>NC_035109.1:238538622-238854255 GCF_002204515.2 Aedes aegypti
CATATCTGTGTCTCTATTATAGATCTGTACATGTGAATTTAATGTGACTTGCTAAACTGAATGGAAAAAGAGCAACCACACATCAACCTATCGTTGATTATAGATGGAACGGAATTCATCATGCAATATGTTTTCCATACACTTCAAAAGGGCATCTGCGTATCTGCATATCCTGCCCAAGAATTATTCATACATATTTGAATGCTTTGGACAACTTTCTAAAATCACTATCAGGCAAAAGACTGGTAGATATCATTTTTCGTGTATTGGATGTTTAGTAATAACTAAACAAAGCACTGATTCTTTTCAAATGTTGGTCTAGAGAAATGCATTTTTCATTATCTAAAACAAGATAAAAAAAAATTGCAAAATTTTAATATAATCGGTTTGTTTAAACAAGTTAAAGATGCATACTTCATGTGACTTCTATCATTTAAACTTAAAAAGGGCGTAGCTCTTATGCTCGTAGAGCATAAATCATAGTGTTCGAGTTGATACGGAGGTCAATTGAAGTGAAAACATCATCGAAAATTAAGATTTTAGAAAACCACGCTTGAAAATCAGCACTGACGTTACTTTTAGCTCGGAGATATTAAGGTTTTTCAGTGAGATGAATATCGTTATGATATGATGTCAAATCTGATACCCTAAGATTTCTTTTTGAATGGGTTACAACCATTGATAGCTATATTGTCGAAAATGCAATGAAAATGTCCAAATATATTTTTTTGCAATTCCGTTGCAAATCAATCAATTTTTCATTGATAAGATGCACAACATAATGGCCTGCTTTTCCTACAAAAAAAAAAACAATGCTGAAAAGTGCTACTTTTCAGCACTGGTTTCGGTGCTGAAAAGTAGCATTTTCAGTTCTGTTTGGGAGACGTCAGCCAAATATCCCAGTCTATTCTGCCATAGCATTTGATTCTCTATCTGATGTGCGATCCAGATGCAAGACTAGTAATATTGTCGGCGAGATAAAAAGTTAGAGTCGGTTTCTCGCCGAAGTTGGATTTTTCTCAGATTCTATGCGAGATATCTTCATACACCACTTCCGCATTCGATTCGCACCCGGATGCGTTCTAATGCGCTCTACTTCCGAAGCATGGTATCTTCCATGGATACCGAGAAAAATCAATTTTCGGCAAACTGCATCATATAACGATTGACCGATCTTCTAATACTGGTTTAGGAACGGATCGTCCAGCATTCATAGAGGTGATAGCAGAACCCGCTACTGGGGGCGTTCAGTTACAGTTACCTGTTCTATCCTCCAACAGGGAACATGGGTCTGTATGATGTGAACTAGATGTGAACTTGAAAATTTGTGACATTCGTAGATACTATGTCGCAGCCTACGCGATTGAAAAATACTGAAATGAAACTACACATGGATGTATGCCCACGTGGTTTCTGTTGAAATGTTTGTTTGTGCTTTTGGAAATGATCCAGCTTGAACGGCATTTTTCGTAATAGCAAAAAATGTTGTATGCAACTCGTTGCAAAACTCGATTTATAAATAATTATTTTGCTCGCGTTTTTTGCTAACTGTTCATTTTACCACCAACAGCTGTTCATTTTACCCACATAGTATGTATGTATGTATGTATGTAGGTAGCCACCAATCCTTGCTTGAGTCTTGCTCTGCATGCGGCTCCACTCAACAGTAAGGTCAAATTTTATTACCAATCTGCATTCAACATATCGCTGTATGAAGGGCCAAAAAGGGGGGTGGCGGACCCGTAAGTAGAAACACTTACGCGAAACCCGCGGGAAATAGAGAATCTCCTTCCAGCCATATGATCCAACAGATTGAGTATTAGAATTTGCAATACTTGTCGACCTTTCCACGGAAAGGTTTGTTAGAAGAAGGGCGCGTCAAATCTTTTACAACTGTTGGAGAGAAAAGTACTAGACGCTAACGACTAACACTTTTCCTCCTGACTCCGATTGGCACTCCACTTCATTGTCCAGTTGTAAATTCAATGATGCCCTGATGCTCCCTCCCTCCCCAAAACATGAGAAATTCAATTATAATGATATGTTATATAGTAGATAAGATTATAATATATATAATAATATGATAATAAAATATGAAAATAAAATGGTAGTAACAATAAAATATGACTCAGTGAAACAGCATGCAGTATTATATCGGCCGACATACTTTGTCCTACTGATGATATTAAGCTGGTCGAGGGAAGAATGATAAAAATAAACAAAATATTAAAATAAAATTAAAAAATCAGCGATTTGTTAATAAAGTTTCCGGATACATCAAAAACAAAATTCCAGCTTATGTTTAGGGAGGACAAACAAAATAATATTACATCCGACGCTTCGTTTCATTCGCTGTAGCCTACTGTAGTAAACAAAGACAATTACATTAAAGTCATTTATAAGTAGCAGCATGTTACGGCACATTCTCCTAGATTCCGGCTGACACCCTACTACATCGTCCATCTGTGACTTCTCTGATGCCCTAATGCACCCTCTCAATACCCCGCATATAATATATGAAATAATTATAATACAATATATAAAATTAATTTATAGTTGCATATGATATGAATATAGATGTTTCAGAATTGACATTCTTTAATTGTGATGAATTGAACTTCGTTAGGTAGTCTCCAAAATAAGGACGAATTACAATTTCCGGAACAGAACGACATGCTGAAATATTAATAGCAGTGATTATGTTAGTATCTCCGATGACTCCATGATGCTTCTGGAAATTATGCCAATGAATTAGTATAACAAACCAATCATAAATAAGTAATTCATGCACCTCCACTGGACTAGTAGCTATAAGGAATAAGATAGAAAACTTGTTTCTTCGTATGTATGTATGTATGTATGTATGTAGGTATTGCATGCGGTTCCACTTTACAGTAAAAACAACCTTCATTATCAAACTGAATTCAACATACTATTGTTTGTAGGGCCAAAAGGGGGTATGGCGGACACGTAAGTCAAAGCACTTACGCGAAACCCGCGGGAAATAGAAAATCTCCTTCCAATAATATGATCCAACAGAAAGTATAATGAAATTTGCAATATCTGCCAAGTTATCCACGGGATGGTTTGTTATAAGAAGGGCGCGTCAAATCCATTACAACTGTTGGGATAGAAGAATCCATCTACAAGGATGTTACGGTTGCTTCAACCCTTGAATCCAGCTGGCACTCCACTCAATTGTCCAGCTGTAACTTCAATGATGCCCTGATGCACCCTCCCAATATCACCCATGTTATATGATTCAATTACATGATTGTTATGTAATAAAATTAAACACAATAATTTATATATAAAAACACATAAGAAATCATGCAAAAACTCGATGATATGACCTAGAATCGTTGAATGAAAGATGATTAATATTAAATACATAATAACATAATGTTCCAACAAGCCTGAAAAAAAAAAATAAAACGACAATGTTTATACTAAATGTTTACGACGGCTTCCTGCAAATATATATTGCTGATACCTCCTGAAACAAAATACATCAATTAAAAATATCGTTTGCAGGTCCTTTTCGATGATCATAGGAAATGGTGCAGAAAATCTGTAATCAATTTTTGAATTAATAATTGATTTTGATAATATAATATTATATAATACAATAAAATATAGTATAATATAATGCAATACGACATGATATAATACAATATAATATAATATAACTTAATATAAAATAATACAACATAATACAATATAATATAATATAGTATGCCGTGCACTCCCTCTAATTTGAACGGTAGCTCATGCAAACTATCGAGGTTCATTTTTAATTTTAACATCTAGTCACTCTAGAATCGTGTTTCTGATTACCTTTTTCACTAGTTTGTTTTGATTCTGCGTTCCGTTGCATACCGTTTCATTTCACTTTACTCCGTTCCATGAGCTAAATGACGTTTGAATCATTTTTAATCTGAACGATGTGCAAATAAGCGGGGTACAATTTAAAAAGTGTTCAGATTAAATGTGGTCAAATCAACCCGGTACCCTGTAATGTAATATAATATAATACAATATAATATAGTATATAGTATAATATAATATAACATAATATAATATAATACAATATAATATAATATAATATAATATAATATAATATAATATAATATAATATAATATAATATAGTATAATATAATATAATATAATATAATATAATACAATATAATATAATATAATATAATATAATATAATATAATATAATATAATATAATATAATATAATACAATATAATATAATATAATATAATATAATATAATATGACATAATATAATATAATATAATATAATATAATATAATATAATATAATATAACATAATAAAATATAATATAATATAATATAATACAATATAATATAATATAATATAATATAATAAAATATAATAAAATACAACATAATATAATATAATATAATAAAACTGAAAATGTTGAAAGAACGATACTTCCCATGTAGTAACTAATGAATAAAACAAATAAAAGCCAAACAACACTTCGTGCTCTGTAATAAAAATAAATCAAACATATGAAACTAAAGTCGTTCGCTAAAAAAAAAATAAAAATAATACTGCTTTTTCCCAGCAAACCTAAAAGAAAATCTAGAAAGTGAGAACATATTGAGTTGTGATCCACAATGAAGCGAAAAAAAAAGCGTGTACAGTGATGAAAAATCGTCTATACGCTGTATCGACTTGTGCCCTTTGCCTGTCGTTCAGCTCAACTGAAGCTAAAGAAACAAAATGAAAGGAACAAAAGTGTGGTTGTTACCCGCGTATCAGAATGCTCTACGCAACGTGGCATGTCTGTACACGCCTGTCATATTGTCGTTCATATGAGCTTGCAAACTTACAACCACATACTCATCGGCTTCACATCACAATACATCGTAACCTAACACATAAAAAATCAACACTACTACTAGCCGCCGTTCATTCTTGTCTTCCTCCATGCCATGAAATAGATTCCTGACAAAAGATAAAAATAGAGGCGCATCGTCAGCGTACGAATTGCAATTTGTTGAAAGTAGGCTCAGCGTACTGCAGGGCACCATACACAGTTTGATAACAGAATGAATCACACACAAACCCTCCTTTTTCATGCCGCACTCGTATATTTCATTACTGGGATGCTGCTGGCAAAGACCTAAATACATGCATAAAAAATTTGCGAATCAGAACAAACTCACCGGATTCGTCAAACTGCCATTCCACCCCATTAAGGGAAGCGCTCGCCGTCTTCGTTTTTCAACCAACGCTACAACATGATGCAACAGCCCGGTACATTTTTCACTTTCGCCGTGCCACTAACACAATCAACCGACTTCTTTCGTATTCTGTTCAGCTTGTCTTTCACTCACACTTTGAAAATAACGGAGAGGAATCTAAATTTCTTCGCAATTAACTACGCGAAGCAGCACTAAAAACCGTATTTTCATTTAGATAAACTGAACCAAAATATATACAATAAAAACTCCCAGATTATTAACACTTTTCACACCAGTCACTAATTCCTCACCGTCGGCCAAAGAATTGGCTGAAGGGTGACAATCACTAAAACTCATGGAGAAAACAACGGACACGTCTGCTCGTGACGGAGTAACAAACCGAACTGCTGTTCATTTTACCCACATAGTGCAGGTAAAATGCACATTTGCATCGTTTTTTTGCTAACGATAAAAAAATGTGAACATTAATCTTTTTTAGTCTGAATTCACGTCGCTACTCTAGATAATATCCCTATTTTTGGTGATGTGCGATAGAACTACATAAATTCCTTGTTTTTCTATCAGAAACAAGAGGAAATCCTTAAGGTGTTCATTTTACCACTCCTTTCCCTACTTCTTCGCTAAAATTACGCAAAAAAAAAAACATTTTACGTAGCCTTATATGAATATCCCTAATGCTATTTTAAGGATTCTCCTATGGACACACATTAACTGAACTGCACATTTTTTCACTAGATCATAGTATACGTGACAGATTTATGTAGTCAGTTTGAAGATATTGGTGCAGTTCTTGATATGACCATAGATTGAGTATTTTCTTAAACAAAAATCAATCCATAGTGAAGGATTCGGCAGATAATACAATACTTTTTGATAGTGTATGAACTTGAAAACCCCAGAAAATTGTATTGCAAAATAAATGGACAGACCCTTACTTACTAGAGGCAAAACTTGTCAATGAAAAAAGTTTCAGGAAATTAAAATAGCTAATTACTGAGTCAAAATAGTCGTCAAATTTTGTTTATAGGGTTTCTTCTACATAAAAAGTGAAAGTAGCAGGAATTCCAGATTTTTTTTTTCTTATACGTTCAATGTTAATGTTATAGCTGATATATTTAATCGATCATTCAGCACCACTAAAAGGCAAAAGCACGGATAATCACCATCACACAACTATGACAAAACAGCGTCTCTAGCTTGCTATCGTATATAATGCCAATTATTTGCACAATGGCCATAAAATTGAGCTAAATTGTGTACATAATCTAATTTTCTATTCCTTGCGGCTGGTCAGGCACTTCGAAGACAAGCCTATCGCATGGATTATTTTGCAGCGGGTCATCGGGTCGGCGGGCATGTAGATGTGGATCACGGTGCAATCAATAGGTGTACTTACTCTTTGCTGGTCGCTGATTTTTTCTGCATGATGTATGGGATCTTTTCCAGCGCACACCTTTCCCGATGACTGATTGCTGTCATGCAGTTACGCTAGAGCTAACAATGAGGTAACCTTTGACTTATGTGCAACCACTGTGCTCGGCTCGTGTAGTTTGGATGAATCTTGGGAAAGCAGCTTATTAGCAACTCAATTTTCCAACGATTGACATAGGGTAATTTACGACTTTGGTACCATTCGACTATTACCGGCAATCAAAAGTAGAACACCAAATTCTCAGATTTTTTTTTTATTTACACAACCATTGAAAACATTTATATGATTCTTTGTTCTGTCAGCTTCCTGCTGACGAGATTTCCGAGACTGAATAAACAATTTAGCCAGAAATGTCATCCGTTGAGAATTTATCAAGTCTCTCGGTGTGAATAGATAGAGGAATGCGCAGCGCATAAATGCAAACAAATAGACGAGAAGCACAATTTTTTATTTTCTCGACTAGTAAGCTTTGCCCCTCTAATATTTTCATGCCGTTAGCGTCTCTGATAGTGATCGTTGAACATCATTATTAATATTCGAATATAAATACACACATGAGGTTGATTCCAACAAAAATACTTGTAACACGATATGTTATGTCACAAATCGACCACGTTTTGATCGATTGACGGCACTTCTCCAACATCTAAGTCTGGGTCTCAACTGACAACCAGGGTACGATTTTCACGAGATCCTGTCAATTTGTTTGCTTCGCGGATGAAATGGATATTGTTAGTCGAATATTTGAAAAGGTGACACCTGCCTGAAACGCGAGGCAGCAAAAGTTGGACTGGTGGTGAATGCGTCTTAAACATAGTATATAACAGTATGTGGAGCTGATCGCGACAGGGCTTGCCAAGGAAGCAGCGTTACGATAGATGGGGATACGTTCTAGGTGGTCGACGAGTTCATCTACCTTGGATCCTTGCGGATGGTTGATAATAACGTTAGCTGTGAACTACGGAACGCATCATCAGTGGAAGTCAGGCGTAAAATTGTTGATTCAGTGTTATTTGCTTAGATGCTAATCTAACTAAATAAATGAAATTACATGATGTGTAATACTAAATCTCTTCATTTTTGCGCTCGTTTTACCTAACTGATTGAAAGAAATATGTATTTCGTTCAATGACTAATGGATCTCACAATATCACAAATACCCGCATTATCTACGGTAGGTACTACTTATGTTGCTTTTGGAAACTGATGAATGATATCACACTCTTTTCATGTTGTAAATGCTCTGATTGGATCATTTTTTCAAACGCATCTGACCACCGTCAACATCGTCCAAACAAACTAAAACCCCCCATTCATCAAATCGGTAAAAGGCTTCTAGAAACTAATTGATCGCGTTTTATTCACTAAACATATTAATATTTTCTTCAATACTAACACTGATTGACTCTCGGTAAGCAAATGGACCTGGGATGAACATCTTGTTCAACATCAGCTGCAGCAACATTATTCGCTCAAATAAAACTAGCAAACAGGTTCCTCCGATCATCATCTCAGAGCAGACGTCCAACGCTGTTGGGTGGTATGTAATAGTTGTTATAATGTTGTCCCAATCGATAACCAATCAGATCGGGTACAACGTGCGCAGCCTGATTTGGCCACAGATTATCGACTCTTCATAAACGACCTGAAATAGATAAAAACAGAACAAACTATGCAGCACCAGAAAGCTTAACTCGTGATGACGATTTTTATCGATCGATCCGGCGAACGATAATGTCGATGCCTTTGGGGCAAAACTGATCTGGCTGAACGAGAGGAACATTATGGAAATGGATACAGTTGAGTTTACAACAGTCCCAGTTTGGATATCGGCTTGTGAGCAGAATTGACAATTACAAGTTGTCTGGTGCTTGTGGTAGGCGACAGCAAATTGAAATCGTTTAAAATACAATGTACTAATCCGGATTGAGATGGGATTCATGGAGCAGTCTGCCATATACTTTGTAAGATTATGGGTTCAGTATGGGGTCGATGACGGGCTAGATCATTACTGTATCTGTAGGACCAATTCGAAATAAGGCACACAAGATTTGTGATTTTCTCTGCCTGTTTGATTCTATTTTATCGTGTTATATTGCCCATGGGAAATCTTTTCTTAATTTTCAAGGGAATTGATAATATTTTATTTTTTAACGTTTTCACACATCTTGATCACAACTATTAAAGGATATTTAGCATGTATGTTTGTAAAGAAGTATAATACAAGTAATAGCAAATTCAAAGAGATATAAAACCAGCTTTTTTAAAGTAAAATTTTGAATCACCGGATCACAAGAAAATAGAAAGCATATTATAAAAGACTGGTCCAACATGGTGTGAAACATTTATTCCAATATTTCAACATTGGATATTCTATGTACCGTAGAACGGGGTAACTTTGATAGTTTTTTGGAAGAATACTTGAATGATTATGCATGCTGTTTCAAACAACTATAGTTTATATTTTTAAAACAAGTACTGTTATCTTAACTTTCGATTGCAGTTGATAGATTGCCAAAAGATTTATTTTAAATGGATTTAAATTTGTTCATTTAATCGAAAGTCGGCTTTCTGTTTTGGGGTAACTTTGATAATGGAGTATAAATCGAACAAAATTGAATGAATAACGTAACATTTATAGGGCACTACATGCCTCTAGGCGTTTAACGTTATGTGGAAATTTCTGACTTAGATTACAAAAATGGTCCCAGTTTGTGAAAATGATATTAGCTAAGAGATTTGAGACCAATATCCAAGTTCTATGATAACTAGGCTGTTAAATATAAGTGACCAACTATTCAAAACTACTTCAAATAGTGATCGTAGAACAGATTGTTTGTAAGCGTTTCAAAAATGCTAGAAACGTTTCAATTTTTAAAATTTGTATGTCAAGCCTCATATGTTCTCAATTAAAATGAAAGCGGCTCTTACATGAAGTGTTATACTAATATTGCTTAGTTTTGCATTCGTTTTACTTAACCGATTAACAGAAATTATGATGTTTGGTTTAGTATGTGGTGGGTAACGCACTATCAAAGTTACCCGCATTATCAAAGAAACCCCGTTTTACGGTTATTCATTCGTACTATACCAGGAAGAAACATTTTCAAAATTTTACTTTGAATCCTCTGCAGAGCTTTCTTCCTGGTTCTACAGCAGCTTGGCCATATTGGTACAGCATACAAAATGACTGGCATGAAAATTTGTTTGAAGATCAAAAGCTTATTCTTAAAACAAAGTTTTGATTTTCTGTTAATGAGTGGATACAGACATTTTACATATTTGTTGCATTTGCCTTGAATCCCCTCAATGTAATTTATTAAAGTTCAATTTTTATCTAGCATGACAGCATGTCTACTTGAAGGTTTCAAATAAAGAGCTCTTGGTTTATGTGCGAATATTATTAGTAAAATTTTTTAAGCATTAGAAGAACTCTACCATCTTTACAAGTTTGGAAAAAAATATCCAAACTTTTTTGCAATCCACTACAGATGACACGCAGGCTTCGTCCTTTGGCGGAGAGGCCTGTGTCATCCGTAAACACAGATTTTTTATATCCCTGCGGTAACTCAGGTAAGTCAGATGTGAAAATATTGGTCCCAAAATGCTGCCTCGAGGAACACTAGCTCTTTCAGGATTTTTTTCAGATCTGGAGTTCTGATAATTAACTTTGAAGTGATAAGACAGATAACTTTGAATGATTCAAACAATGTATGTTGGAAAACTTAAGTTTTTTTTTTTAATTTAGCAATCAAGCCTTCATGCCAAACACTGTCGGATGCTTTTTATATGTCTAGAAGAGCAAGACCAGTAGAATAGCTTTCAGATTTGTTGGAACGAATCAAATTTGTTACACGTAAATGTTGATGAGTGGTCGAATGTCCATGGCGGAATCCGAACTGTTGGCAAAAAAATAATTGTCGTTGATCTGGACCATCATTCTATTCAAAATGACCTTTTCAAAAAGTTTACTGATGCAGGAAAGCAAACTGATTGGACGATAGCTAGAAGCTTCTGCAGGATTTTTGTCTGGTTTTAAAATTGGTACACCTTGGTATTTTTCTATTTGTCAAGTAAGTATGTCAACTGAAAACATTTGTTATATATATCAACTAGAAATGATAAGCTACTCTCTGGATGTTTCTTGATCAGGATCTAAAAATTCCATCATCGCCAGCAGTTTTTATGTATTTAATTTGTTCAATAACAGTTCTCACTTCTTCCAAATCAGTCTCCCAGGAACTTTCAAAAATGTTGTCCTGATTGAGTAAGCTTTCGAAGTCCTGAGTAACTTGATTTTCAATTAGAATAGTGATTCTCAAATTAATTTTGTGCGCGCTTTTAAACTGCATAGCAAGTTTTTGAGGTTATAAGTTAGTTATAATTTGTTTTCCTCTTTCAAAGCCGGTATTGGCTTCTGAGGGTTTTTCAAAATTTTGAATAAATTCCATAAGGACTTAGAGCAATTGTCCAATTGAGAAAATTTATTTTCAAAATTTTCGTTTCTTCATTGAAAAAACCGTTTTTGATTTTCTTTCTGCAAATGCTGCCACATACTTTTCATAGCAGGATCACGAGTGCGTTACAATTGAGTTTTTCTCACGTTTTTAAGATGAATCAAAAGTTTAATAGCATCTTCTATAATCACCGATTCGAATTTTACTTCACATTGTGGTATTGCAATGCTCCTGGCTTCAACAATGGAATTTGTGAAAGTTTCAAGAGTATTGTCAATGTCAAGTTTTGTTTGCAAAGAAATGCAAATATCAAGATTAATATCAATGTATTTTTCATATGTATTCCAGTATGCTCAAAAATGGGACTCATAGGATTAAGAATTCCTCCATAAGATATTTCAAATGTAATAGGGACATGATCAGAATCAAAATTCAGCGTGAGTACTCAGTTGGATAGCAAGGTGACTAGAGTTACCTAGAATTACTTTGCAAATTATTTCATGACCGATGTTTGGCATTAAAGTCACCAATGACAAAAAAAATGACTTTTTGCGAGTTAATTTCCGCAAGTCAGTTTTAAGAAAATTAACTTGCTGCCCAGTGCATTGCAAAGGCTAATAGGCAGCTATGAAAGTATTTTTACCAAGCTGTGTTTCAGACTTTGGTTTCAAATGACGAAAAAAGTTGATGTTATATGCCTATGAATGATGATATCAACATTCCCATGTGCTCCATCCAGTTAATCATTACGATAAACACAAAAGTTTGGATCTCTTTTGAGTTTGTATCCATGTTTGAAATTAATGAAAGAAAAAACTGCTACATGTATGTTAATAGCAGTTAAACATTATACTGCTTGATCTCTTTACCAATCAAAGAGCATTCCAATTTATAATATTTAAAGAAATATTTGGATCCATAAGAGAAGCGTAATACAAAAACAATTTTATTAATAAATTTTACTCCAACTTGGACTGCTGTAGCCATCAATCATTTGATTGCATTGTTCAGTTAAAAAATGAAATCAGAGGGAGACTCAAATAACATGTTGTAGATACACTTTCTTTTGATTTTCTGTTAAAAGTTTTCGTTGATGAAGAGATGATATAAAAGTTCAATGCGGCGACATAAGAATGGGTTTCTTCATTTGAATTGACTCAATTAAAATGGTTACCCGTCGGGAGAAAATTTGAAAAGGTCTTACTGAAATTCCCAGCGACAGCATTGGAATAGGAATTTCGGTGGATATTTGCATTCGAAATAAAAATATTCTAACGGTTACCCAATGCAAGAAAATGACCTTGTAAATGAGAATGATTATAATTTACCTGATGGGAATGATTCTCATTCAAGCGATAGTTAACTGAAAAATGAGCATTGTTAGAGATTCTGTCTGGGGAATTCCGGAAATGAAAAACGTTACCGTTGCTCTACCTGGTACGAGCCTCAACGACTCGTTTGCGCGAAGGGCAATCCCAAAAGTTAGACTAATGGTTGCCTCCGCTATTTGCCCATACACATTTTTGGTATCTTTCTGCACAAAACAGATATCCTTAGCATGTGAAGAACCTTCTCAAATCATGCATTTAGCATCCATGCGCAAATATTTAGTACCACTGCACCGACGGCAGCCCTGTCGTCGTAAAATTTGAGCTTCTTAGTCGCTTTTTTTTTTTTGAGGGGGGCGTTACTATAGCTCAGAGGGCGCTTCTATTCCCAGGCGTTAATGATGTCGGCTCATAAGAAATAAAACAAATTGTTTAATACTGTGATGGTGGTTATGTTGCTATTGATTTTCGAATTTCAGTTTTTACAAATCATAAACGGAAATCCGAAAACCCTTAGCAATACTTTAATATACAAAAATTACAATTATCACAAATACTTTAAGTCAAAATGGTATATTTGACTCATATTTCGAACACTTAAGACCAACAGTATCTTCAAATGCATCTGATAGTCATAAATTAGCTGATATTTGTGAAAACTTAATTTCTTCACAAAGTCCAAGTGTTAGCTATTGTATGTGCCGGTAAAAAAAATATTTAAACTTGTATAGTATTGTTTTAACGTAAAAGTATGGAACAGAACGAATAAATCGAATTCAAATGAATAATTTCGAAAATAAATCTACCGAGTGTTCGGAATATAAGTCAAATTTGAAACAAAACGTTACATTCCTAACAAACGAAAACCAATATGCATTTGTACGTATTTGGTTTGTATTCCATTTCTATTGAAATATGAAACGATGAGATCAAGTACATGGGCTCAAACATTATTTAGAAAACTTTGCTCATGTTAAAAGTCAAATTTATTTCGTCCTTGTATCTACTGTATATGCTATGAGACTATTTCCTAGAGTCTAACAACTAATACTATTACGATGTGCCCTTTAAAAAGAAATCTCAATCCATGAAATAAACTCAGTCTTGTAGAACCTATCACTCAGTGTAAAACGAAGCGTCTAGAGCCAATCCAGAAAACCCATCGAACCGTTCATATGGTAGCCAAAATTATTTTAGTTTAGACTACATCTTTCCTCTATGCGATGCCCCTGAAATAGCTTTGTGTTTCAGGGTATAAGGTCTGTTCATTTTATAAAGTGGACAGCTTGTGCATGCTGTAAATTTTTAATTTATCAATAAAATTTCAATCGGTTTTCTGTACATCGTTCGACTAGTACTGTACAATGTTGTGATAATAAAAAAATCTCCAAAATTATTAAATTTCACACGAATATGGAACAACGTTCAGAACGGTCGATTTTTGGAGGTTATCAAAATCAACAATTATTAGAAATTGGCTGGAAAATTTGACATTATATTTTTTTATTTTCAAAAAAGGATTGATCTTCGAAAGCATCATCAATCACTTGCCTAACGGAAGAAATAAAGTTATTTTTGGAGCAACAATTTTACAGATATAATAAAATCATTTTTCCCCGATTTTTTCAGAGGAAAATATTTTAAATTTGAAGTGAACTGATATGAGCAGAGTTTTTTGGTTTAAAGTACATCCTGATGGAAGTTCTAATATTGTATAAATATAAAAAACCTATTAACGCCTTCATCGTATTTCTTATTAAGTCCCCACGTCACATTTAAAGCACAATAGAAAAACGGTTGCTTTATTTGTAGAAGACTTTTCAAAGTACATTGACAATCATCAAAATTGGCAACACTGCTGTAATAAAATCGATTTTATTTTCTACATATAATTTTCATAATATGTTTTTTCTGAGATTACCAATTGAAACATTCGAAGAAAAACGTTCACAATTTGCTGTTGACCGATAAATATGCGTACAACATTTTAAAAGTATAAGACTTTTTAGTAGAACGACCATAAAGAGTAACATTTATACCTAAGACTGCGGTTTAAACTCACTATTTTGCTTTCGTTTATACAAATGTAGTTTCGTTAGTAATCTAAACTAGTTTTGAATACGCTTTTTACTTTTCTCTTTTGCTGAGAGTGAAATGATGGTGTATTAGCAAATTTAGCCGTATATGGAAAAATCAGTAAAGTTACCTAATGTCAGAGAACGGTGGAATATAATTAATTTTTTTGAAGCTATATCTTTAAAAGAATAGTAAAGGATACAAACATACAATTTATTCATAAATATGAGAATTTTTGTTTTGCGAAAAATAATGTTAAACTTTGACGATCAACTTTTCTTAGGAGTTTTTGGAAAAACTATTTAGCTCTTCAACTAAAAGTATTTTATAAGATCTTACATTCACATAGCATTGTAGAATAATAGTTGGACGATGCACAGAAAACCGATTACGATTTAATTAATATATAAAAAAGATAAGGAGTGTTCATTTTATAAAGTGGACGCCTTGTGCATGCTGTATCTTTTTAATTTATCAATGAAATTTCAATCGGTTTTCTGCACATCGTTCGACTAGTATTGTACTATGTTGTGATATTAAAAATACTACTAAAAAAATAATTTTCACACGCATATGGAACAACGATTAGAACGGTCGGATTTTGGAGGTTATCAAAATCAATAGTTGTTAGAAATTGGCTGGAAAATTCGACAATTTATATTTTTTATTTTCAAAAAAGGCTTGCTCTTCGAAAGCATCATCAATCAGAAGCCTGATGGAAAAAATCAAGTTATTTTTGGAACAACAATTTTAAAGATATAATAAAATCATTTTCCTCCTTTATTTTTTAGTGAGAACTATTTTAAATTTGAAGGGAGCTAATATGAGTCGAATTTTTTGATTAAAAGTACGTCCTGACAGAAGTCCTAATATAGTATTATTATTAAAAATAACTTACGTCTTCATATAGTTACTTATCTAGTCCCCACGTCACATTTAAAGCACAATAGAAACACAATTGCTTTATTCTAAGAAGTCTTTTCATAGTACATTAACAATAATCAATATTGGCAACACTGCTGTAAATAAATCGATTTTATTTTCCACATATTATTTTCATAATATGTTATTCTGAGATTACCAATCGAAATATTCAGAGAAAACCATTTACAATTTGTTGTAGATCGATAAATATGCGTACATGATTTTAAAAGTATGAGACTTTTTAGTAAATCTACCGTAAACAGTAAAATTTGTGCTTAAGACTGTGGTTTAAACGCACGATTTAGCTCTCCTTTGCACAAATATAGATTCTTCAGTAAACCAAACTAGTTTTAAACACGCTTTTTACTTTTCTCTTTTGCTGGGAGTGGAAGGATGGTGTATCAGCAAATTTGGCCATAAATGGGTAAATCACTAAAGTTACGTAATGTCATAGAATGGTAGAAAATAATTGATTTTTTAAAGCTATACCTGCAGTAGAATAGTAAAGGATACAAATATGCAATTTGTTCATAAAAATTAGCAATTTAATTTTGCGAAAAATAATGTTAAAATTTGACGAACAGCTTTTCTTAGAAGTTTTTAGAAAACCTTTTTAACTCTTCAACCAAAAGCATTTCCTAAGATCTTCAATTTTCATAGCATTGTAGAATAAAAGTTGAACGATTCACAAAAAACCGATTACAATTTTATCAATAAATAAAAAAGATATAGCATAAACAAAGTGTCCACTTTATAAAATAAACAGTCCTTATATAATAAACAAAGTGTCCACTTTATAAAATGAACAGTCCTTATATTAGAAGAAAGATACGTGAAGAAATACATAGAATTTATCAAAAACTGAGCTTTTGACAAAGTTTCAGGCTAGGGTCCAGCAATTTTTCTTCTAGTTTTTTTTTAATTCAAGCCAACTACGACGCAACCAGTTATTCTAATTGTATATGCCGATGGTGGTCCCGTTTCAGCAATAATTACTCAACCATAACTCGAAATATTGTTTAACTATATATTATGCGTATTCTCAGTCATGTCAGACTAGAAAAAAAAATGTAGACTGGACTAGAATGCAAAGAAAAGTTTTAAAGTTAATCATAAATAAATTGATACCTAAGATTCCGAATGTTTGATTATGTTTGAACGTAAAGATATATATGAAGCATACATAGAGAATTATATGATTTTTTTACTTTTACTTCAGCCAAATATATGGCTTAAATTCATTTGAAAAAAATATCGCTCTCTAAAAAAAGTTAATAATTGCTCTGGATTTCAATATATTTCGATATGGTTTTATCTTTTGCAGTTTTACGTTAGATATATTAGTGAATCTTGGAATTGCCAAGTATTAATTTCAGAATTACAATAACAAACTAAGTCCATCAAATTTAAGAACACGAAAATGAGTCTCTTGGTGCATACTTGATTATGAAATTTTATCATTATCACATGAAAATTATTGGTCCAAAACAAACACATAACCTGTCTTAAGAACGCATGAGTTGAAGATATTTTCGGCGTTAAACTTTAACATATTTTATCAAACTTCGAGAGTGGTCTTAGGTCCCTTAACGATCAAGTGCTTTTATCGAAGGATCTCTCGAGATAATTTGACCAAAATTTCTTTAAACGTACCGCATAAAGCCGTGTAGACAAATGCTTTTATTTCGTGATATCCATTTAATTGAGGGATTGTGCTACTTTGCCCTAAATATTGATTCCCCAAATGTCATCTCCTTGAACGCCAGTCCCTTGAATGTCTGTTCTTCGAATACTCCGTTTTACAACTTACTACAATTCAGGGTCGTGAACGGACCAATCATCTGGTAGGCACCCTGTCATTGAGAACTATTCTCGCATCTTTATGAGCTGCATCACTTCTCGAAGAGACAGGTCATTCAAAAAATAGAAGGCATTCGAGGAAAAGATTCATTCGGGGAACAGTCGTTCCCAGAAACGACATTGGAGGAGAACTAGCACAATCAGTCGTTGAAAAAGGTAGAATTTTCAATTGATGTCCTAGAGGACGTTAAGATGTACCTAATATACGTGAGAAAGGAACAAATTAATTCAGGGCGTTGATACATCTTGACAATTTCGATGACATCAATCAGAGCAACAAGATGCACACGATCTTCATAGAATAAAGTAAAAAATTACTCCAGAGCGTTGATACTGCTATAACTTTTTTTTTTATTGATTTTTAACAGGGCGTAAATATGCTCCAGATCTCGCAAAGATCAGTATGGAATAAAGTCAAATTTCTCCAGACCGTTGATATAGCATGATCAATGTTATACAAAGCATTAAGATGTTTCTGAACTACGTGAAAGAAGGCCAAATTACTCCAGGGCGTTGCTAAAGATTGGAATTTTTAATTGATGTCGTACAGGGCGTTAATATGCACCTGATCTAAGACCTACGTGAGACAAGGTTAAATTATCCCTGAGCGTCAATACAGATTGTAATTTTCGATCGATACAGGGCATTGAGGTACATCTGATCTACTTAAGAGAAGGTCAAATCAGTGGAGGGCGTTTATTCTTATTTATTTACTAGTTGTCCCGGCATACTTCGTACTGCCAAGTAGGCTTTGGAGTAGGCCATGAAAGATCCTTATACAAAATGTCAAAGTTTATTTCCTATTTTTCCAACTTCCTCGGTGAGTTTTTTGCTAAAATTATTCCACACAAACACGTCGCAACCCTTCAAGAACGCAACTGCAAAGGAATCACGTACATTGGTTGGCCCGTTCTTGAGCCATTTCGTGACATACAAACACCATTCCATTTTTATTTATATAGATTTATTCTTTTTTTTACTTTAAATTTAGAAAGAGGGAAAAGTCCCTTTGAGTGGTTATTTTTACAAATCGTTCTCAAAAAGACAAAAAACCTCTTTATTTTTTCAAAGGGCGTTTATACATTATGACACTTATCCCACAGGGCATTAAAATGCAGCTTATTTACATGGAAAAAAGTCAAATCACTCCAGGGCGTTGTTAAATCTTGGAATATTCAATTGATGTCCTACAGGGCGTTGAGATGTACTTGATCGATATTGGATTAGGTTAAAATACTTCAGGGCGTTGATAGAGCTTGTAGTTTCTATTTATTTTATACAGGGCGTCAAGATGCACTTGATTTACATGAGATGAGGTCAAATGATTATAGGGCGTTTATACAGCTTGAAATTTTTGAATAATGTCCTACATGTGATGCAGCTGATCTATATGAGATCCAAGATCTAGTGAGACAAGGTCAAATTACTGATCTACGTAAGACAAGGTCAAATCAGCCATGTTTTTAACTTTGAATTTATGAAAAGGGAAAAGCCCCTTTGAGTGATAATTTTAACAAATCGTTCTCAAAAAGGCAAAACACCTCTTTATATTTTCAAAGGGCGTTTATACATCTTTATGTTTAATCCACAGGGCGTTAAAATCTAGCTGATTTACATGGCACGAGTCCAAATTACTCCAGGGCGTTGATAGTACTTGGAATATTCAATTGATGGGGGGCGCAAAGATGCACATGGTCTACATAAGGTGAGGTTAAATTACTCTAGGGCGTTGATAAAGTCTGGAATTTTTAATAGATGTTCTACAGGCCGATAGATATGGTGAAATTACTCTAGATCGTGGATACAGCTCGTAAATTTCGATTGATTTTCTACAGGGTGGTAATATGCTCCTGTTCTATGAGCGTTAGATTGTTGTTGATTTCGCACATAATTTTTATATTACTTCTGGTTAAAAATTCTAAAAACAATCTAGGAAAAGCTTCTTAGTCGTCGACTAAGCGCGACTAAGCAGGACGACAGAGCTGACCGACGCTACTGAGTGGCGTTCTGGAAATTTCCTTCAGGTTTCTGATATCAAACCTGAAGTGGTTAGAATCAAGTTGCAAGGTCATTCGTGTGATTTTTCGCGGGGGGCATATCAGTTACCACTGAAACATAAAAGGGCGGGAACAAAAATGGATTGTTTGAACGGGTTTCCAGAGGGTCATACTAGAACTCAGTTGGGACGTAAAGGGAGACGATTTTCTTTGTTTCTGTTATTTGAACCAGCAAATTGTAGGTTTAAGAAGGTGTTTAATTACATTTACGAACTATCCCAGCGTTTCACGTTCGATATGGAGGCCGGTCATATCGAATTCGTCCATCGTGTGCCAGAGTGTCGGACTCGAATCCAGCTAAACTCCAGCTAAAGCGACTAAATCCAGCTTCGCCCACGAGCCATTCCCCCGGAACTGCCTCTTGGCATTACTTCATAGGGGATGCTATTGTGCTAACCGCTGCACTGCTCCTTGCTTCGCTTTCTGCATATGACTCACGTGCATCTTACGCTCCTGTACTTCCCTTGCTCTCTTCGTACTGCTGGCATCGCGCCAGGGCCATGGTTCTACTGCCGCTTCTGTGATTGCTACGTTTTGTTGCTCTGCAGCGATGTGTTTGGGGCTGGCATCTCGCCAGAGCCCGGCGCAACTTTTGCTGCTATTCCGCCGATTCTCGAGTTCTCCAGGTTGGACCAGCTGGATTCCGAGGTCGGTCCATCGATTCCGGTTGGAGGGTAGCTTCCGGTTCACTGGCGCCCCGACGACTTATGCCGGTGACTCGCTACGGACTACTCAGAATAGTCCCTGAAGGTGGATCTATCCTACTCCGACGAAGATTTCCCCGACGGCGGAAGATCTCTCGAACCGATGCTTTTCGTGCTGATGCCGAGGTCGGTCCTGAGCGGTTCCATTTGAATTCGAATGTCGGTTTACTTTTGTATATTTTGATTTGGATGAAATTTTGCACATGCTTTTATTATGCCCAAAAATGCCTTTTTGCATTATCGGCTCGCCATTTTGACTCTAGCCTTACTTTTGAGAAGGGCCTAAGAAAAAACCCTTAATAATTTTCAAAAAAATATAACTTAGAAACGGTTTGTCCGATCAGTTTGGTGCCTTCCGCAAAGTTTTTGGTTATTGTTGGGACTATCTGGAAAAAAATATACACTGTAAAAAATTTTTGTAATTTTTATATATCGAAAATAAAGCTTAAAATTCAATTTGCTCAAAAATCGTATTTTTTATTTTTTTTATTTTTTTATATGTTAAAGTAGACAAAAAATGAAGTCTTTTGCACAGTGGGTCAAGATGGAGAAATCATGGACAAAAATGTTATGATGCGTGGAGTATTTTGTAGATTGCATACTGAAAATTGTCATGTTAGAAACTTTACAACACTTATTCCAATTGCGTGGAGTATTTCGTAGATTGCATACTGAAAATTGTCATGTTAGAAACTTTACAAAACTTATTCCAATTGCTCATGGAAAACTATTTTGGATCAAATAGTTATCCAATCGGAAGTCAGAGATGCAAAGACAGGATAATTTCCATTGCCGGCCACGCTCATCTTCTCCGTTACGAGGAAAGGAAAGGAAAATGATGATATGACACCTACTTGAAGAGAGGCCAGCGACTCACCGACGCCCTCATAGATGTCAAGGAGTTGGATGATGGGAAGGGAAATGGTCTAGGATTCACTATAAGCGAGTGATGCGACCGGATTGAAATTTAGTGTATGTGTAGTTTAGTATACTTTTTGTAATTGAGTGTAAGTGTGAATGAAATGTTTACATCATCGTTGGGAGTGACGTTGCTAAGAAAGTTAAAGTCACTCCATGCGTGTTCGTCTTCCAGGGATGGGATACAGGTATTTCCATCTTGTGCCCTAGCAAAAAGAAGCTTTGGTTTGAGCGCCATTACTCGCTCTCTGAAACGAGAAGAATAAATGACCCAGCCCCATGCTACAGAAATAGCCCAGAATTAGAAATAGTGGTTAAATCGGAACAAACTCACCAAATCCGTCCATTTATCGAAACGCCGAGTGTTCACACGTTTCCTCAAAAACTTCAATATTAATCTGTTGGGAATTTGAATCGACATCCTCTGAATGGTTTCATATCTGAATTTAGTTTGAACTAATTTCTGCTAATATCGGCGGATTCGGGAACAACGAGAGCACAAAAAATTTTGAAAGTGGCATAGCGCCATCAGCCGAATCTATATCTTTTCGAGTTATACGGGTTTATGAAAAAAAAAAGTGAAAAAAAACTTTGACCCTTTCCAAATGTTAGTCTAGATCGATTTTGAAAAAACAAAGTATGTAAAGTATCTTAGTTTCACATAGTTTTCACACCCAGAAAGTTTCATTGAATTCTGAAGGGGTGCTGCCAATCCCTTTGTCGAGTTGGCGTGAAATCCGTCTATTATTGTATTAAATGTACATGTATGTACATGTATTTAATTGTATTTAATGTACATGTATGTTCTTGAAATGTACGTCCTCTTGGTTTTACAGATGATATTTTTATATTTTTGAAGCCAACTTGTAATTGTTATGGAAATGGTTAAGTAGCATAGTGTATTAATAATGCAATGCATGATTTCCCGTACATATATTCCTCACCAGCTCATTGAAACTGAGCATAGAACGACTAGCCTGTCCAAGTTATATACGTTCCCCTTCTGTTGTTTATTGAAAAATTGCTTGGCTACATAGGGTTATGTCTTCAAAGTTAGTATGTATAATATGCAGACACCCTGTAGTCAAAGCATTTTGAAGTTGAAGTCGTCATACAGAACATTGAATATTTTAACTGCAATTTTACTTCTTCACTACAGATATCACATAAAATGATTAACAAACAAAGTTTGCATGTTCCAACAGAAACTTTGTTTCCATTCATTACCGTCCAACGCAACAAAAGGCATGAGAGGCCCAAGCGACGAACCTGCTCTCCAACGCAACCATCCGGGAGTTCATTGACTTCGCATCAACCCAGCACTACCACCTACTATCGCAATGATCACTTCCACCTAAAAGTTTATTGCTTCATACTGTGATTGATTTCGTTCTCGGAATTCATTTAGCTTGAAACACTTTTGATTGCATGCTTAATGTAGTTTTCCTGCCTCTGCCTTTCGTGCACTTCCCCGTCCTGTGGCATCGAGGTCGCCACAAATTACCTGCCACACGGTTCGCTGAGAATGTTCCAACTGATTTTACTTTATTTTTAATAAGTTAATAACTCAATTTTTCATCCACAGGACCCCGTTGCAGCTGGAGGGGGAGCTGGTTGCGAGGGGAATACTCGCGAATCAATTATTTCTTGTTTCGCATTTTTGCTGGTTTGCATGCAGCAGTATTCACCACCGCCCCTGCGTCAGCTCATCCTTGCTGCTGGTTACTGCGCTGCAAATCGCGATTCGATTCCTGTTGGCAGTTGAAAACAAATATGACTTATTAAGAGAGTAAAATGAAACTTTCTCGAAAATTATTTAATCACAGCCCAAATTGAGCTCACTTTTCGCACATGCAGTAGCAAGCGCACGGCAGCCTGTATGCACGACTGCTACAAAAACTGCCGTATGTAACGTGGCGAAGTTCTTCGAATGTTGTCGGAGGACCTGCGGGCTTGCCCGCACTGTGGAGTGAACTTCTCACCTCAACCTTTCTGTCAATTTGTTGAAATGTTCCAAGAGTTGCAGAAGAAGAGGAAGGACAAGCAGGAGCGCCAAATCCTTACAAGGCTCGTTGAATCGGCGCAGTTGACGTGAGCTGGCAGATTGAAGGCTGTTGAAATAACTCTATTAAGATGCCAGCCGGAATTGCACTGACTGGGCGTTGGTTGCCGAAAAGGAGAGAAATTATCGGTATCACTTTCCGATACTGTCAAACGAAATTGGACGCTCAGAGATATGAACTGGGGCGTGTACGTGTTGTAATCAATATCATTAAGGGTGGGAGAGAAAGGTATTGCTCTCGGTTTTTTATGATCTAAAGTGAAACTTGACATCCGTAGAAATAGAACATAGCTGCCAATGTAATTGTGCGTGATAATTCTTAGATCATTTTAGAATTTTGTTGCAGTTTTTGAAAAAAAAATCATCAGAAATTATTTTTTGATATTTCGTACTTATATCAACCTCTACGAAAACCAGAGTGGTAAAAGTCAACATAGGACTTCAAAGTAATGAACTAGTCTTTTAAGAATAATCGACCTCAATTTAAACTGTTTGTTTCACATATTGTTTTCTTTATTCATATCAATTTCAATCTACAATTGTCTACTATTCGTTATCTTCTTCTTCTTGGTATTACGTCATCAATAAAACTAAGCCTACTTCTCAGCTAAGTGTTCTTATGAGCACTTCCACAGTTATTAACTGAGAGCTTTCTTTGCCTAAGTTGCCATTTTCGCATTGTACATCGTGTGGCAGATATGATGATACTCTATGCCCAGGAAAGTCAAGGAAATTTCAATTACGAAAAGATCCTGGACCGACCGGGAATCGAACCAAGACACCTTCAGCATAGCATTGCAAACCTACACAGTTAAAAATAATGAAGATTACACGTCATGTAAACTTCATTTATGCGATGTAAACATGACATCATGTAAATTTAAGTCTAAAATCATGTAAAAATGTGTTATATGTCATGTAATCACAAAGAATCCTGCTGGATTACATGACATATAATTGAAGTTTACGTGACATATCATGTAAATATGTATGATATTCCACGCTCCAATAATGTGCATTATATGTCTCAGAAATTTACACGTTTCGTTCGAACTGTGTAAAACCAAAAACCTGATTTTCGATATTTTTAGAATTTCTCTTATTTGTTTATATTTCTCAATAAACATATATACGTAACATCATTTTTTCGCGAATATTTGAGATATGTGATCATATTTTCGTGAAAAAGAAGCCTCAATCCCGTGAAAATCAAGAAAGGCGTGTTGTTCCGTTGGCGTGTAGAAAGGAAAAAAAAAATATATTCAGTAGGCAACCAGGAAGAGGTAAGCGACTTCGTAGGTAACCACGTACAGCCAACGCAGTGGAACAGGACTTGCCGACCCATTACCCCATTATCCCGAACGCAATTACCCCGAATGCCATAACTCCGAACACCACTACACCGAATGGATCATTACCCCGAAAGCCACTACCCGAAATGGACCATTGTCCCGAACGCCACTACCCTGAAAAAATCAGAATGCAGCGCAGCACTTATGTAAGCAATAAAATAAGACGAGCACGGCTCCGTAAAATGCGATAGAAGATTTTCATCTCATCCATAATAACTGTTCTTTCGAAAAAATACTAGAGATGATTATTTCCTCCCTATCATTTTTGTCAGATATTTTACTTTATTTTGTATATAGGCGTATCTAATGATCGTGTTTAAGCCAGCCGTTAGGCCAGATGTCGTTGGGAGAGCCACGAAGATACTCTATGCCCTGGGAAGTCGAGAAAATTTCCAACCCGAAAAGATCCTCGACCGGTGGGATTCGAACCCACGACCCTCAGCTTGGTCTTGCTGAATAGCTGCGCGTTTACAGCTACGGCTTTCTGGACTCCCAACGGTAATAGTATATTCGATAAATTTCTGATGTTACATGTCCACTGAAACAAAAACAGCTTCTGTTCGCACAAGCGAAGAAGGAGACAGATTCGACACCTTTTATGGCATCATCATCATCGATCCTCGAGTTGCGCTTCCCCCGTTAGTTGATTCCCACTACTACCATACAAACGACAGTCTGCGTTTTTTGACGTTACAATTTTTCCGTCCATCATCAACTTCCGTCAAGTGAAACCTATATATATCCTCAGCAGCCCAGATACCTCCTCTATTTTGTCTTCGATCCAACCGATAGGTGGAGGCTTAGTCATCGCCGACGAGTGGTTCACACGGAAAATTCTGGTCATCGAAAAGTGAATTCTAAAGTAGAGAAAAGAAAATTAAAGTTTATTGAATTTATTGAACTGCTAACCTTAAATGAACGTGGTATATGTGTCTCAAGAACTATAAAAGAATCTGAAAGAAAGTGAAGGTTCCTGGAAGCAAAATCGTGTCTCCAACCGCTGTGCTACTCGACATTGGTTCTTCAATCCGGATAGCGAGAACTACGCTAGTCCGCTGGTCAGAAATCTTAGCCGAACCCGCCAGATCCACGCTCGCCACGTGACGCAGAGGTTAGCAGTCCAGAACTTTCGACTCATACAAGGCATTCGAATTGCCTTGCAAAGATCCTTTCACTTCCTCGGCCATTCTATTTCGCCACGATGTCTATAAAACGCCACATCAAGTGCCTCAAGAACCGCTTGAAGGGTATGTTAATCTTAGAGAACATCTAGAAGACCAACTGAACCAAAATTATTGGGCTGTAGCACAGTACAGTGCGTATTGGGCCATGTTCCCCTACTAAGATATTATCTTGATCCGTATGCTGAGCATTACAGCATTCGACACGTGACTGGGATGAGTATTCGTCGTCGAAAGCAAACGTAACTCTCAAGGATTTTACGACTTTCATCCAACGGAGAGTCACAGTACTACAGACGATCAACAAATCACCCGAAGTTTCATCCCAAACTGTCCCTAAAAAACCAGCTTTTCGTCCCGTCGCAAGCCATGGGGCCATCCAGGTCAACTACCGCAAGTGTCTCGTCTGTTCCGACCATCATCCCTTATACCCGTACGCTGTTTTGTCCAAGATGACCATCAAAGACAAGGAAAAGGAGGTTCAACCCCACCAACTGTGCCGTAAGTGTCTCCGAAAAGACCATCAAGCTCGTGAATGTCCCTGGTCTAGCACCTGCTGAAATCCAGTTTGCAGACCCGTCGTTTTACGACATAAATCCCGTTCAGCTCTTACTGGCAGCGGAAATCTTGTTTTACCTCATCAAAGAGCCCGGTCAGATTCAACTCGGCGAACCCCTGCCAAACCTCGTCAACTCTATTCTAGCGTATCTGGAGGGAAAACCATCTGCCGACCAAATTCTGTCGTAGCAAACGTCGCTACGGTCCCAGATCTCCACCGTCTGATGAAGGTGGACGCTTCTGTAACCGTTCAAAATCCAAGAGGTTTTTCTAAAACTCGGTGGCTTATGCGCCACTCCCGGAAACCGAGAGACCACCGGCCGTTTTTAACTTTGCCCGACTACTTTTGAGACTTTTCCCTTAGGGGACTCGTGAACGGCTTTACTAACTTCTCTCTCACCTTGACGAACCTCCTAACTTCACGCCCAAAAGTTTACCTTTGATCCACAAACAGTTTTACCCCAAGACCTTAAACTCGTTCAACCCGATCTGACCTTAAATGGAGTTTGGAAGTCTGAAAGGCCAACCTACCAGAAAACGAAAAGCAAAACGTATATAAAAAGGTGAATTCTTTGAATTGCCCAAAAAGAAAAAATCAATTGTCTTTCAGAACTTCAACTACTCTTCATTAACGGGAACTCATTCGGGTTGGACCTATTTACTGACTGGTAATTAGGGAAACTATCATGGCCATGAAGAGAGGTTTCTAAGTACCTGCGCAGGATTTTCGGTGACTCGATTACGTTTGACGTATCCGACGGTTGCCGGCGAAGGACGGTCGTCGCTTTTGTTCGCTCCTCGGACTAATAGCGGGAACGTAGCATGTCCGCTGACGTTGCTGTGATGGCGGCAGCGACGAATGGTCTGAGCTCGGGGAGTATGGCCGAATTAACGTTGCGGAGGAGGTGGAGGCTGGACGGAAGGCTTCCGATTTGGTCTTCTACGAGAGCCGCAACGACGGTTTGTCGTGCTTCGCGGGTTTGACCGCCTCTTCAGGGTCGAGGCCAACGCACGGCTTTGCCTTGGGGGCTCTGACCGCACGGAATGGAACCCTTCACCCTCACCTTGGTCTGACCCGGCGTACAACAATTGGCTACGTACGGGGATCGCGCTCTCGGACTCCGTTCACCGGGGTTGTAGCGTAAGGTGAACTTACGACGGTTTTTGGCGACCGTGACGAACTTCACCTCCCTCCGTTTAGCTACCTTATAGGCGGGCCCTAGTGGACCCCGAGCTCAACTTCGCGATGATGATGGCGCCGGAGACGCCACGGGTAAACCCCAAAACTCCACTTGTTGAAACTCTCAACCAGGCAGTAAAACAAAAAGCGCTTAGGCGAATTCACAAACACGAATAAAAGATTCGCGGGATCACGGTCAAAGCGACCGAAAACTTGTACAATTTACATCGGTACGCTAACGAAGGGCACAGAAAAATCTAATAACTCGAAACTATAAAACCGCGATAACTTCTATACTCCAGCCTTGTTAAGAACGAAATGAACGAGCTTAAGTCATTTTTCATTAAAGAAACCTACATTAAACAATCCCCTTTTTGTCTACAGAATCTAGTTTCGTCAAGATGGTGTAAATGAGTTACATATATTTGTAGCCTAGACACAAACCAATTACATACAGTTTCTTTTTCACGTTCCCATGAGGCAAAGTCAAAAATAGAATTCAAAACTAAATCCAAGATACTTTTCGTCGATTACAAATAGTTCGTTACAAATAGTTATTTTATTTTACAAATATATTTAACAATTTAAACTATAATTTTACTTAAAAAGAGAAAAAAAAACATCAAACCGATTTTCTGTAACATCAACTGAACTAAAATTCAAAATATTATCCTAAAATCAGCGAATTCAAAGCTAAATTATTTTTCCTAAAAAGAAAAAACCCAACGTTACAAAATATTATATCATTTATAAAGTGTTAAAAGCTCTATAGGGGTTTAATAATAATTCCCTGCACCCAGAAGTTTCCATCTGTCTAGTCGACTCCTTGAAAATTCACCGAAAAAAGATTATCGTATTGTAAACACCAAGAAATATGCAATTGCTTTATTAACTCCTTCGGGGGAGTTTTGAAAAGTTTTTCTTCACCTGGTGTTGATTTGGCCTCTGGCAACACTTGTAAAATACAGAGTGGTAGAACAAGCGGAAGCACTTTTTGCAAATCTAATTTTACAAACCTAATTCGATTAACCTAACTATTATTACGTTGAAACACTGAATCATATACTTAAAATCAAAAATACATCTTCTTGGATACAAAGTCACAAAAAAGGTGCTGTTCTGAATCACGATCACCGTCCGTACTACTCTAGAATAGAAAGTATATGGAGCAAGCCAATCTACGACAGTAGCGTCCAGTAACTACTGGGCTACCATCAGAAGGTTACCGACGGAAATTTGCAGGAGCTGCTCAAAAGCCAGTTTTGCACTGGAAGAATCGGTAGAATAGGTGATACCAAAAAAAAACAGTAGAAGATGGACGCTCGCGGAGAACACTGGAGCGCACAACGAAGCGTGTTTTTGAAATCGCTCCAAGACTGGTTTTCTGCTGAGTGTGGAAGTGGAAAACCCGGCGGTGCCGAAAAATTTCAGGCGATGAGCAAACGTCAGTAAAAGCTGTTGGTGTCATCCGGGATCCACACATGAACCAATGTACATTTTCCAAGTTGGAACGTGAAAAGATGAAGCCAAGGTTGAAGCTTGGCATGAAAGCAAACGGCTGGTGGAAAAGCTCGTCTAAAGCTATGACCAATGCAAAGTTCGGCGATCGAAAAACGCAGCACGGAGGTTCGTCATGTTGCACGAAGTAATCGACGATGACCTGGTTCCATGCTTGTGGAAAGAAGCAAATATTGTGCGCTTTGTCGTCAATCATCGGCGAAAAAGGAAAGGAGAGCTGTCCTAAATAACCTGCGTGCTAACATTGTGCTATTCAGTTGTCATGCCCTATATTAGCCGTATAATATCCCTTTAAGGATAAAAACGTAAATTAGTGGGCTATTGGTTACTCGGATGCTAAGAATCTTAGAAAGAGTTATTATCGACGGCACAGGCGCCAGCTTGTGACATAGTTGAGGCTGTGAGACCTTCCTAAAACTCACAATTGCAAATAAAGCCGATGAAGTTGATTCAAATATGACATATTCATGTAAAAAAGAAGTACATTTGCAGGCAGTTCATAAATTGGTTTCCAACGCATAATACGCTTCCTCGGTTTCCTGATCACTATGATTCAGACTGTGAAACTGTGATAGAAGTTAAATTTTAAAATTGTGTTGTCTATGGGATCCACTGACCTGAATTCCACGTTCTCCAGATCTAGGTCAACTTACTTCCTGAATAGCAGCAACGCTCACACAAAATTTCTATAAATAACGGGCCAACAGACTTACTCTTCCGAGTTGATTTAACGTCCTGACATTCAAGGCACCAAGTTTCTAATCATAGTTCCTATTTCATAGCCAGGAAGGTATCGTTCATCATTTCTCCTATTTTGTGGAACGGTATATAGAGAATTATAGATTCAATTACGCCTCAACATTAATCGTTTGATCACCATCTCAAATAATTATTTGTTCAGATAGTTTGATTCTCTAAATCTGTCGTGTGATTTATGCTCAGGTTTAAAAAAAAATTTTTTTTTAATCATTTTGAACTCAATTTGCCAATTATGTCACCATCGCTTTAATTTTAGCACAGATTAGTTACTGATCTGTTATGCTAAATAATTTTGTTATATTTCATTAAAATCTAACATATACTACTTGTTAACATATAACAATAAATCTTACTCCTGCTACCGGACTCGATCTCATTTCGGAAATAACACACGCTCCGGTTGCACCAGAATTGGCATGAAGTAATTTTCGTCGACAGCTTTCGTCTGATGCACCCTCCCATCTCCCCGAAATTGCCAAACCTTAAAGATAAAAAAAATGTGAGCCAATCCATATCGTGATGGTCACATGCACTGTGTAATTCGTATCCCTGCGTCCACGTCTTTCCCTTTGTCTGATGAATGGCTCGTTAGGGCGGTTGAAATTACAAAAAAGTTTGATAAAATTTAATTTCCTATACTTTTATTGCAATCGTATCGATGTGTACTGTGAATTGTTCAGCATTTTTGGTTGTGATAAGAAGCTGACCTAAAGACGATGAATCGTGAAAGTGCCCAAGTAGCTCTTCACCCTAATGGAAGACATGGAAGATAGAATTTTAAAACTCTTCTGCAATTTGACTCGCCCTAATGGTCCATCGATTCGATTCGTGCCCACATGCAGCAGAAAGTAATGACGGATGACTGCTCTGCTTTAAATCAGTTGATGAATGGACCCATGGCGGACTAAAAAAAACAAGAGGTGAAATCCGTTCCGCGAGACTGATTGACCGAGTCCTGGCGACTGAAGACTGCGTGCCACAATTGGATTGCGTGTTTTGAGTTATTTCTTTTGCTGTTTCGTATCGGGCTGTGTCGGCTTTAATAATTTTGTATACGAATTTACACACAATAATGGGTCAATACAAAGGAAGGAAAGTGGACTTGTTATACAAGTGAAGTTTTGAGGAAAAGACAATTGTTGAGGTCCAATGCATATGATAACATTGGTCTATGGAGGATGCATTCGTTTTTTAAAGAGTGATTAATTTAGGCAATAATTGTATCATATTGTTGCTCCAACTTTATTAAGACGCCGACGAGTCGAAAATGTCTATACACTAATTTGTACAAATTTTTCGAACATCTAATCGAAGCAGCCTATATTTCAGGCTCTTCGATTCAAGTGAGGAAACAGAGAATGCCGCCAATCTTGGCCAGTTGTTCCAAATCTGGAAGATTAGGGCAGGAGATCTTGAACTCCACTAGAGGAATCAAGGTTTCCTTCCAAAGAAAGGAGACTGTCGCGTTTTGCCGAAAACTCCTGAAAATCGCGAACTTTTTCTCAAACATCTTGAAGAGAAGCAAAGCAACACATTTTGTTTTACTTATGACGACAAAACTGAACGTTTGTTCAAAATCGTCATGAAAGGTCTCTGAACCTGAAAAGATCAAAAATGGAATAAATGATTTACTTGGATTTTCCCAAGTCCAAGTAATCGTTATGAAAAAGAAAACCCAGTCTGGCATTCTTCGGAAAGGGCTTTCTCAAGAATATTATTTAGTTCATTTTAACAAAAGTGATCTAAATAAAATTTAAGCTTTAGAAAAAGCTAGACTTATGTTCCATGTCCGTGTGACATGGGAACATTTCCACAAACCTGGAGGTAATTACACCAGGGTGAGTGGGGTCAGTGCCGTCGGTGCCAAAAGTGGAGTCATGGTACAAATCATTGCCGCATAGATGCCAAATGCATGACTTACGGAGGTTCTTCTCACGCTAAGGACGTCTGTCTTGGGAAGGAAGATACCTATAAATTCATATGCGCAAATTGCGGGGGCAATCATAAGTCTAACTTTTAGGTTTGCCCTTCGTGTAGGCGAGTCGTTGAGGCTTGTGCCAGGCAGATGAACGTTAATATCCGTTACGATAACGTTCGTTTCCGGAAGTCCCTTGGTAGAGTATCGAACATTGCTCATTTTTCAGGTCACAATCACTTGATTAAGAATCATACCCATCATGCAGATTATAATCATGCTCATCCACAAACTAATTTTAATCTGTCGGGTAGCCGTTCGAATCTTTTAATTTCGAAGGAAATTTCTTTGCCGATATCGAAGCAAGTAATTTGAACTCCTACGCGTTCTAATTGTTTCAAAATAACCCTACCACCACAGGAAACTTCTACTCCGCCTCTTCGTGTACCGAAAATTCTAACGGTAAATAATCAGATAACACTGCGGAACACGTTTTTGTCTCAAGCATCAAAATGCCGCTATATACTAGATTCAGGGTTGCTGAATCCATTGCCGTTTAAAAACATATTATAGCACGTCTAGTTTTTTAGATATTGACTGTTGAAAATACGAAATTTGACTATATTATTCTACTTGCATGCAAGTTTCCCAGCTCTTATGGCAATTTATTCGCTTAATTTGCCACAGATGTAAAACTTCATGTATATAACAATAAATATCAACGACGTTTACAAAACTTTAGATGCTCAAAAGTTATTTTTTAAAGATTTTGAAAAGTATTGCATTTTGCCATATAAGCGAAACGTAGAATTTTGTTGTATGGAGACTGCAAGCATGTTGGAAAAATCGATTTAATCTGAATATAGTCATGCAATTTTAACCAAATTATATCTGAAATGAAAGTCATATTTTGCATGCTTGGTGGATAACATCACAAAAATGTTTGAATAAATCATACTTTAAATTTCATGTAAACATCAATGAAAACACTGTTGTATACAACTTTGGCGACCTGTAGCTGAAATTTATGACGTGCTGGAACATTTCTGAGAACGACATTAGATGCAGCAAACCCAAATCTACTAGAATCACATAATTTGATCCTTGAGACACGAAAAAATGTCATTTTTGTTACGCTGTGTAATGAACCCACTTCAAGTGATATGTATGTTGGGAAGAAAAGGATTACATTTTTTAAGAGCCTCGACATTTTTTCGTTTTGAACGGTCATGGTTTGTTTTGGATTTTGATGGTCGTGTAGAAAAATGTGAATGTCGAGGTGGTAAATATTTCCAACAGTACATTTCCCATCCCTGCCACTATGACTGAAGCAGTCCAAGTTTGTGTAAAATTTACTAATCAAATTGTTATTGGATTACGTTTTGCTAATGTATCAAATAAATAATAATTTAAATATTTTAAAATGGAATGCTCATTCTTTGAATGGAAAAGAGGACAAGCTGTTTAATTTTCTTACAGCTAATAACATGCATATAGCAGTTATTACTGAAACCTACTTGAAACCTGGATCCAAAGTTAAAAGAGATCCTAACTTTTTTATTCAACGTAATGGTTGACTTGATGGGTCATGTGAAGGAGTTGCAATCATCATTCATAGGCATATAAAACTTCGTCATTTGAAATTAAAGTTTTTTTAACTTTTCAGTTGAAACACAGCTGCCTGTTTGCCTTTACAATGTCTTGGGCAGCAAATTAATTTGCTTCAAACTAACTTGCCAAAATTGACCCACAATAAGTCAAAATTTGTTGTCATTGGCGACTTAAATGCCAAACATCGGTCATGGAATAATTCGCAAAGTAATTCCAACGGCTGAATTTTATTTGATGAATGCTCTTCGGGAAATTATTCAATTCAATACTTGTTTTTCTTCTTCTAGACACCCTTCTACGATTGATTTGGTCTTAATCGACCTTTGTAGCCAACTGGTAACTCACCCTCATTTTGATTTTGATCATGTCCATGTAACTTTTCAAATATTCTATCGATTCTCAATAATATCAGCTCCACTTTCAATTATTTACGAGCCGACTGAAACATATATGAAACATACATTGATAGTAGTCTTGATGTTAACATTCCTTTGCAAACAAATCTTGATATTGACAATGCTCTGAACCTTAAACAAATTCCATTGTTAAAGCAATATCAAAATGTGAAGTAAAATTTGAATAATCCGTCACTATAGAAGATTATCTTAAACTTATGATGTTATCTTAAAAATGTGAGGAGAATGAATGCTAAATAAGGAGAATGTGTGCTAAATAAGGATGAGTGATTTACTTGATTAGGATTAATGTTACCTAACACAGAACACCTAGATATAAGAAATGACTAAAATGTTTAAAACGATACTTATGAAGAAATCAAATGTTAATGACGAGTAGGTCTTTTTCCAAATTTCACTTTCTCAGAACTTTGAAATACTAAATCACCAAACGATGAACATGACCAACAACGACATCTTAATCTGATGAAAAAGATAACACTTCCTGTGCACTTGACTTTCTGATTCGTCTAATAAATCTTTCGATGAATACGTATTCCCTAACCAAACAACATTACGCCCCTCATCTGATAGTGAAGATTTATTCCACAGCAGTAGTGCCCTTTCATTCAATCCCGAAACCAAAACGTGATGATTTAATAAAGAACATCCTTTTCCTCCGTCCCGCTTCTATGTACGAAACGTTTCCAAGTCCCGATCGCACGCAATGGCACGTAATACCAACAGTGACTGCCTACCGTGTACCGCCCTGAGGTCCCTGCTTCGCGCTTAATTTAATAATTTTCCTCACCTTCGCCCGTAAATCTTCGATCTGTAATTCCCTCTCTCCACTGCAGAGCCCTCGATGACTTCGATACTCAACTCAACACACAGTAGTTCGATCTGATAACAAAAAGACCAATGCGACGCACAGAGTTAACCCTCTAAAGCCCGGAATAGACATTTTTATATGGCCGGACTAGTTCTCAGAGACAAATAAGTTTTATGGAATGCCGTTTTCATTATGATCGATGGGATGAGTCAAATTTTTTGCTAGTGGGGTTTTCAAACCAGTTCAGGTCTGGCATGAATACAAATCGGAGATAAATGTTCCGTAGTCACGATTTAAAATTATAGCAACTATACCAATATTTAACCATAAGTTTGAACCATTTCTAGATTTATGGTAACGGATCAATGCGCAATACAATACATCTTTTAATCTTTTAATAGTTGTTGTTTAATTTCCAAAAGCTAATAACAAACAAATAGCAATTATTAATTACAAGAATTTGAATCCTAAATCCAAATTTCAAATTTTTGGTTTATCTAAATGAACGCCAGGATGAAGCATGTGGTGGGTTGGCTATCATCATTCATGAGCGCATAAAACATCAAAAATTTTTGACATTTAAAACTAAAGTTCTTGAAACTTTGGGTGTTTTTGTTGAAACACAGCATTGAAAATATTCTCTCATAGCTGCCTGTTTGCCTTTTCAATGCACTGGGCAGCACATTTATTGCTTCAAACTGATTTGTTGGTGAGATTAGCTTACTATTCTTGGTTGATATATTAAACAAATGTTTTCAGTTGGCATATTTTCCTGATAAATGAAAAACTGCCTATGTTGAACCAATTTTAAAACTGGACAAAAATCCCGCTTAAGCCTGTACCATTAAGCTTGCATTCCTCCAACAAGAAACATTTTGAAAAGGTCCTTTTGAACAAAATGATGGTCCACATCAACGAAAATTCATTTTTTGTTTGGCAATGAACAGTTTGTATTCCGACATGGACATTCAACCACTATTTTACTTTGATGTGTAACGAATCATCGTTGTAACAAATCTGGAGGCTATTCTACTGGTCATGCTGTTCTAGATATAGAACAAGCATTCGTCATTTTTTGGCATGAAGGCTTAATTGTGAAATTATAAAACTTGAATTTCCCAACATACATTGTTATAATGATAAATTTCCTGTCAAATCGTACACTTCAGGTTGATTATAAGAACTTCAAGTCTGAAATACTTCCTGTAAGAGCTAGTGTTCTTGAAGGCAGCATTTTGAGACCAATATCATACAATATTTTCACATCTGACATACACTGGGCCTTGGAGGGTTAAATAAAGCTCCCGGGGACTGCCGGCCTACCTGTTGTTACAACCGAAACACCCATTTGAATTGCACCGGACTCGGCGACATCAACGGCAGCAGAAGCGGGCGAAGGGAAGTACAGTAATCGAACACAAGTTGGAACAACGTGCAGAGCAGTGCAGCGCTGGCGGTGCATGAAAATATTGAAATTAATTCCAGAAGCCAAATGCATTGACAATCATAAATACATGCGTTTCTGACAACGGCGGAGAATATGAATTATGTATTAATATATATATTTTTTCGCTCTGCCGCGCATCCAGCCGAGGTTCATTGTTCGCAAAGGCACATTAAGCTTAGCTCGAGCGAAAGAGATGGTTGCTTCAGTGCCGCCATCGGTGAGGTTCCAAAGGTTCTGAAGATTGTGCATGACTTTTGTGGAATGGATTTGTGATATCTTTTGGATTTTGTAGGAGGATCCTAGAATTAACAGCAGTTTTTAAGCTTTCCAGGAAGGAAGGGGACTTTAAGATATCTCGAAGTTACTATGAGGATGTTAGAGACGTGTACAAGACCTTTCAGGGGATTTTAATACACTCCCATGCAAAAGTTTGGGTTCATCCATTCAAAAAACATTTTTTTAAATTTGTTTCTTAATCTTTACTTAAAGTTGTGTCATTATAAAAAAAATGCTGGAAAAACTTGGCTGATTTTCTCAGCATTAGAAAAACCAACATTTTTAACCTTAGTAAGGACCTTGGGTCTTTTTCGACCCATTTCAAAATTCAAATCAATGTTACTTTTGATTGAAATAACCTAGCAATTTGAAACTTTGACAATTATTTTTTTTGTGGGAAATTTTTAATTGAACCAGAAAAGTCACAGGTTTTCAAAATCATGGAGATTGAGCCATCGCATACCTAGTTTTAGTACAAAACTGAAATGTCTTACAATACGGATATCTCCATTGGCCATTCCTGAATTATTTCAGTAGTCCCGAAGAGCCAGTGCTCATTCAGCTATAATTGAATTATAAGAGTCACAGGTATTCAAAATCATGAAGAATGAGCCGTCGCATGCCTACTTTTGGTGCTAAAATTGTGTGGTCCCATATTACGGGTTTCCCCGTGCTCCAAAATGACTAGAATTACCATCCATTTATTATTTTTGCAAAATACATCAAAAAATAAAAAAAACATGGACACAATTCATTTGGTTTTGAGGTATAAATCTGAGTAATTTCATCGAATTGTCCAGATTGACCACTTCCCGGGACTCCAAGAACCGGTTCCGCATGGACCATACTGGACCAAATTTTTCTGGGAATGTGCGCCGGTAATTGGTTCCTTATCACAGAAAAAAAAATGTCAAAATATCCATCAACCGAATAGTGCCGATGTGAATTACATATACAGAACTGCGATGAAAACTTACTTTTCGGATGTTCCGGGTTTCTGGAACCGGGTATGGATAACTAAGTGATTTGAGAATCTCCTTGTGAATACCTATTTAACATTATGAGGATGGTTCAGATTACTTGTTTAGTTACGAAACTACAGGTTGTCAAAGTAAGGGTCTCTAAAGGGAATTTTTTTTTAGATGTAGCAGGTTCCCGGTGGCCACAGTGACCAAATCCGGACCTCCGGGAAGGTTTCTGAAACCAGACATGTGTGACTTTCATTTAAGGCCAACAGAACTCAATTCATTCGACACAATGATTTTTGCGAGCTGTTTGAATTTTCGGGTCGAAAACGACCCTAAGTCACAATTTGTAACTTTTTGTTAGGGACTAAGGAAGGTTAACGTCCTTAGAACCGTAATCTTATATTATTTAAAGAGCACCTGCAAAATTTTTGGCGCAAAAATCTGAAAATTATGTAATTATAATAAAAAAGTCATTCAAGTCATCGTGCAAATGCTGGGGTTCACCCTAAAGTATGGTGTTTTACCATTGGTGTATCGTCAGAAAGTAAGAATAACTCATTGTTTTTAGAATTCGACATAAAGAGTTTCAATTTAGCGGTGTAATCACAGAGATCTGGACAAAACACTTTTGTATGTTTTGAAGAGGTGAACCCAACCTTTTACACGGGAGTGTATGTGGTTCTCTTGCAACTGACTGGAAATAAAACATTTTTGATATCCTGTAATGTTAAACAATTTGGAATCCAAGATCTTGTATTGAAACTTTCAAGGAACAAATCTCATCAAACAACAAAGATTCTTTTTATTTTAGCTGTTTGCACTACTAGGAAGCTTAAAATAAAAAGATCCAGTTCGTTAGTTACTTCAGTTAAGTGCCTTCGAAAACGGGAGAAGGAGCACCAGTCGGCCATCTTTGGACTTCGCGATGGTTTACCTTTACCTCAAGAACATCTTCGAAATTGACGGTACATTCCAATGAAATAATTTTCTTATGTTCTCCTCATATAATTTCTGGAATTCTCTTATGAATTCCTGCTGATGCTTAAGGTGGCTCTGGTTACGCTTAAATGATCTTTGGAACTGCTTGGGGCCCTTTGAGAACTCTTTTAAATTCCCTAGGCACCTTCTGTGAATCAATAAGATATTTCAGTGAAGCACTTAGAAAATTCTGCAAATCCTGCTTTCTCTAGAGAATCTCTTGGGAAAAACTTCTTGGGAAAACCTTTGGGAACACCCAAGAATCGGTATGTTTGCTCACTCTTCCGTGCAATCAACCGAGGTTTATTGTTTCCAACAACATACTTAGTTCAGTTTGAATAGAAAATGTGATACTTTTGAACCATCAACGTACCTCGTTGGCTAGAGCCATTCCCAGGCATATTGTTGATCTTCATTTAATCTTGGGTGATACTTCACCAATTCCTCAATGAGTACTGCGGTCCTCTTCCACAGCATACAGTCAACCTTTTAGCAAGACATTCACGAAGTTATCAATCTATCTTTCTACCTCTACTCTTTCATGCTTACTTAATATTGTTTTCGCAATTATTTCTTCCCATGAGTGGACATCCCACTGAAGTGTTTTTATTTTTTTTTTTATAGAATATTCGCACACCTAGCAAAGCTATAAACTTTAACCTAACCCTGATATCTGAGAGCTCATGGGCTTTAGGCTCTATGGTCCTCACTCAACGGTATATTACGGATGCACGTCTTGAGTGTGGTGAAAAGAGAAATAAAAGGGTTTTGAAAAGATCATTTTGAACAAAATGATCGTCGACATAAACGAAAATTCAATTTTTGCTAATGAACAGTTCGGATTTCGCCATGGACATTCGACCACTAATCAACTTTTACGTGTAACAAATTTGATCCATTTCAACAAATCTGAAAGCTATTCTACTGGTCTTGCTGTTCTAGACATAGAAAAAGCATTCAACAGTGTTTGGCATGAAGGCTTGATCGTTAAATTAAAAAACTTTAATTTTCCAACATACATTGTTAGAATAATTCAAAGTTATCTATCAAATCGTACACTTCAGTTCAGGTTAATTATCAGAACTCCAGGTCTGAAAGACTTCCTGTTAGAGCTGGTGTTTCTCAAGCCAGCATTTTGGGACCAATATTATACAATATTTTCACATCTGACTTACCTGAGTTATCTCAGGGATGTCAAAAATCTTTGTTGGCGGATGACACAGGCCTCTCCGCCAAAAGACGAAGCCTGCGTGTCATCTGTAGTCGATTGCAAAAAAGTTTGGATATTTTTTCTTCAAACTTCCAAAAATGATTTCTCCTAATGCTTCCAAAACTCAACTAATAATATTCCCACATAAACCAAAAGCTCTTTATTTGAAACTTTCAAGTAGACAAGTTGTCACGATGAGAGGGGTTCCAATAACTTGGTCAGATGAAGTTAAATATCTAGGGCTCATGCTTGATAAGAATTTAACTTTCAAAAATCTCATTGAGGGTATTCAAGCCAAATGTAACAAATATGTAAAATGTCTCTATCCCCTTATTAATAGAAAATCAAAACTTTGTCTTAAAAACAAGCTGTTGATTTTCAAACAAATTTTCAGGCCAACCATGTTGAATGCTGTACCAATATGGACAAGCTGTTGTAATAGCAGGAAGAAAGCTCTGCAGAGAATTCAAAATACAATTTTGAAAATGATTCTGAAGCTTCCTCCCTGGTAAAGTACCAATGAGTTACATAGAATATCCAATGTTGAAACATTGGAACAAATGTCAAATGTAATAATTCATAATTTCAGGCAAAAATCGTTACAATCTCCTATTGCCACGATTAATGCGTTATAAATTTAGGTTGAGTTAAGTTAAGCAAATTGAAAATGTGTTTTTTTTTTTCTTTTGTAAACAGGTGAACTCAACTCACCTGTAAAAAATCTGAACTGCTACGGCAAATGAAATGCAATATGTTGTTAACAAAATGTTAATAAAATCTTAAATTTGTTTTACCAAATTAGGATGATAGTTTTGTCTTTTAACACAAAACACCTAGGTATAAGAAGGTAATGTGATGTTTTGAATGATACTATTACAGAAATTAAATAAAAAAAAGAAATACAAGGAGAAAAGAACATTGTACCTCGCCACCTTTATTTGGCTTGAGCTACAAGTCCGATGTACCCCTAGAACTACCTAATGGTATTACTTCAGGAGGTTGAGGGCTTGTTGATGCCTCTATGCTTTTTCATCGCCTATTGCTCTACACTCTCTGACTGCAATTTGTCTCTTCAACGTCACTCACGTTTTGGGCCCGGGCACACGCCTGGGCCATGTGAGACTTTTTTTCGATAGATGCTACTGTGTTTGTTGGTGCGCTTGACTCCATTGCTCTGTTCATAATGCTCTTCTGGCGGACCGGTTTGAGGTCGAGATCGGCTATGCGATTCCGGTTGAGGGGTGACTTCCGCAAGCGCCCTGAAGACGCTGGCTTTGGTTCGTTGTGATCGATAATACTCGGCGTAGTTCCCGACGATGAAGCTAGGCCTACTCCGATGGAGAGCTCGCTTGACGGAGGAATATCTGCTGAAACCGGTAACGTTATGCATTGTTCATACTCCGTTGTTGGCCATGTGGAGCTCAAAATCGTTGTTGGCAAGCGGAAGCCCCACGAAGTACCTTTCATTCCATTCTGACGTTACTATAAGAGTGAGGAGTTGAAGTTGTGCCATGCCTACTAGATCGATCCGACGCTACAATCTCGGACTTCTTTCAACAGGCTGATTGTCAGCCATCATAACATGGTTCGAAGACAAGATCTATGACAATGTTCATTGAGTACCACACAGGCCGGTAAAGTTCCGAAGTCGGCCCTGCGATTCAGGTTGGAGGATGATCTCGGTTCACTGGTAATCCTACGACTCAAGCCGGTGAAAAACTCTTACTTAAAAAAAGCAAGTGAGATAAAGCAACCCCATGTCGTTGAAATCGACTCAATCGTTCGACTCGAACATTATACCCGAAGAAGATCGCGAAACAACGCCAACCGTTGATGACGACGAAATGGGAAGCGAGTCGGAGTACGAATCTGGCGAGGAAACACTTACATCATCCTCTGAAAAATAATGGACACCATTACGACGATCGCAGCGAATTACGTAAGGTTTGCCGCCAGTGAGATACGGTGAAACCATCAACATGGCAAAGAAGTATGTACCAGAACCGAGAAGTTAAGATGAAGCGATAAATGGACCGGAGAGCACTCTATGGAAAGCGGCGATTGAGGAGGAGATTAGGTCACTCAACAAAAATTGTACATGGGAGATGACCACTCTACCAGCCGGTCGAAAAGCGATTGGATCAAATGGATATTCAAGCGGAAGGAACATGAGCAAGGCAACTTAATTCGCTACAAAGCACGTTTAGTAGCACAAGGATTCAAGGATTCACGCAAAAGTATGGAACAGACTACGACGAAGTATTTGCGCCAGTAGTGAAGCAAATGACTTTCCGAGTGTTGCTGTCCGTTGCAAGTCAAAAGGGAATGATCGTCAAGCATGCTGATGTGAAGACGGCATATCTGCATGGAATATTTGAGGAAAATATTTTCATGCGTCCACCGCCAGGGTCGAACGTTGCGGATCCGAGACTTGTTTGTCATCTACTCCGAAGCCTCTATAGACTGAAACAAGCTACCCGTGTGTGGAATAAGACCTTCGATGCTGTTATCAAGCAAATGGGTTTCGTGCAATCAAATAATGATTCTTGTTTGTATATACGGAAGGGGGGACGGACCTGGTGTAGTGGTTAGAACACACGCCTCTCACGCCGAGGACCTGGGATCGAATCCCATCCCCGAGATAGTCACTAAACATTTCAGTTACGTCTTCCGGGAAGTAAAGCCGTTGGTCCCGAGATGAACTAGCCCAGGGCTAAAAATCTCGTTAATAAAGATAGAAAAAAATGTATATACGGAAGAATGGCGAAAAGTTCACTTACTTGCTTGTCTGCTGAGAACAAACCGACCATCCAATTTTCACCATTTCCTTCTCCACTAATTTGTTGGCTGCCATCGTACGACTTTGAAAGTTCAATATCGTACTGTGATCGTAATTCCTGTTGCAGATCATCATTGGATGTGATCTCGTCCAGGTATCTGCATTCAACTACTGCCTCCTTAGTTAAGGCTTTTGCGCTTGCCTCGTTGGCCAACGGATCGAAACGTTGGACAAAATAAAATAACAGTTTTTTTTTTTTTAATTTTGTCAAGATTGGAAAGCCAATCTAACATCAACAAGGAACTACACCCGAACTACCAACTATAAACAAACAACTCCTGGTAGGCCGAGCTTTTGATCACCGGATCGCTGTTCAGCTCGAAGACCATTTCTCCTCTCTGAGTACGCCTCGTTCTGACTACGTTCTCGCCGAGGTCTTTTAGCTTCGGATCTTCACTGACCTTACGAAGAATCGCTGCGTACGTGGTTTGGTCGTTTGCCTTAACTAGTATGGCGTCCCCCTTCGACGCCAATTAGTCACTTTCTTCGTACCCTCCTTTTTCTATTATTTTTCTTCGCCATGTTTCTCTGTTCTTCTGGCTCCTGACGGTTTGTCATTCTTCATCGTTTTCTGCTCCGTTCAACAAATTAGGTACCCGGCTCGTTTTTCTGTTTCTTCGAGTCCGCTTCTTCTTCTGGTGAGTCTCTATCACGCTTCTTCGACGGCTTGTTGACATGTGCCTTAGGGGTTTTAGGCGTGTCAGCCACTATTTGTTCCTTAGCATCTTGTAATGCCTTTTCGGCTGCCTCGGTTCCCATTTTTAACGCTTTCTGTTCGTTTTCAGCTGCTACTTGCTGGTGTCTCCTGCTGTGCTACTGGCGAAAGTGCCTACTTCTACCGGCTAAGGTGCTAAAGCTAAGGTGGCGGATTTGGAACGTACCGTAATTTCGGGTGAAATTGATCACTTTTCACGGTTTTTCTTGTATGATTGCAGGAAAACAAGTATGAAGGTGAGCCTTAATGACTCAAGTATCGAAATTTTCTAACAAATGTAATTTTAGTGCTAAAAATATGTTTTAAATAAAAAATCGGGAGATCTTATTTCGGGGTGAAATTGATCACTTATCAATGCCATTATTGTTAGTTTTGAAAACAACTTTACATAATAAATTTGAGCTCCCTGAATCCGAATATGCTTGCCAAATTCTTAGCAATACAATATTTATAGAAATAATGAATGTTTAAATTTCAAGAATAACGCAGAAAACGCCTAAAAGTATGCAATTTCCTAAGGAATTTCCTGATATATACCAGAAATTCAATTATTTCAACCAAATCAACGAATTGGTACGAGTTTTGGTGATGAAATCTAGTTTGGGAATATATCTTAAGTATCCTCACAAACTTTCAGGATTATACCATGTCCAAATCCTTGTCTAGAACTAGAAGTTTATTGATGTTTGTCAACACTGCACCGTACAAGATTTTGAAATTTTACATTATTTTAATAGAAATGAACATATATGAATGCAAAAAACTTCACAATACACAATTTGGACATACTTACGACAAACAACGTTCATTCACTGCAGGTTACATTGATATTTGTGCTCCATTAGGAAGAAATAAAATCGAGTGATACAGTGATCAATTTCACCCTACTGATCAATTTCACCGGAATTTACGGTACTCGGAGGCTTGCCAAAGTTTTAACGGGACGGGGGCAACCGCAATATAAGCCCACTCGTCGTTTCGGGATGGTGTCATCCATCCTGGCATCCCCTCACTCTAGCTGATGTCAGAAGGACAACAGTGGCCAGGTTGCACTACCAGCTAAGTACGCAACCCTCAGCTGGCGGTCTTTGTCATCGTTAGACCCGTGGAAGCGTGAGGTAGGGGCTTGTGAGGACCAGTGCTATGTTGGGCGCTCCTTCCTGGTTGTCGACTCACCATTTTGCAACCCACAAAGCCTCGGCTGTACTACCAGCTAAGTACGCTACCCTTAGCTGGCACGCTTTGTCTTTGTTTGACTCGTGGAAGCTTGAGGTAGCGACTTGAGGAGACTATATTTGATGCCCTTTCCTGGTTGTGGCCTCACCATTTCACAGCCTAGGGTGACTCATTAAGCACTTGAATAAATCAAGTGATCAAAGTACGTATACAATTCCGCTATTTTTTTTCTAAAACAGATCTGGATTCCTTTGTCAGTCCACCACTAGTATGAGATGAATGTCGTCGGAGGTTACTGTTGTGACCGATGGTTCTCCACGTTGTTCTTTTCGCTTCTGTACTTCATTACGTTCGTTGAAGGACTGATTCATTTTATTCGTCATCGTGACATTTATGTTGTATGTTTTTTTTCTTTGTCAGGATCATCGAAATACTATATTCCTTGCTATATAATAGCTTCTCAATAGTTACCTTGTCGATAACAATACTCGAATCATCGGAAATATAGACATGTTTCCAATATTTACGCATGTTATCCAACAAACTACAAGAGGTATTCTACTACAACGACAATCAACGGTCAAGTCAAAACAATAATGTTCTCATATCCGACAGACTTCCCAGGATCAGTTCAAACGACCACACCAAGTGAAACGGTCAACCTCAGTGTAAATGGAATTAATCATAGGTAATAGTAATAATAAAAGCCTATATCACTCGGAAGTCCCAAGTCATTTCATTGTCTGCGATGCTCATCCACCAATGGCCATCTATCTTCACATTACTACAGCACAGTGGCAAGTGGCAAACAAGTGCCTAAGCATCAGGCACTCACTTTGCTGGAGTCTACGCTCGAGGTAAGGGAAATTATTATTCAACTCTAGTCGCGGAGCTGATTTCCTCTCCAGAAGTTTTACTACGCCATTGTGTATCGTCCGTACGATGTTCGCTTCTGCTTCTTTCTCTGGAGAGTTCAATGAATTTATTTAAATCATGTGGTTTGAATTCACGCAGCAAGTCTAACTGGATTAATGTGAGATTCTCCGTTTGACAAATATGCCTTGCGACGCCCATGATTGGGTAGCTTAAATATGCGCGCATTAATTGTCCGAGTCACAAATTTATGTTTTATTTATTTTCATTTTGTTCTTTCTCTGCCAAGCATCCCTTCCTGTTTGCTCTCTTTCGCACTCCTACACAAACTGAGCGTAAGCGTAAAATATCGATTATCCATTCCATTGCTATACTTTTTGGAGGAAAAATGATAAACGTGAAAATATTAACAAGTGCAATTTTAACAATGGAAGGAGAATGTGGGGCAAAATACACCCCAAAGGATGAAATCAAAGTTGTTAGTTTAAAGAATTGTCACATAGCTTCGATATCACTTTCGATAGAGTTTGAGATTCGTTTGTAAACCAGCATGAATTAAAACCGTTGAGTTTCCGTGGCTACAAAGCAAAGCCATGCTGAAGGTGTCTAGGTTCGATTCTCGGTCGGTCCACGATCTTTTTGTAATGGAAATTGCCTTGACTTCTCTGGGCATAGCGTACCATCATACCTGCTACACAATATAGGAATGCAAAAATGGCAGCATTGGCAAAGAAAGTTTCGTGCAAGTGCTCATTGAACACTAAGCAGAGAAGCAGGCTCTGTCCCAGTGAGAACGTAATGCAAAGAAGAAAAAAAGAAGAAGAAGAATTTTGTTAAAAAGCATGATAAAAAAGGATTATAATGTTGCCTCAATGAAACATTTAAAAACTTATTGAAAGCAGAAGCTAATGGAAATGTTACTTGGGATGTTACGAAGCAACTCATGGAACAAATTTACTAATTTCTTATTTTTTGTTGTCTATACTAAATGGCGTTCTACCCCACCCATTGAGTCATTATGAGGCTCATTATGTAATTATCTTTTCGACAGAACTTAAAACTGTGAAAAAGGTCAAATTTGGAAAATGTTTCCATAGTGGTAAGTATCCAATATGTTGATCTTATAAAACATGACACAAATCCTTAATGTGGAATGTTGGACCACTTTACCCTACGCTATAAAATACTGCTGGATAAATCACATCACCCATCAAGTCGCGTTTTGCTCGAAAACCCCCTAGAGCTGCCAACTCATCAACACCCTTTAGCAGTCTACAACGAGGCGTTCAGCTCTAGTTCGAACAATTTCATTGCGCATTGGCGACAGGTGAGTTACGATTTACAGTGAATCACAGTAGTATATTCTGATCAAACAACCGCACATATATTCTGCACGCGTCCAATCGATTCACGTGCCCGGCTGGTTGGTGGTGAACCAATGTTTTATGGTCTAGTTATAAATTTGAATCGAATGGACACAATGGCGTTCTTTGACGAGGGCGGCGTCGTTTTACAGTCATTGCATCCTTATTGTTCGGGGCTCGGTAATGAACACATTCCATCTAGGGGGTACTTTGCACGCGCCTAGGAAGATAGGTGACGCGGTCCGAAGTGAACCGTTTGTTTTTTGGCGCGTGATCTGGGACAATCAGAGCTGAGAAATTGATGTCAATTGGATTGCTTGCATTGTTATGAATATAGCCTAGATATTATTTTCGAGAATACGTGAGTGATCAAGCGGTTGGAATAAAATAAACGGTCCGAATGATACACGTCCTTCGAATAAATCGCTGGCCAGTATGAGAAAAAGACTATTGTTCGATTTGTTTACTGCATGATGCCTAGATGCATCTTTATTCGTGCTACACGATATACAATTGCAAAGCTGATCAACTGACAAAGAAAGTTCCCAGTCAATGGGAATTGTGGAAGTGCTAAGTTGCGAAACAGGCTTAACCTCGTTGAAATGTAAGGCAGGAAAAAAGAGAAGAAGAAAACTACATAATTATCAACTTTCTACAATACGCATCCTACTTTGATGCTGTGCACAGATCCTTTCTGCTCTAAGTATGCATCGTACCTTCGTGCTGTGCGTACAAAAATTCTCTCTGCAATCCTGTCTGCTCCACTTTCAATTATTTTCGAGCCGACTTGAATATATATGGAACATATATTGACTCTAATCTTGATGTTAACATTTCTTTACGAACAAAACTTGATATTGACAATGCCCTTGAAACCTTAACAAATTCCATTGTTGAAGCCAGGAGCATTGCATTTCAAAAATGTGAAGTAAACTTTGAATCCGTGATTATAGATGATGCTCTTAAACTCTTGATCCGTCTTGAAATCGTGAGGAGAAGGCAATTTCAACGCACTCGCGATCCTGTTATGAAAATTATATGGCAGGATTTGCAAAAAGAAATCAAGAAAAGTTTTTCACAGTTAAGAAACAAAAATTTTGAAAATAAAATATCTCTATTGGACCCTGGCTTTAAGCCCTTTAGGAAATTATCTAAAATTTTGAAAAAACCTCAGAAGCCAATAACGGCATCGAAAGCGGAAAACAAATTATTACTAACTAATTGCAAAAAAGCTCAAAAACTTGCTATGCAGCTTGAAAGCGCGCACAATTTTAATTAGGGACTCATTAGTCTAATTGAAAATCAAGGTACTCAGGAATTCGAAAATATTCTGAATCAAGAGGACGTTTTCGAAAATTCCTAGGAGACTGATTTGGAAGAAGTGATAACTATTATTAAAAAATTCAAAAATATGAAAGCTCTTTTACGTGTCACAAACTTGATACTTTCCAACAAATATGAAGGCTATTCTACTGGTCTTGCTGTTCTAGACATAGAAAAAGCATTCAACAGTGTTTGGCATGAATGCTTAATTGTAAAATTAAGAAGCTTTTATTTTCCAACATACATTGTTAGAATAATTCAAAGTTATCTGTCAAATCGTACACTTCAGGTTAATTATCAAAACTCCAGGTCTGATAGACTTCTTGTAAGAGCTGGTGTTCCTCAAGACAGCTTTTTGGGACCAATATTACACAATATTTTCACATCTGACTTACTTGAGCTACCTCAGGGATGTCAAAAATCCTTGTTTGCGGATGATACAGGCCTCTCCGCCAAAGGGCGAAGCCTGCGTGTCATCTGTGGTCGATTACAAACAAGTTTCGATATTTTTTCTTCACACGTGCAAAAATGGAAGATTTCTCCTAATGCATCCAAAGCTCAACTAATAATATTCCCACATAAACCAAAAGCTCTTTATTTGAAACCTTCAAGTAGACATGTTGTCATGATGACAGGGGTTCCAATAAATTGGTCAGATTAAGTTAAGTACCTAGGGCTCAGGCTAGATAAGAATTTAACTTTCAAAAATCACATTAAGAGCATACAAGCCAAATGTAATAAATATGTTAAATTTCTCTATCCACTTATTAATAGAAAATCAAAAAAATGTCTTGAGAACAAGCTTTTGATATTCAAACAAATTTTCAGGCCAGCCACGTTGTATGCTGTATAAATATGGACAAGCTGTTGGAATGGCAGGAAAAAAGCTCTGCAGAGAATTCAAAATAAAATTTTGAAAATGATTCTGAGGCTTCCTCCCTGGTATAGTACCAATGAGTTACATAGAATGTCTCCAATGTTGAAACATTGGAACAAATGTCAAATAAAATAATTAATAATTTCAGGCAAAAATCGTAACAATCTTCTATTGCCACGATTAATGCGTTATATATTTAGGTTAAGTTAGGTTAAGTAAATTGAAAACGTGTTTTTTCTCTTATAAGCTGGTGAAATAAACTCACCTGTTAAAGATCTAAACTGCTACGGCAAATGAACTGTAATATGTTGTTAACAAAATGTTAACAAAATCTCAAATTTGTCATACCAAATAAGGATGATAGTGTTGTCTAACACAAAACGCCTAGATATAAGAAATTAATGTAATGTTTGGTGGAAAGATACTTATAAAAAAATAAAAAATAAATAATCCAGGAAATTTTTGGATGAGCTAGAACACCTAGTGCACTCATTTGGTTACAAAATTTTGAATATAGTAAAACGAATGTTTTTTAAAACACAATAATCGTCCAGTGATCTGAAAAATAAGATTTTCTTGTACGTAGAAATAATGGATAAATCTCCATTTACGCGTGTAAAATCATTTTGGAATACCTTAGTTAGTACATATTTCAGCCCTTATTCAGGCCATATTGTATTTCAATCATATGCCTAGCAAACTAAAACGCACAATTTCTTGAAATAATAAAAAACAATTATTTACATGCAGACTCCAGAAGCCTAATCTCGTTTTAAGAACCTAACTCCCTCGATGAACGAATTGAATTGAATTGATTCAATTCACAAACTCCCGTTCTTGTTCGTTAATCAAGGTTACAGTGAAACAAAAAATCATAAATTGTTTTAATGAACCTCGCAGGTTACTTTGGTTGAGTGCAGGTATGCGTTAAGCCTAAATTGTTTTAGTATTTTTCCTGCACTGAAACATTACAAACTTACATTCCAAACCATCCTAAACAAGATACTCCTGTTGGCCCCGTTCAACATTGTAGCCAGCCTTGCATTCCAAGAACTACTAAGCCTCAGCATCTAACTTGCTACACCTCAAACTAAAGTCCCCACTTTGCACCTTAGCCTCAAATCGATGTTAAACCGTTTGATCTCATCCACTATTAATCAACGTCAGTTCGGTCCTTCCCGCCGCTGAACCGGCCAATCAGTGTCCAATTCAGGGCGTGCTGCTCAATATGGGAATAGGCCCGGAGAGTGTGAGGACGCACATTTGCTGCTTCGCGTTGATCTGTTTAGCGTACAAATCGTTCCCGTGTCGAATCGAGTTGCTCTGAATTCCTCCTCCGAAAATTTGTACGACGCATGCTTCTAGGAGAAGAAGACTGTGACAGGTTCCACACATACAGTTTCTCCACATTCATCATTAGGCGTCCATTCACATATGTGAGGGAGGAGGAGAGTGATTCCCCATCCTATCACAGTATGGATTGGCGTCCCGTCACGGTTCAGTCCGAGGTCAGTCCCTTTAGCACAGGGATGCCCAACGTACAGCTCACGGGCAATTCCTTCAACATGTTGGGAAGATTTTCACAGAGACAGAGGTCTGGGTTCGATTCCCGGTCGGTCCAGGATCTTTTCATTAAGGAAATTTCATTGACTTCCCTGGGTATAGAGTATCATCGTACCTACCACACGATATACGAAGGCGAAAATGGCAACTTTACAAAGGAAGCTCTCAGTTAATAACTGTTAAAGTGCTCATAAGAGCATTAAGCTGAGAAGCTGGCTCTGTCCCAGGAGGACGTAATGTCAAAAAGAAGAAAAAGAAGTTCTACTATTTGCAATATTTCCAAAATGTGCCTTGACGGATTTTTGTTCAGTTCTACAAAAATTTGGAATTGCAACGCCTCAAAATTCCTGGCCAGTCAGTTTTTGAAATCCGTCTCGTGGTTCAGAAAGGTTGGGCACACCTGCAATAGCAGCAGAAAACGGCACAACGAGAGCGATGAGTGAAACAAATAAAAGAAAATGCCTATCAAAATATTTTGTTCCGAGGGTTCGAAAAACTAACAACCATCAAGTTTCGAACGATCAATCGGTGTCTGGTGCCTTGAAACGCGATCAACTGATGTGTATCGTGTACCCTACGGGGCGAGATGATGTGCACCCAACCATCTCATTAACATAATTCGATTTCAACGTATGGCCTGTAATTATGAGATTAGTGTCCGAAAAGTGTGAAAATTAATGGTTTCGAATATCTGCTGATTGCCGCTCGTGGATTGCACTGCACCGACTATAAAAGGGTGTACAATCAAAGTCATGTGATCAGCGATGCCAAATCTTAGGAAATTTCCCAGTGATTTACGAAATTGTATAGTTCCCATGAATCCACGGATAAAATCTACGGATATCGAATTTCGGCTACGAAAATTACCAAATTCACACAAGAAGACAGTTTACATTAGCGTTTCTTCAAATATAAGAGGAAATTGAGAGCTGCACTGAAAACGTTACTATCAAATTGAATGACGATCATGAGCATTGTCAAGGTTTTCGATAGAAAGTTGTAGATTTCAGAAGAATAAGCTCTTAATATCGAAAAAGAAAAGGTTTCGTGAAAAAAATAGAATTTTTAGAAAACGACGGAAATAAAAAAATTTCAAAAATAAGTTAAGGATTATGAGACGACACAGAAAATTTGGAACGACAGTTTAGGATTTTAGAAAGTATGCCAATAAGAAAAAGAAGGAAGCGTCAGTTTATAAAAAAAAAAAAACAACAAAATCTCATGCGAATTCCAGGATACGGTTGAGATTTTGAGCATGATAATTTTTAAATGCACTCATCATTCACTAAAAATATAAGTTATTTATTAATTAGTTTTCCTGGATTTCTATAACAATTTCTTCCTTAGCTTATCCAGGAATTTTCATTACAACTACAACCGACATTCTTTCTCTAGATTCATCAATGGATTAAAATATTACAATCAAACTGCCCATGAAAAATAGTTGTCTATGCCATCTGATGGATTTTCAGCACTGACGTTGTCTTTCGTATAGACGAAATATTTCACCAAATAACTTTAAATAAAACCATCTCCGGAGGTACCATCTGCTTGAGGTACCTAATAGAGATCCGTAAAAAATCGAAATAAGAAATCTTAAAAAAAAAGTACAATTCATAGGTGCTACTCAGTGATTGACCAGAATAATCGAAGTTGCACAAGGAATCAAGAGATGTAGCTTGGGAGTAGCTTTCCATCTTCAATGTACACTTTCGAGAACTCTAAACATTGAAAAGTCAATAATGGCGCCGGCCACGTCCGTACGGTCATCGGGGAAGAGAAGAAATGTTCGTGTGACATCTATTGTTACTAGAGACCGAGATCACCTCTGCATCTCCATGTTTGTCATGGGAAGGAGTTTAATTAGTGAGTAGGGATGATTGCTGCATGATCAGGATTCACCTTGGTAAGTGATGTGATTCATGCAACCTCAGTTCAAAAAATCACCCACTTAAGACAACATGATCATACGGTAAGCCGACACTTTTAACGTCGAACCATTGAAAGGTTATTTTTTATAATGATAAAACCAGGTAAAAAGAAAGGTAAAGCACAGTGGGGGAAGTATTTCAGTGGGGTAAGTGGATCATTCGCCAATATTAAGCGTAAATACTTGAATATGTTGAATGTTTTCGCAGCATTGCTTCATTTTAGGTTATATTCTTACGCTCACACTGATACTATTGCAAAACTGATGCGTGTAGTATCAGTTTTGCATTAGTAACACAAGCAAACTTGTTATCGGCAAAAATTGATTAATTTGAAAATTGTTTTCCATCAATCAAAAATCCATTGTACGTATCTCTGTCTAAAGTCAAATACTTTTTTTTTACACATAGTGAGCATTTCAGTTCTAATTGAATGAATCACAATGAAAAATATGAGATGTTTATGAATAAATACAGATACAGAAAAAGGCAAAATGATTGAGATAGGCAAAATTTTGCCTAAATTCAAATGCTTATAACTCTATGAAAAATGAATGAAATTGGATGCATCTGGAAGCAGTCGACGGCATATTTGGTCTAGTTTCAGGAACTTGCTTGGCCATGCATATTGGCCACCAGAGACGTTTCGGATTTTCTGAAGTAATGTCCAAATAGCATTTTTTTTTCTGTCGCTTGTATTTTTGTGCGGTGTGAAGTTGCATAGATGTTTACAATTTTCCTAGAAAATAGAACTAATAGGAAGTTGAATGCCGATGGAGGCATTAAGATTCGTTGAAAATCTTCAGAAATATGACCATTTCCGTAAAACTGGCTCCATATTTTCGGTCAGTGATGTTTGTATTTTTAATTATGTATATATTATCTAGAGCTATGTATATCCAAGCGGGCATCAAACTTCAAAATGATGCTTACAGCAGCGTTTTCAGAACCATTAGATGCACTGACCACTCCATAGTAGGTTCCATGTGCCCTGGGGGAAGTGGCCAATTACGAACATACCTGGAACCATATCAATATGAGCATCAAACTTCAAGATCCTCAAAAGTGATGCTTCCCGAAGCGTTTTCAGCACTACCGGCTGCCATGACCACTCTAGGCTAGGTTCCAGGTGCCCCGAGGGATGTGGCCAATTCAAACTATGTCCGGAAACACATCAAAATGGGTATCGAACATCAAGATTTTTGAAGATGATGCTTCTTTACAGAGTAACTAATCTCTTTGACCACTGTATAGTAGGTTCCAAGTACCCTGGGGGAAGTGGCCAATTAGGAACATGTCTGGAACCATATCAATATGGGAATGAAACTACTTTACAGTGGTCATGGCAGCCGGTGCTTCTGGAAGTGCTTTCGGAAGCATCACCTTCCAAAATCGTGATATTCGATACCCATATTGATGTAATTCCGCACATGTTTCGAATTAGCCACATCCCCCGGGGCACCTGGAACCTAGCATTGAAATGTTATGGCAATTGGTGTTTCTGAAAATGCTCTTGGAAGCACCACCTTTGAATATCTTGAAGTTTGATGCCAATACATATATATGTTTCCGAATGTGTTCCTAATTGGCCACTTCCTCCAAGGCACCTGGAACCTATTATAGTGTGGTCAGTGAGATTAATGGTTCTGAAAATGCTACCAAAAGCATCATCTTGAAATTTGATGTTCATTTGGATAGCCTTAGCCCTCGGCGTTCGAAAACGCCAAAAGCTTGCAAGTCCTCTTCGAGTATAGTCCAGATAGTTCAGATATATTTAAGTTCTGCAGAACTTTCTGTCGATGTCTTAGCTAATAAATTTGATCTGTAACGACTCATTTCTTGTTCACAGGCAAATTTTCCTCTTATAAATGCAGACAAAACGAAAATTATGCTTATTTCAAGATCTAGATCGGATCATGTTTTACCTAGCATCTATTTGGGAGAAGATATCATTGATTATGTGACGGATCTACATGGGTCTTCGGCAGCTTAGGTTATCCTCGAGTATGCTTAAATTTGAAACAAAAATGTAGTTGTTCAAGAGCCTTATTTTGCCTCATTTTATGTATGGGGCGGAACTTCTGCTAAATGCTTCGGCGAGGTCCTTGGATTATTTGAGAGTAGCTCTGAATTGCTGCGTACGCTATGTATTCAATCTGAATAGTTACTCTAGATATAGCCATCTACAGTCACATCTATTAGGTTGTCCTTTCTACGAGTTTACTAAGCTTCGTATCTGTTTAATTTTAAATAAATTAGTTATTTGAAAAGTTGAATCGCTTTCAAAGTGCAAGAACTCGTAACTTTCTCATTCCAAGTTACAACACCATATTTGTAAGAGGAATCGCTTATTGAAAGTAGCTGGTTGAATGAAATAAACAATGAAAATTCCGGGGATATTTTCCGGCGAGATTTATTGCATGGTTCAATAGGAGGAATTAGAATTTTTGTTAGTGTTATGTTTAAGTTTTTGTTTTATAATTAAGTACTTGATGAATTCTGATGGACTCAACTTATGTACTAAATTGAAAGAGGCAGTCCTTACCCTACATATTTTTGAATCAATAAATAAATCAATAAAAATAACTTTATTTTTCACAAATATCTTAACTTTTCACAGCTAGAGGAATCTCACAAAAAATTTCTAGGAAATCTCTGCACTGAAACAAGCATTGAAGTAATGAGAACCAAGAACAAGTTTTTAAATTTACTAGGGTCGGTGTCCCCTAAAGTCGCACTAGTGGCTTTTTACGGCCGTTTTGCTATAAATCTTTTTAAATATTTTTTGACATGAAGGTCAGGAGTTATTTATCTAAGTACCATTGATACACAGCCTAATTTTATTCAAAAAATGATCGAAATAATTAGTTTTGCTTAAAATTTGAGCTCCCTTGCGCCTACAGTAAACCTATTGTTCCTATAGTAGTACTACTGAGAGAAACTATTTTTTATTATACGAAATATTTGATGAATTAAGAACTGTTTTTTACACCAAACGCAAGTCTTTGATCCACACTTTGTAGGAAAACTATAAAAGATTTGTAAAAATACGGTTTGATGCTAGTGCTACTATAGGAATAAAAATTAGAAATAGTGCTACTATAGGCACATGTATTCCTATAGTGGCACAAGCGATAATTAATACAAACATACGAGTTTTCGTAGTTTTCATATTTTTCCCACAAAACCAAGATAAAAAGCTTTCAGATGATGTAAAAATATTGACGCTAGCGTTATTTTTCGGTTATTCGAATATTTGTTCTTAGCTATGCGGCTATTGGTACATCGACCTCATTCCATCCACGATTGAGATATCATGAACGTTTTTTATTTGCGTTTTGTTCCCTCTCCATCCAACCGTATCGATAGCCGAGCGGTAAGCGTTCGCGCTTGACAATCGCCAGATCCACGGTTCGATTCTGGCTTTCAGCAAGATTTTAACCATGATATAGTAATTTTTATTGTCAAAATGTTGCCATGGTAAAATTAAGAGCACAAAATATTTGAAATAAATGTGAATTTAGTGTGCACAAATCAAGTGGCGTTGTGTATTTAATTTAACCCTCTGATATAGTATTTTCAACTGCAACACTGTTCTCAGTGTGGAGATTATCTTGACTTTTTCTTGTGATATGAATGAATATTTAGTCTGTATATTCTTCAAATTGTCTTCCAAAATATTTATATTATTAGTTCTCAGAATAAATTTTCAATTTAAAAATAACTACAATGAGCAGAGAGCATTGATACACTTTTTAGTAAAATATATCCTGTCATTTTCATCATTTTAAAAAACGTTTATGTTGCGGGTACGGCCATAATATATATTCTATAAATCTCTATAATCATGTTTGGTAGTAAAATGTAAATGAAAAATAATAATTACGCAATGTTTCGATATACGCAATGTTTCGATAGGAACATTAACTATGGATTATGTATATCCATTTAGGAGTAAAACTTAGAGAAATTGACTAGCATTTTTTGTTTTGGATTTGTTATAAATCTCGCATAACTTATGATCTCGCCCTAAAAGCCATTGGTGACCATGTGTGTAGCTCGTTATTTCTGAGTATTTGAAAGGATTTATACGTTATTTAACAACTCTATGGTGAAGCAAGGATCGTTCTCTACCTGCCAGTGGTGTTGGTTTGGATGCTTATTCATTCATTTACTCTAGGCTGACCATACGTACCGTATTTAACGGGACAGTACCGTTTTCATCCCCTCGACGGGCTGTCCCGTCGTTTTATGGAAAATGCTCGAATTGTCCCGTATTTTAGGAAATGGAGAATTGGCACATAATTTTCAACACCAGTAAAACAATAATATTAAAAACATAACAAACAGTTTTTAGAAATATTTCAGAGTATATTGTCTTACTCATCTACTTTCCAAGCAATTATTAGTTTCTCAAACAGAGTTAAACTTTATCCGTACATGCTTCTGCTTAACTTTTTTGCGTTTCTTTACTCATATTTATGCCACATTTTGGAGGATTTCCAAAATACGGATCTTCATAAGATAATTATTCTATAATACCTAAAATTATAAAGAACAACTATGTGTTTACTTCTGATACGCAATTGATTGAATTAACTGTTTAAAAAGTGGATATATCAAAAAAGTAATGAAATATTAGAAAAAATTACGTTTGAATTGGAAAAATTGAAAAGTGTAACTTTTTTTTGGGAAATACTTAAAAAACGCTGCTTCTCGGAAATCAAAGATTGCGCTTCAAGGTTCTTAAATGATTTTTATTGAATCATACAAACATGTAGCTTGGGATTGCATAATCTGGTTCTGCTACTTTCCTCGAATGGCGTGTTTCCCGAATGTCGTTCTCCCGCCAGTTCTCAGAATGCTAGTTCTCCGAAAACCCAGTTTCCCCGAACAGCTCAGTTCTCCGAAAAGTCATAACACTCATAATTGTCAGAACCTTTCGCATTTCAAGGTGGTGAACCATATGTATTTTTGGCAATTTGTAATTAGTCGAGAATGATCAAATATCTCCTTCTTTGGTAGCTTATTGATCTTTCTAACTCAACACTATCTCACTACCCGAGCAGAAGCAAAGTTCTGACCATTAAATCGAGATATTGATTTGATAGACATAAGAGATAAAAGATCTGGAGATAATATCAAAATTTTATTCATAGAACTTCTGAGCCATAGCTAAATTTGATGTTGGAAGATCTAAGGAAAAGCTCGCTGATATTGGTGAGATTTTATAACAGCTAAATATGATATGCTATTAGTATTCCAGGAGTAAATTTTAGATATTATTTTCGGATCTTTTATCTCTTATATCTTTCAAGTTAATATCACTTTTGTATGTCCATATAAAAATTTGCTATTACTTAGCTTTTTCACCTGCTCGGGTAAAGACTATTATTGCACTTTTTTGAGCTGCATTGCTTTACAAGGGAACGGGCCATTCGGGGAAATGGCTTCAGAGAAACGGGCCATTCGGGGAAAAGTAGCACAATCGCATAATCTATGTCTTTTAAAATTGTCTCGTTTTTGTTTTTTATTTGTCCCGTTTTTATATGGTTGGCTTATGGTCAGCCTAATTTACTCAGAAACAACGAGCTACACAGGTGGTTACCAATGGCTTTTAGGGCGTTATCTCAGATTATGCAAGAAATGTTATATTACCTAAGATCCAAAAGAATAAGTTGTCGATATCCACTCGTAGCTACTCTAAAACTGATTATGATTTTTTGAAACTTGTGCAATATTCGCAGCAATCATTCTTGAGAAAGCGATGTTGAATAATATGTAAGTAATTGTTTGACTCACCGAATATTTTAGCAAACCACGTGGGACAAGTGGTATTTTTCTTAAATTTACTTAAGTTTCAAATATGTCCGCTTATACTTACTTACTTATTTGGCTTTACATCAATTATCTTGATAAAGCCTCGCCAACAATATTTCGCCAATTCCCTCGGTTCATGGCCGCTTCTCTCCATCCTCGACTGTGACCCACGCTCTCCAGGTCCTGGTGTACCTGATCAATCCACCTAGCTCGCTGCGCCCCACGCCTTCTTGTTCCGACCGGATTCGTGGCGAACACCATCTTTACAGGGTTGTTGTCCGGCATTCTTGCAACATGCCCTGCCCAGCGTATCCTTCCAGCTTTAGCTACCTTCACGATACTGGGTTCGCCGTAGAGTTGAGCGAGCTCGTGGTTCATCCTTCGCCGCCACACGCCGTTCTCCTGCACGCCGCCGAAGATCGTCCTTAGCACTCGGCGTTCGAAAACCCCAAGAGCTTGCAAGTCCTCCTCGAGCATAGTCCACGCCTCATGCCCATAGAGGACTACCGGTCTTATGAGCGTTTTGTACATCGTGCATTTGGTGCGGGGGTGAATCTTTCTTGACCGCAGTTTCTTCTGGAGCCCATAGTAGGCACGACTTCCGCTGATGATGCGCCTTCGTATTTCCCGACTAACATTGTTGTCAGCCGTCAACAAGGATCCGAGGTAGACGAACTCGTCCACCACCTCGAAGGTATCCCCGTCTATCGTAACACTGCTTCCTAGGCGGGTCCTGTCGCGCTCAGTTCCGCCAACCAGCATGTACTTTGTTTTCGACGCATTCACCATTAGCCCGACTCTTGTTGCTTCGCGTTTCAGGCGGGTGAACAAATCTGCCACCGTTTCAAATTTTCTCCCAATAATATCCATGTCGTCCGCGAAGCAAACAAATTGTCCGGATCTCGTGAAAATCGTGCCTCGACTGTTAAGTCCGGCTCTCCGCATGACACCTTCAAGCGCAATATTGAATAACAGGCACGAAAGTCCATCGCCCTGTCGTAGTCCCCGCCGAGACTCGAACGAACTGGAGTGTTCGCCCGAGATCTTCACGCAGTTTTGCACACCGTCCATCGTTGCTCTGATCAATCTTGTGAGCTTCCCGGGAAAGCTGTTCTCGTCCATGATTTTCCATAGCTCTATGCGGTCGATACTATCGTATGCCGCCTTGAATTCGATGAACAAATGGTGCGTAGGGACCTGGATGTCCGCTTATAAATTTTCCAAATGTACTCTACTACATCAGAACAACACAACGAAGAACTTAAGCAATAATCTAATCCATCAAAGATGAGTTTTGAATGTTGTATGTTTATTTTTTGTTAGGTGTACGAATATGAAATTGGGTCAATTATAGACACAAACTCAATACTTTTCCATTATTCCAAAGATTTAAGCAAGTGAATACAGTTTGTCATTGCCAAACAATAGATGACACCTATGACCTTCGTTATTGATAAAGTATATCGAAATCCATGCACCATTTAATAGTTTTATACCAACTTGATATGGAAACAGTGCCCCGTACGAAAATGAAATTGAGTCACTGTATACATGTTGATGCGAAAAATGTACATTTGTAAGGTACCAATTTGTGCGTAACTTCAACGTGGCATTACGTTTGGTAGAATTTGAATTCAAACGGCTGTTTTGGTTTTGTGAAATAGGGGTGGGCGTTTTGCCCCCAGAGTTGATTAAAGTTTAGGTCCTTCGATAAGCTTTTTAAGGACAAATTCAACATATGTTTTGCATGTAATACAAACTATGACAGTGCACAAGTTGGCTCTCGGCAATAGTTTCAAAAATTTGGTTATTTATCGACCTAAAAAATGACCTTGAAAATCGCACAAAATTGCAATGAAAACAGCGAAAAACGTTTTTATAAGTTTTTAACAATTTTCTTGAGAAAAACATAAAAAAATATATTAATAGAAGCATTTTTATCCATTTTCTATGATCAAGGGTGGAAAAACAGCATTCTAAAACACATCGTTCGTCCAAATCGAGAGTGGCGCGCTTTGCCCCCTATGGGCATTCTACCCCCAGTTCCCCTAGTGTTTGATCCTTCGACATTGTTGCTTGCTCCTGCGGGGGCTGGCGACGAGGGCACGATCAAACATGTCTCGCGTCGTTCGCCTACCACGGTGGAATAGTATCGCGGATCGCGTTAGTAGTGCTTGATCCTTTGATTTTATCGCTTGCCCCTGTGGGGCGAGCGACGAACACTTGTTCGGCGTTCTATGCATTTATCGAGTAATATCGCGAATGCGGTTAGGCGCATTCATTTTACATTATATATTTATCGTTTACCAACTCAAACCTTTCCCATATCCAAACTCCCAGTGTCTACTTGTGGAAGTGCAGAGGACTCCTCGGCTTCCATAAAGCAAGTAACACGTCAACAATTCCCTCCCATCCCTAAATTGACCTGCATTTGGACGCAGCCGGCGTCGTTATTATTTGTTATAATAATGAGAGCACCAGTACTTACACATTAAGGATGCTACTGATCCCGAGCAGTGTCTGTTGGTTCCCTGTGTAAGTAAAGCTGTTCTTGCAATAACGGAGTAGCATCTGCAGGCGGTCAATCATGCTCATGATAATGCAGAATTCATGTTCTGAAAATCTGGCATCACTGCATGGGCTTCATTTGGATGCTCATTTTAATAGGAAGCACACGTCCATGCGTCAAGCCGTGCAGGTTGATTGAGGTGATGGACGATGAGACTGAAAATTAATCGAATTGATCACCTGAGTCGCTATTTGCCAAACAAAGCAGCAAACGTTTAGGAAACCGAGACTAAGACGAGAAAAAAATTGCGAAAATCGTGTTAAGCAGTTATGACAACTACATTACGGCGTGGTCACTCAAGGTCCCTTGCATCGATACAAATTTGCACTATCATCTTGTGAACCGGTCATAAGCAATCCATATCAGAAGCAAATCTAAATCGATTCAATCAACTGTCGTGCCGAAGCTGACGCTCTGGTAGTGAATGCATTTCACTCTCATTCAAAGAGCACTTTACGACCCGGTCTCTTGGCTAAGTTGCCTCTATTCGAACAAAGCTTGTGCTGAGTATGCTGATCATAATCTGTCAAAACTTTGCACCTATTAAAATGTACTCATTGGCTGGGGCTGCCACTTTATCTTGCACTAGGTATGTACAACCATTTCATAGCATTCATTTCAGGAGCTGGAGCAAAAAGCTTCACTTTGCAATATTGTGGTCAAGTAATTAAATTAAACTGTTCACTCATAGCTCACTTTTTTCCTCCCTTTTTTGCCGTCTGGATCTTCGAGCACTGACTGGTGGTTCAAAGATATGCCAACCAAGTGGTTGGTTAATGTAAGTGCATCCAGCACAGCACCTTGGAAGGCTCTTTACGGTTGGGGCTTTTGAACGGATTGACCTGATATGGAACAATGATGGTCATCGTCGTCGTTTGATGAGCAAGTGGTGCAAAAGTAAACCCGAACATGACAAGAAGCTGGTTGATGTGTTTTGATGCAAGAAGAGCTTTAATTATGATGACTGCAAAAATTCAATTGGCGCTTTTATTTGAAGCAAGCACGTCAAACTACCGGGACGGTTAATAAACGATCACAGAGGATATATAGGTACTTATTGTTAAACCTTGTTTGCGATGCAAATGATTCACTGTCTGCCAAATAAGCAGGGACAATTTCTCACCCAAAACACTGTCTCGCATCCTGTTTGACGCAACGATACCACTAGGGGAGTCCTTTGTCGACGAATACCAGGTTAGTTTTCGCGAGGGCCACTGGACCAGATTTTTATTTATCGAATGATCTTAGATGGATTCCGGGAATATAACTTGAAAACTCATTATTTTTTTTATTTCGAGGCAGCGTAGAACTCAGTAAAAAGAAATGAGATGTGTCAGGTAATAGCTGAACTAAACATGGTTTTGAGTACAAAGCTAGATGGTTCGAAATCAGATGTTTGGATTGCAGACAAGATGTCTACCTCGTTTGTGGCGTTACGTTTCTCACTAGTAAGAGTGACAAACTTCCTATTCCAATTAAAAGCATAAAATATCTCGACTCCATTAGAAACAGATCAGGCATAAAGTGTCATGACATGTTTTTAGTTTTGAATTCATTTTGTTTATTTGATTAACCAAAAAATGTTACTACACTTAGCAAATCATATAACTCGCAATAACCAAATTATCCGCATTACCAATGATTATCCCGTTCCACGATACGTAAATGTACGACTAACGCGCTGCTGTGCCTTTTTGCTCATTCTAACCACACCTTGCTCGATCTAAATAACAAATCAAACTAAACCGAGCGATTTGTAAATGACACTTTAATAGCACTTTATGGCATCATCGAAACATATTTGATGGTTCGACCACACCTACGCGATCAGCACACAACACCTAAACACCTCATCTAAACCAGAGTGCGATAGCCCGCCAAGCTGTTTAGTGTCGCTTGGACATTCTCCTTCTCTCACCGAATCATAATGTATTCAACTCATGCCCCTCGACTAAGCATTCCAAGTTGCCGACAGGAAATCAAACTGAATCTATTCTGCCACATTGAAGCAGACCACATACTTCTGGGCTTTTTCCAATAGATAAGCCCCAGATATCGACGAGTTTTCGTAGAATTCTGTCGAAAAACAACAAACGGCTCAAAATTCCAAATCGATGTTGGGCATATTTTTGGAATCATCGTTTGCATAACAAAGTTCCTTGGGTCGATTGAATGTGGTTTGGTCACGCGACGAAAGCGAATTCCAACGAAGTGCTCCCACTGCACATGGGCCATCGAAATTAATTTCTTCTATGTAACGTGATGAACCTAGTGGAACGTAATCCGTCTTTTAGCATGATGTGATGATAAGTTATAAGCAAGTACTTGTGACAACATTTCACGGTCAGCTTGAGTCAAACCTAGCACTTCTCGGAGTGATAGTTTCTTACCAAAATCACCAGTCACTTTGGAGGTCCGCTTTGATTTGGATATTAAATGGGAAGAAAGTAAGCCGGAGCTGGAGTGCGTAATTTATGCACAACCAGACCCACTCGGTGAAAGATGTGCGCGACCGTTGACGGGACGAGCCTCAACTGACTTTAATGACAGGCTTCCTTTTTCGATGAACGAGTCGTAACAAAGTGACAAGTAATTGCTAGCCGCGGGTGATTATATTAATTAGCGTATTTTTATGTGGAAGAATGCAAAAAATATTTCGCCAAGTGAATTTCCCCAAATTTGCCACTCTGCTCCGCCTTTTGTGGTCTTGTCCGGGTTTGGCTTGTCTCGGGGCAGTTGGCATTGGCGTAGATGGGATGTTTTCTGGGGGTTTGGAGGGGGCCTAGTGAGTACTGGTGTCTCAGATGTAGTATCCGTCGCATGAACCACGGTTTTCACGTAAATCTCATAGTTTATAATACTTATTGGCGATATCTATTATGTTTCATTGCGCTATGTGTATACATCATTTGTATTCAATTTTAAATTTTGTATTTTTGAGGCATCATTAAATGTATGCGTTTTTTATATGTTCGGTTTCCTAGCAGATTTTCTTTCGTAAAGTTCATTCTAGAACTTCTCCCCTAAATTTTTGACTAATTCCAATAGGAATTTTATCAAAATTTATAATTCCTATAATGTATTAAAACCGTCATCAGTTTGTTTCTCCCGAAGTTCATTAAGAGGTTTTAGGAGTTCTTCCAAATATTCCTTTAAATGTTCCTCCACAATATGGTGCAGGAATCACCTGAAGTTTAATCAGTTTTTGGAACTTGCAGAATTTTAGGATTGAAGATTATATTTATCTAGAAATGCACTACCTTCACGAATTTACCAACTCTTGTAACATGAAAACCACAATTTAATCTTGTAATTCTTCGTGCAAATTATTTCCTAAGTCTACGAACGTTTTGTTTGACTTTCTTTAAAAAGCTCTTCCTTTTTTTTGGATCGATACACAAATTCATACGATTTATATAGGAAACTTAAAAGGCATTTCCTCTTGAACAATATAGAGTATTAGATAGTGTTTGATCCTTCGACCTTGACGCTTGCTCCTGCGGGGCCGGGCGATGAGTGCAGGATCATTCGTGTTGAGCGTCGCTCGCGTAGCATGGTGGAATAGTGTCGCGGGTCGCGGAACGCGTTAGTAGTGTTCGATCCTTTGATCTTGTCGCTTGCTCCTATGGGGGCGAGTGACGAACACTTGTTCGGCGTTCGATGCGTTTATCGAGTAATATCGCGAATCTGGTTAGGCGCATTCATTTCAAATTACATATTTATCGTTACCAAAACGAATCCCTCCCCCATATCCAAACTAGCAGTGTTTACTTGTCGAAGTGCAGAGGACTCATCGGCTTCCATAAAGCAAGTAACACGTCAACATTTCCCACCCATTCCTAAATTTACCTGCATTCGGACGCAGTCGGCGTCGTTATTGTTTGTTATAATAATGAGAGCACTAGTACTTACACATTGAGGATGCTACTGATCCCGAGTAGTGTCTGTTGGTTCCCTGTGTAAGTAAAGCTGTTCTTGCAAAAACGGCGTAGTATCTGCGGGCGGTCAATCATGCTCATGCTCATGCTCATTTCCTTATGATCAATATATTCAGATTTTTTTTTTTCAAATTATTTTTGAATCCCTCTACCGGTAGCCTATATTTTCGACCGCAAAAAATATTCAAATTGCGATAACTTTTTCGTTCTCGATATTTTTGCACCTTTTGTTCACCAGTTTTCAAAAAACTCTCCTTTTTAAGAATATTTGTCGATATATTGATCATTGGCCATCTGGTTTTGTGGACATTCCAATGTTCATCGGGGGACCGATACTCTTTATATATTTTTTTCAACCAGTTGGTTTTAGGTAAATTTATTGAAAATAATAAAATGTGAGCTATACAATAGCAGGTAAATAGGAGCTCCTCTGAAAAAAAAAAAAACAAATACATCGGTTAAATGTCCTCCGAGAAAAAAGATATTTAATTGGCCAGCGTGGCACCAGCAATACAAATGTTTATAAAAAAAACGGTTGCATCAACTTACTTCTTTTTTTTCACAACAAACTCACATTAAAATATTGTTTCGAAAAGCGAATATCCCAAAACGATAAAAAATCTGTAGCCTGAGATATTTAGGTGGGTTATGGATGCGCGTCGGTTCCCCAAGGAGTTTCGTAATACTTCCGGATTAAGATGACTTATGATCAATATCAACATAGGATCTAAAAATAGAAGAGATGTTCTGTAAACTTGTGAAAAAAATTGTGCAATTATATGGAGAAACAAAAACAAATATCATGATTCAAATAAATATGTTTTCCTTGAAAAAAGATAGAGCTGACTAATTCTTAGAATTTCAACTGAAACTGGTCAGATGTAGGCAGATGTTCATTCAGCTGTTCTTCCAAACTTTTCTCGGGAATGTCTTGTGGAGTTTTCTGTATTTTTTTTTGCTTTATTAACGTGAAATTTAACACATATAACAAGTTCTTCAATCGGAGTTTTCTGTAGGGTTTGATTCTTTGGATTGTTTTTTTTTTGACTGCATCTGGGATTAAACCATCAGATTTTTCAAGATTTACTTTTAGTCCGTGAGGAAATTGAAGGATTTCTTAGAAATTTGTGTCATTATCTTTTCAAAAGGTGTTCCTAGATTCGTTTTTATCTATTTTGAGTTTTCAAATGGTATAATGATATAATTGACTTCAAGGAAAATGCAAAAAATGCTCAAAGGTATTGTATGCACCTATTCTTTTTGGGTTTACACCAGTAATTATGATCAAAAGGGATGTAAGGTGTGCAATTATGTTTTTATTTCTCAGAGATTTGACGTTTGAGTCTGAATGTTCTTCAAACGACATTTCTTAAGAAAATTCTTGAGATTTTTTTAACATTTTGGAGATTTGTGTTCTTAAAAAAAAATTCATTTAATTTCATTTAATTTTACCTCTTATGCAGGGCTCATTCATACCTCATTTAGGTTGTAAGTATTGGAAATTATCTGGTATGGAATACCTCAATTTGGTATTCAGTAGTTATTTTCTTCTGTTCGGGATGTAGTGTGAAATCGTTTGACCGACGACTTGCCTCGCATAAAACGCTTATTTATGGGTTCATATGTACATTTCGTTTCGTTCCGCATAAACATACAAAGTAAGTCAGATCAATCCGTAGCAGCTGTCAAATCAATTTTGTTGCTACAAATTAGGTCGTATAAGAGTACAGATTAATTCGCAATAAAATATACACACTCGCATTGCATACTACTTCTCATCATAAAAAATATTCACATATATCGTCTCCACTCTTGTGCGTAGAAGGCCTTTTCGCTACATCTTATACGTGAAACTTTGCGCATATAAGCATCGCATAACGCAAAGGGTGATTTCGTTATATGTACATTCTGGTTGTGTGGGACCAACATAGTTCTGTTCCTCACAAGTTCCAACTTCACGCTTCCAAGGCACAATGGTCGGGCTTCATATAAAGAAGCGGCTAAAACTACCAAAAACTTTTTTGAGATTTTTATGTTTTTTATCATTTTAAATTGGTATATACAGTCAAAAAATTGAAAAATGTAACAATAAAATATAGTACAAAATTGATATTTAAGGAATGCAATATTTACCCAAAATTGAGCACTATCTGAAAGCTTATGGTTCAACACTTTTATCAAGCATGAGGATGGAAAAATATTTGGTTGAAGTTTTAATGATATTCAATACAATACTTTAGTATTTTTTATGATTTTGAACAAGTAAAACAACTCTTGTCGCGTCATGTCACCGCCATTTTGAATATTGCACATCGAAAAGCATCCATAGATCTTACAAAATATGGTTATATTTTTTGCAGAAATTTGCTGATTTTCAAGTTAGAGCTTTTTGAATAATTGAATATTTTACATATATTTTGACGATATTATTTATACAATGTTTATATAAAATATATTCAACTGCTTTCAGCCAAATTTGATTATATTTCAAAAAAAAAATTAAAAAAAAGTTACGTGATATGTGAATAACTCCTTCTGAAACAATAAAAACGGCAAATCACATAGTCAGATAACATATTTCATCGTATTAATTAACTCATTACGCGTGGTAAAAATGGACAAATTATGGGTGAAATCATGGAAAAAAATCCACGTGCTTGGCTGGGATTTGAACCCGGGACTATTGTATGCTAGACGAGCGCTTTACCAACTAAGCTACCGAGCCACTTGGTGACCCAATAACTGAGGTGGTTACAAGCTTAGAATTCAAATCCCTACAGACCACGCGGACCCCTTTCATAACCCATATCTATCCATCTCATGTTCCTACACACGCGGAAAGAGCGAGTGCAATTTATTTAGTGTTGAAATTGTTTGCCTATCGTACCTACATCGGTTCCACAACAACTGTATTGTGGAAGAGTAAAAATGTGGGAAGGCTATCAACGTGTTTTTCTCACTCAAGTGACGACATGACTACTACAGAGAGGCAGTAACACTCTAATATAAATTGACGCTTATATTGAGCTGTTTGGTAATCCAATCCACATGGTTATTAAATTAATTAACTCATTACGCGTCAATTGAATTCAAAACTTGTAACCAACTCAGTTATTAGGTCACCAAGTGGCTCGGTAGCTTAGTTCGTAAAGCGCTCGTCTAGCATACAAGAGTTCTGGGTTCAAATCCCAGCCGAGCACGTGGATTTTTTTCATCATTTCACCCATAATTTGTCCATCTTTACCACGCGTAATGAGTTAATTAATGAGTTTCTAACAAAAATGAAACAAAATTTGTTATTTGTAACAAATATTGATATAATTGTGCTATCATTTTCTTGTATTCCACTGGTCGGGTACCAGGAGGCAGGTTAGGTAGAAACTCCTCTGCGATGCAAACATGAAGCAATTTTGCCGTTTTTCTGAGGAGTTAAAACTGAACTCAAATATTTCAACTCAGATCCTGAAGCAATTCAAGTGGTAGTGCGAAAAAATGCGAGAATTTTTTTTCTGGTACTCTTTTTCTCTCTTTTGTTGCGATGCTCACCTCCACTCACGCTTCAAAAGAACTCTTGAGTGTCCCGCTCGAACAAGACAGTCCTCGGGTAGTTGTGATGGCACTCTTTTTTGATGGAATTTAACTCTGGTGTGTTTTGTGCTGCATCTTCCTCGTTCATTTTTCGTTGCCTTTCTGCTTAGCATTTTTTCGCTCCCTCGCAAAGAGGCAAAGGCAACACGCTGCTTTAGTGTATGTCACAGAACTTTTATGATGTTGAGGAGTATTATCGAGCCTGCCAGGAGGTGCGGCTCAAACAGCGTATGTTCTAGCATCCGACGGCTGAGTAAGAAATGTCTTAATACGTCAACCAAACCTAAAATGGCAGCCCCATCAACGGGATGTTGGTAGTGGGACCCCAGTAAGGTAGCATACCGAATTCGTTAACCACACGAAAAATGAGGAAAGAAGAAGGAACGAACGTTATTTTCGGCAACCAACCTGGCAAAGAAACAATGTGGGATATTATGGGAAAGTCGGCACCTGAATCGTTAGGACTATAAATAAACTTGGACGAGTGAGCCTTTTGGCTCATGAATAGCGAAAAATTGGCGTCTGCGTAGCTGCTGTTCAGGAAGTGCGGTGGAGCCGATGTGGAGAAAGTGACTTCAGAGCGGTGGACCCCGTCGCTAACAGTGCATTCAAATATAACATCCACCACAGCGCAAAGAAAGCTCTCAGTTAATAACAGTGGAAGTGCTTATAACAACACTACGCTGAGAAGCAGGCTCTGTTTCAATGAGAACGTAATGCCAAGAAGAAGAAGAAGAAGGATACTTCGTGGTCGTGCGGTTAGTGTTACCAAGCATTTAGCATTATCGTGTCAAGGAGTGTGGATTCGATACCCGCTTCAGTCCAGAAAACTTTTCGTCAGGAACGTATTTCGAGTACACCCGATTCTGTTTTTGCACGGATTTTTTTACACGGCCGTGCAAAAAAAAATTCCATACATTTTTTTTCGCCAAAACCTTATTTTTGCATGAAACGTCGAGAAATGGTGTTACTTTTTTTGCACGGTTTTTGAAATTTTGAACTGAAAACTTTTTTTGCACGGTACGCATCCCCCGTGCAGAAACAGAATTGGGTGTATGCCACTGGGCGTTGCATGCTAGTCCGTTGTCTAGTATGGTGCTTCCTTCAAAGGGCAAATCGTCCACTGGAAGCGTTAACGTGTTGGTGTCTTTTTGAAGAAGAAGGAGAAGAAGAAGAAGAATAAGAAGATCTACCACTAAGGGTATGCGAAATACCGAATGATTCCGTCAAATACGCTTCGAAACGAAATTCCGCGGAATTCCACGGAACTCGCACAGGCGAAATTTGTATTTTGCTATTTCGTTTCGTTTCGCCAAATTGTTAAAATATTTCCACGGAAAATTGAAAACAAACGGAATAAAACGGAATTTCGCGAAATTCGAGTTTAATTTCGAATAAAAAAAGCAAAGCGTTCGCTGCTACTCCTAGCAGCTAAAGTCAAAAATGGGTCCGTATTATGGATCAAAACGACTCATATCATGGATCAGAACACTATAACAGCAAATTATCTGCGAGGCAAACGAATGGTGCACTATGGGCGGTTTCCATACAGACTGGCGGCCAAAAATATTTTTTCCATCTCATGTCGTATTTATGAGTTTAATGATACAAATTTGACGTTTTATTTTCAAAAACAAGTTTTCGAGACTAACTTTTGAATAGGACCTATAGCGAAATATTAAACTTTGTTACTTATAATGCATATAAGCCATTTATGCGATTAACGTTGTGCAAACCATTATAAATATTAGAACTTACATAGAAATGATGATTTGAATGATTTAGCGAAATTCAGTTATTTTCTAAACTTGTTTTTAGCTGTTTTCAATAGAAAATGGTTAAAAATATTGGAAAAATTCAAAAACCCTTAAATTAAAAAAGTGCAAATTTGTGCAGCTAAATTCTTTACGATCCTTTAGTTTACATCCCAAAGTGCCCTTGGAACTGAATTTAAGCCTGGGACAACTTGGGACAAAAAAGTACTCGATGTGAGAACTAAAAGCTTATTCGATTTTTTTAATTGCTTCATAAAAAAGACATCATAAAAGCCACTATTTTGAAGCTTTTTTTATTTGTTTTATTGTTTCTAGGAAGCCTTTTTTGTAAGCTTTCAAATGGTGTAAAAACATTTTACATAAGTATTATATAAAAAAAGTTATATTAATTTGAGTAAACCATAGTTTTTGTTAATAAAAACAAGTTTTTCTCCATAGGCTCAACTTTGGCACCTCATATCTGAGTGTGCAATGCAAATCATGCCCTAATATTTTAGGGATTTCTTAGCAGACATGTTTACAATGAAATGGCGAACAAGAATTGAAATTTGGGGCACATCACTTTTTTGATTATTGGCCACCTGATAAGCCATAGTGTGGTGTGCTAGTGAAAGCATACGTTTTGGCGTTTCTTTAGGGATCGTCTTATCTTAGATTCATAACTGTGGTATGGGTTTCAATGCCCCACAAATATGAATCAACCAAGGGATTGCTAAGTAGCTCGTTTTCTGTTGCCTCTTATAAAACGATAGCGGAGCTCACCCATACGAGTGTGCACATCAACAAAGTAGCTGGTGCGAATGTGGGGAAATGAACCACGGCACATAAATTCAACGCATTACTTGCTTTTCATTTTGAAGAAATTGATTCACACTTCCTTTTTTTTGTCTGTAATTTATGGTTTGATTATCCGAATAAACATTTGCTTTTCTGCAGCTCATTACCACCATCAGCTTTAGCCGATTTCGTTGCGCTTCATGCATTTTGTACTGTTTTCTCTCGTAGGAAAAGGTAAACATCCGAAAAATATAGGTGTGTGAGTGGAATTTGACTCTGGAGTATAAATTATGCTCCCGATAAGGAGGCACACCTCAAGCTGTCAAATTCCATAGTGAAAAAATTGGACGCCATCCCTCTGGAATCAACGCTTCTAGGCATATGTATGACATTTTATTTCCTACAAATGGAACAAATGTGTTTAACCATGTTATTGTTGATTGCGATGCTGTATAGATTTATGGTTCGCATAGGTAAAATGGGTTCTGCGTAATTGCTACTCTATTTGATGAGATATTCTCCGTTGAATCCAACATTGATCCATATCTGTGTGCTATCCATAACTGTGGGATGACTGTAGTATTGACTGGTCCGCAGGATATGATAAACTGCACTGCCGTTGTAAAGTTTCCAAAAACGCCCATTTGCCCTATATTCCCCGCGGCGAATATCCCAAAAAAGGAACAACTGCGTTTGATGAACTAGGTACCGCAATGTTATCTTCCATGAAAATGATGAGAGCAAAACCACGATTTCCTCCGGGGACCATCGCGTGTCCTTTTGAGCAAATCCGTTAATACATCGCAAAAATTTTTTGTACACAAATGTCAAAAAAGCTGCGGAGCGTGAGTCCCTGATGTTATGGATTTGCTCAGGTGGTGCAGATTATTGATGCGCGCATTAGTTCTCTCTCTTGCTTTCCCGCTATGACGTCACTTTTAACTATGCATAAGAACAGCGGGAGAATAGAAGAGAAAACTAATAGCACGCATCAATGAGTTAAGGCTCTCCGCGATTTCGTTGTTGTGTCATAAAACTCTAACATTTAGCAGTGAAATCGCAGCGATTGTTTGTCGCTGTCGCCGTAAAAAATCGCGTTGATTTGGGTGATCCAAAGCCATACCTCAAATTTTCAAGAGCACAAATCTAAAGAACCAGACGTCCATTCAAGCTGAAAACTCTATCGATTGACAACTACCGAAAAGCTAAACATTACATATAATTTGCAATTGGATTAGATGGACAAATTGATGTGAAGATTTGCGAAAAAGTTACACGTCTTCTCAGTGAGAATCGAACTCACGACTCCCCGATCTCTAGTTGGGGCGCGTTAACCACTACGCCATGAGAGGACTCATGAACGCAGAAGTTAACCTGAATTCGATTTCAGCTCAATAATCACGTGGTCCTCTTTCGCAAAGTGCACCTCTTTCGGAAGAATTAGATGCCCATCCAAACACAACGCTTTCTATATATATCCAATGCCTAGCCTGAGAGCGCATTGTTTTTTAGATATAGGAATAGCACACTACACTAGCCAGCAACTGCGCTGGCTGAGGTTTCTATTGTGTCTAATCCAATTGCAAATTATATGTAATGTTTAGCTTTTCGGTAGTTGTTAAACTTCCACTCGGCTGGTTGGCCGTAAACCACGATTCATAATTAAAACAAGTATTTATCGAGCAACGGACTCATGTTCCGTAACCGGTCGTTTGAGAACGTCGCGACCCATTGGAAGCCCACACAATAGAAACCTCAGCCAGCGCAGTTGCTGGCTAGTGTAGTGTGCTATTCCTATATCTAAAAAACAATGCGCTCTCAGGCTAGGCATTGGATATATATAGAAAGCGTTGTGTTTGGATGGGCATCTAATTCTTCCGAAAGAGGTGCACTTTGCGAAAGAGGACCACGTGATTATTGAGCTGAAATCGAATTCAGGTTAACTTCTGCGTTCATGAGTCCTCTCATGGCGTAGTGGTTAACGCGCCCCAACTAGAGATCGGGGAGTCGTGAGTTCGATTCTCACTGAGAAGACGTGTAACTTTTTCGCAAATCTTCACATCAATTTGTCCATCTAATCCAATTGCAAATTATATGTAATGTTTAGCTTTTCGGTAGTTGTTAAACTTCCACTCGGCTGGTTGGCCGTAAACCACGATTCATAATTAAAACAAGTATCTATCGATTGGTTACTCGATGGCCAATTGATCAAGTGTTCAGCTTGAACCGCTGTCGGGTTCGTTAGATTTGTGCTCTTGAAATTCTGAGGTATGCCTTCGATTTATATTCACCTTAAACAAGGAAGATGCATACATTATTTTATATCGAAAAATGAATCTAGGTTTATTCACGCTGTACCACACCACCAACTCCTCTCTCCTCTTATAACGTGACATAATTTCCTCACGACCCCCAATTAAAACAAAATGCGAATATTGATAATATATTATTACAAGTATTGAAAGCCAAATGCCGCAAGGCAAAGGTCTTAACCTTTTCAATACCGACATCAAGTTTCAAAATTCTCTAGTTTCGCACACGTTATGTCTGAACCAGACGATTAAAAAAATCGAATGTATATCGGATTTTTTCTCGCTAGAGATCAATATTTGATCCATATTTTCATAATCGGAAGGTTTTAAAATATTCTATCGGTGAAATTTTGATTTTTTTACACTTTTCAGCTATTTTTCATACTAAAACCCAAAACCAAAACCTCGTTTTTCGGCGCATTTCAGCCCATACAAAATGTATGGAAAAAATTTCACCGATAGAATATTTTAAAACCTTCCGATTATGTAAATATGGATCAAATACTGATCTCTAGCGAGAAAACATACGATGTACATTCGATTTTTATAATCGTCTGGTTCAGACATAGCGTGCGCCATCTTTCGATCGATTTTGATGATTTGTTTTAGTAAAAATCACAAATCAGTTATAAATTTGATTCGTGCATTGCAACCACCATCAAAATTGGTTCCGGATTTAGATTCAAGTTTGGTGGGGTACCTAGGGTATTTCACGATAGAAAAGCGCAACATTTTTTTTTTTCGATTTTCGCACATCTAGATCTCGAGAAAAAAAAGTAAGCCAAACATTAAATTTAGCACATTGAAAGACGGATTGTCTGAGAACATGGGTGAACTTGTCAATCTTATTTGCGGTTCCTCTATGCTATGTAGTCCAGGTTCAAAACTTTTTTTTCGAAATTTTCAAATATTTTTTAAAATACTCTTCAGTGAAAATGTGATTTTGTAGTCAGTTTTAAACAAAGAATCTGAAAATGAGATAATATCAACAATCCTTAATTCTTCCAGAAATCGTCCTGAAATTCCTCCACAGATTTTGGAATAGGATCATTTCTTTAGTATTTGCTCTACATAATAATAGAAATACCTTCAGTATTTTCTACAAGGTTTACTCTAAAAGTTTGCATTCATCCAGATTTGATCCCTCCAAGAATTAATTCACAGTTTATGCAAGGCTTTTCCAGAAAATTTATTAATAATTGGTGGGGAATCGACTGTATGGTTGTAACTAATTATGCTTTTCGGCTACGCACTTTCCCAACGAATTATAAAAATTCTATCCAAAGACTACCCCAACATAACAATCGCAACAAAATAATTTCACACCATTAAATACGAAAGTAAAATATCCTGTAAGTAAAGAAGATATTAGTAATGATATATATAAAATTCCATGCAATAATTCTAGAAAGATTCGCGAATCAGGCGAAACTGACAAAATGTACACAATATAAGAAAATATAGCGTTGAAATTCTGGCTTGATTGTCTATTCACTACACTTGAACTTTTCCCCTATCGATAATTTAACTATTCAAAAAACGCAAATTTGTAGAAGGCGAAACTTCACGTCATGCAAACACACTTTATTGATTACGCCTGTATTTTTGTTTATCAAAGTGGTGGGCGCATCTGAAATCGAAATCAAAACACGGCGAGAGTAAACGGCGACACTGCAAACAAAAAAAAAAAACAAGGCGTACATGGCGGGCTTAATTGAAACCAGAATGTAAACACGGCGCAAAAGTGACAGGCGACACTGAAAATAATATCGATTATAGGCTCATAACATTGGGCGATACTGGCATTATCGAGTACGTTTTAGGCGAAACCTTATAATATTTTTTTTATTACGAAATAGCTAGGGGAATTGTAGGAGATGTGTGTGGTATTGATGAGGATTTTAAAAACTAGGTTTATGAAATGTGTATTAAGGTGAAAAGGTTAAAGTTTGAGTATATTTTCTCCAATTGGGTTTTAAAGTTTTACATGAGAATTACATTGATTATTTTCTCATTGTTATTGATTTGTCAGATAGGCCCTTATCGCGAATCTCTCTAGAATTTCAAAAACTGCTATATTGGTATGACCACTAATAGTTTACGTAAGCGAATAGCAGGACACCGATCAAATGTAAACAGACTAGAAAAACTCATGAACGACAACAATACCAATACCGAAACAGCAAAGATAATAGAAACAACAACAGCTCTTATCAAACATTGTGTTGAACTAGATCATAGGTTTAATTTAGAACACACAAAAGTAATTGACCATAGTTACAAACAATCCACACTACCATTTCTTGAAATGTGCCACATCACCAACACTAATTACACAGTCAACAAACGAACGGACATAGACAAACTCAGTACAACATACGCGGCAGTGTTGCACGACATCAAGAGCAAAACCGAACAAGACAAAAATGAGAGAGAACATGAAAGTGGCACAAATAGAAGAGAGAATAGCATAGAAGAGCAAGTGTTGTGGCGGAATTTTACGTGAAACTGGCAACACTGACTGGTAGAAATAGGAGAAGTGAAAAGTGAACTCGAAGTGTTGGGAGGTCGCATTTTGGGCCGTTTTAGTGTAGGGGAAGACGGGGTAAGACCGCCCGCCTAAGCAATTTAATTCATATGTCAAAATCAAGAATCAATAAATCCTTTTTCGACGCAGCATGTCGTATTTTGAAGCCTTAGGCATGATCAAAAAATATCACAGGTGTTGTATTTCTAAAAAAAATATTTATTTTTTGAAGCTTTAAAAAAGTCATGTCTTATCACGATTATTTTTAGCGACGGGGTAAAACCGCCCACCCACGGGGTAAGAGCGACCACCACGATTTTCGTACACAATTTTGCGAAAAAATATATCAGTTCCCTGTGATTCTAAAAAGAATAATGTTTTATGAATTCTACATTGATAAACGTGGATATTGAATCATTTTTAGGATTATTTATTCCTAAAAACTTGAATATATACTTATTAGTACCTTGAAACACCCATATTTTGGAAAAACTATGCGGATTTAGCTTGTATTTTTCACAAAATTGATGTCATTTCACTTGAACAGTAATGTACAACGTAGTTACAACTTCTAAAATGGTTTACACAGTTATTTGGTATAAATCAGGGGTGGCGGTCTTACCCCGTCAACAGTGGTCGGTTTTACCCCGCTTGCGCAATTTTCACAAACTATGGCCTTATTTCAAAGCTTATTATTTACAATTCATATTTCACTTCACCGAAGCATATTTTACATTTCTGTTAAAGCATACACGGGTAATTTGTTATGTTTTCCCAAAAAAATCCCTTCCGAAATCCTTAAATGAGCGTCTGTTAAATTTAGATCAAATTCACTATCGACAAGCAGAAACTTTGTTTTTCACATTTGTTATGAAAAATTTGATGTAAATATCACACTAAATGCTCCGGAATGTCAAAAATCTTGTGTTCATTGAAAGTGCTTGATGAACTTTTGAGAAAATTGTCATTTTCATGCCAAACTGAAGGTGGTCCGTCTTACCCCGGCGGGCGCTCTTACCCCGTTTTCCCCTATACCAAAATTATTGAAGCTGCTGCCATGAAAGCTGCTTTCAATAATTGGTTTATTGCACCAACGATGACGATCCCCAACAGCAAGAGTAATTTTTACCGATAGGGCACAACAGTTAACATATAGGATAGACCAAAGTGTGGCCAGTAAAGAAGAGAAATTGCGCCATTGCTAGTACAAGCTGTGTTAATAAGATAATTATTTTTGCTTAGTGTAAGATTGACGTATATTTTTAAGCATTTTATAAGAACTATCCATTTAAACCAAAGTTTAATTTATAGCATGTACCCAGAATATCCCGACCTGACAGTTAAAGTTAAACAAAACATAGGACTACAAACGACAACAATATTGTAAGTTACAACAACTAAACATGTAAAACATACTTAGTATAAACATTAAATTACAGTACCCCCTGAGGAAGACACGATTCTGTTTCAAAACGTCGTTCAAACAAATAAGCCGTTGTAAAAATTAAGACTGCGTAGCCGAAAAGCATAATTGATTTATTAGGAGCTTCTAAATTAACCCCAACAGGCAATTCTGATTAAGTTGCTGTCGCAATATCTCTTGGAGTTTATTACTTTTGCAGTTCTTTTATATTTATCTTGATTGATTTCTTAGGTATGTGTTGATGGATTTTTTAAAATTTAATTTAATTCAATACTCCAGCAATTCAATTCAATTCAATACTAAAGCAAATATTCCAGTGATTCCTCTGTTCTACTTATTTTTCTTCTTCTTTCTTGCGTTGTGTTCCAACTGGGACAGAGTCTGCTTCTCAGTTTAGTGTTTTCATGATCACTTATCGACTTGTGTCCCCAATCACATTAATTCAAGCCACAAAGCATAAAGTACAGCAAAAAAAAATGAATATAATTATTCCATGTTTCATGGTATATATTAGCATAACATCACATCCACATGATTAAAAAAATTGTAAGACGTTTCTAAAAATGATATTAATTTTGGACTCCTCTCAATATTTTTTAGATTGTTTTTAATGGTTGTAACTGCTTTTCGACCCACTTCTTAGTTGTTACATTTAAATTAAACTCACTCATTGCCTTGTGTGAGTGTCAGATATGTTGAAATGAAACCTTATAAAGTTATTTAGAAGATTTCAAACAAACAGAAAAGAGTTTTACCAAAACATGTAAGGATTGCGCTGAGCAACGCTAAGGTTTCCATATGGTAGAGCATTAAAAAAGATGCCTATTGTCAAATTTCCAGCTTTTGACAAGAAAAAAAAAAAACTTAAACGTGTATTCCGCGAAACAAATTCAAAAATTTCGTTTCGTTTCGAAAAATTCCGTGAGATATTTGATTTCGTATCGAGTTACACGAAACATTTTTAAATTTCGTTTCGTTTCGTCATTATCAGCGCAAGACATTCCGCGTATCGTTTCGTTTCGTATCGACATGGAAAAAATCCATATCGCATACCCTTATCTACCACAGCGGTGGCGATAAAGCTGAACACGGAATCGGCTTCATAGTGATCGAAAAGCGCGTTATTAGGCGACAGATCAACGATCTGCGAATTGAGGATTCGGGTCAAGTTCTCCATACAACCTAACCAACGTCTATGCATCGACAAACAACAAACCCGATGACGTGAAGGATGCGTTTTAATAATATTTCGACAAGATCTATTGAGAATTCTCTAAACACGACGTGAAAATTGTCATCGGCGACGCTAATGCACAGGTCGGAAGAGAGTACGTCTTTCACCCTATTATTGGTACGGAGAGCCGTCACTCCGTTACCAACGACAACAGCCTACTTGAGTGAACTATGCTGCCACCAGGGGCCATGGCCATCAGCAGTGCTGGGAATAGTAAAAGTAGTACGCTTTAATTTCGAGATACTCACGTGGCTTTTCTCAGTACAGTAGTTTAAAATCGTGAATCTTATCAAGCAGCCTATGTCGTTGAAGGCTCTAAATGCGGGAAATGCAACGCTAAATAGAACATTTTTCTACCGCAATTTTGGGTTGCCCTTAGAAACGGGTGTTTTGCTACTTTCAGAACATTTTTCCTACAGCAGCGATGGGCATGAGTTTCACTGGCTTCGCTGAATGTGATTTGCTTTGCTTGGCTACTGTAGAGTGAATTCCCCAACCCTGGTCATCTGTAGCACCTACTTTGCCCACAGCGAGGTTTTGTTATCCTCCAAGTTCCATCCTCCAAGAATATTGAAGATTTGCATACATTTAGGCGCATTGAAAGAAAGTCATTACAAAAGCAATGTGATTTGGTTTAGTACGATTAGTTATCCTCCAAGCATAATGTAAGATATACATTAAGGAGTTTTATTGTCAGGTAGATAATGATGTCGAGAAAGTCTTTATTTTTTTGAAGGCCGTGAAAATCCAGTAAATTGTTTACAATGCAACAACATATTTATTCATTATGCATAATAATAAACCAATGACATACATATTAACATCTAAAAGTTATTTGCCACTTTAATGCAAAGTTGAGAAACATAGACACATATTTTTTTCTACGGAGTAGATTGAATGTATCTTGAATGCCAATGGGGTGTTCTTCCAAAACAACCAAATAGTGAATTAAAAAGTCATATCTAAAAAAAAAACGGAAAGAATCCTGCAAATCTCAATACCGGGAACTTATACCACGGATCTGTAAGTCTGAGCTTCTTAGGTTGAAAATGGACTTATTTGAATAAATTCATATATTTCGTCGGTTGGGTCCATATGGCTCCAATACAAAACAAATTCAGGATATGTCCATCATGCAGGACTCGTCCTTAGAGTCCTGTTGGCAAGTCCGAGAACTCTTGCCACGGATCTGTACGTATGAGCTTCTAAGGTTTCGCAAATCTTCAATATTCTTGGAGGATGGAATGGGAAGATAACTAATCGTACTAAAAAAGTAGTACAAATTGCTTGGAGGATGGAACTTGGAGGATAACAAAACCTCGCTTTTGCCCACCAGGATATCCTTAGGCTAAAGTGACCAGATATATTTTGCTCTAATCCGGGACAAATATTATAATACTTAGAATGTACCCTGAAATATCACATAGAAGGTGTTAAGTTTCTATCTTTTGATACTATCGCCAAAAAGTGGGTCTTCATTTATTGATGTTTTAAGAAGGAATTTATAAGATTTTTTTTAATTTAAATTATGTGTAACCATTTCGTCTATTCTATTGGTACCTTTCACCATATGGATGCATATGGATCACTTTTTTGTAAATTTTGTAAGCTTATTATGAATTAAGCTATTGTCAGCTATTTGATTAGATATGATGTAACTTTTAAGAAACATTTAACAAATTATAAATAACTTTGAAAGAAACAAAAATTTAAAATGTGACTCTGAAGAGGAACTATTACCATATTGAAACATATTTTAAGATATAAAATCAGTCCTATTCACTTAATGTGGGTCCCCTGAAATTAAAAAAATAACTCCTTCTTAGAACTGTGAAATAAGGGTGTCTGGCCATTTGGTCGTTTGGCCGAATGCCGTTTGGCCAAACGCTATTTGGCCGAATGTCATTTGACCGCATGGGTCGTTTGGCCGAATGCCGTTTGGCCAAATCAAGAACAAAAAAAATGATTTAATTTTTTCAACGATGATGTGTAGGATTTATGAGTACGGCCCTGATCAACCAGTTAACTTATCGATCTATAAGACAAGTTTATGGTTGGTCGTCTCTGGGCTACCAACGGTGTGCTCGGGTTTGCATAGTTTTTGATAATTTCATAAGAATTTATTCCTTGTTTAGACATAGGCTATTCTTTCAACTTTTACCGGTTTCCTTACTATTGGCAATAATTTAGCTTATATTTTAAACGGGAATTTTACCTTCTTTGAATCAACGGCATTTCTTTTTAGTAATACTGATATAATAATTGTTTGCATTACACTAGCTTAATTTTTATAAAAGATTTTTACTTCTTTTAATCGTAGGCTGTTCTTTCATGTTTTAATATTTTTCATAGTTAATAGAACTAAGGCTTATGATACGTTTATAGAGTATTATTTAAAAAATTGAACCAAACGACTCACTGAACACTTACGATCAAGAAGCTAACTGTTTCTCTGTTTGTTGTGAAAAGAAGAAGCTAGACTTGTGATTGCTAGAAATTATTTAGTTTACTAATTACTATCAGAAGGATTGAAGCAAATCGATGCTACAGAAAGACGAATAAGTCGTAAACCGTTTTAGTAACTGTCGAAAGCTGACTACAAACGCAATGCGAAAACCTATGCTGGCAGCTATTACTGCTAGTAAAGAAGTGAATAATTGCTTACATTTATAAATTCTTTCAGCATTGACTGTTCCTTGAACTAACACTAAAGAGCTGTTTATCAATGATGATTTAAGTTTCTTTCAGGATAAACTGTTCTACTGTGAAATTCAGCTTTGAAATTCATTACAAATGTATGCTAACTAGTAGTTCACTATTGTTTTCAATTTCGGCCAAATGGCATTCGGCCAAATGACCCGGAACCGAAATAAGATCATTTAATTGCAAAAGTAAATTTTAGCATTTCGCATCATTCTTCCGGATGTAGGCAATTTTTTGTTTGAATGAGCAAGATTTTCGTAAATTGGGTCCTAAAATTTGTAATGAAATCTTGTTTTTATTTAATAACACGAAAAAGCATGTTACTGTAATTACTTTAGCAATTTTTCCCGCTCAAATAATGGCTATATCATGTTTAAACTTTAATTTAAAAATTTGGTCCATAAATGAACCTTGACACTTTTGATCATGTTTGACGTTTGCTTAGTCGACAACAACACCACAGGGGTTTTAGTTTCGACCACTGGGGTTGTTCCTATCTGACATTTCGTAAGGGACACGGAAAACAAAAAACACCCAAAATTTGAGTTTAAGCCAAAGGATGTGACAAAATCTAATAAAAATGTTTTTGGGCTTAAACCAACGGAAAACATTAGAAAATTGAGTAAACATATGTTTTTGGCCTAAACTTAAGCGTTTGGCACTAAAATTGGGACAGGGCTTTAGGACCCAATTGAAGATTTTTCTGTCAAAGAATATATTTTCAGGACTGATATTTTTAAGCATGTTGGTTAAACGTTAAATAACTGAATAGTTTCATGTGAAACTTATTGGTTAGTAAAACAGAACAGATGATCATCCTTTTGAAATGAAAAAATCTACAAAATATTTGGACTATTAGTCTGCTTTAGATTCTCATGACTTTCTTCGTTTCTTAAATTCCAATTCTAGAAACCTGAAATTCGTTAAATTTTTGTTGAAATTGTGTGGAGATTTTCAAGAACTGAAATAATTGACTCACATTTCAAATTTTAGTACGAGTTAACATTTACTTTGGAAGCTTTATGTTTTGTATATCTGTCTCAATATTCATAAGAAATTGTCACATATTGTATGTTCTATTGTATATTATATAATAAAATATATCAAACATTTGAAAGTGTATTTTGAAATTATAATACAAGTTGGCTGTCATAAAGATGATAAAATGACAACAAGTGGTCAACTGATCAAATCCGGGACGTTTTCCGGGACGCTTCGTAATGCGGGACAGGATGCTTAAATCCGGGACTGTCCCGCACAATCCGGGACGTCTGGTCACTTTACCTTAGGCACAACTGGCGACAGCCAAATGTCAAATTTTACAATCAAGTCGACCATGTTCTGGTACACGGCTGACATTTTTCCGATGTCATCAATGTTAGAACTTTCAGAGGTCCTAAAATCAACTCAAATCACTATTTCGATGTAAGCAAAAAATCGGCTACCGTTGCGTTTCAATATCCAATGCCTGTCAGCATATGGAATAGCAGCGGACTATCATCAAAAGTTCGACGAGCAGAGAGCACAACAAGAATGCAAGGGCAGCTGAAAAACGGGCCCATTGCAGAAGGAAAGGAGCATGAAGAGGCAGTAATTGTTCAGGTGCAAGAAGGTATGGAACATTATGAAATGCGACGGTTCTTCGAATCTGTCAATGGTGTGTGGAGAAAAATAGCCCCGTCTCCCGCCTTGTGCAACGACCGTGAAGGAAATTTGCTGACGGATAAAACAATGGTGGCCGCCAGGTGGAAAGAGTACTTCGAGTCATTGTTGAACAGAGAAAACGGAAGTGGATCTGGTATTAAAATTAAATTGATGTTGATGGACAGGCTGTGGTACCTCCAACGCTAGATGAGGTAAAGAAAGCTGTTAATGGGCTGAAGAACAAGGCTGCTGGGGGGCCCACATAGCCGTAGCGGTAAACGCGCAGCTATTCAGCATGACCATGCTGAGGGTCGTGGGTTCGAATCCCGCTGATCGAGGATCTTTTCGTAAAGGAAATTTTCTCGATTCCCAGGGCATAGAGTATCTTCGTACCTGCCACACGATTATACACATGCAAAAATGGTCAATCGGCAAAGAAAGCTCTCAGTTAATAACTGTGGAAGTGCTCATAAGAACACTAATCTGAGAAGCAGGCTTTGTCCCAGTTGGGACGTAACGCCAGAAAGAAGAAGAAGAACAAGGCTGCTGGGAAGGACGAGCTCCCAGCTGAATTTCTTTAACACGAAAGTGAGCAGCTTTACGAACTCTTTCACCGTAGTATTTCGAGGATATGGGAGGAAGAACAAATGGCTACTAGTTGGTTGGATGGTCTCATTTGCCCTTTGTACAAGAAAGGGCATCGACTAGAAGATCGCATGAGGAGTCCTTTGTCGGCGAATACCAAGCTGGTTTTCGAGAGAGCCGATCAACGATGAATCAAATGTTTATCCTGCGTCAATTCCTAGATAAATTCCGGGAGTCCAACTTGCAGACTCATCATCTGTTTGTAGATGAAATTAAGTCTGAACATGGGTTTGCGGTGGAACCGCTTAGGCTTAGATTCATGCAACGCTTGAATGATCGAAATCATGTGGCCGGTTGTGGACGAGAATTTGTCGTCGTTCGTAACCTTAGATTAATTGAAACAGGGTGACACTCTTTCTAAATTGCTGTTTGATATCGCGCTCGAAGGTGCTATCAGGAGAGCCAGTGTGCGGTACCATTATCACACGTTCTCATATGCTCCTTGGCATCATCGGGATTGACCATTGGGCTGTGGAAGAGGCGTTCGTGCCTTTCAAGAGGAAGACAGCGAGGATTCGACTCATGATCAACACCACAAAAATGAAGTACATGATAGCTGGTGGTCGACGTGGGTCCGGACGTGTTAGTGGTAGTGAAATTGTGGTAGGTGGTGAAAAGTTTGAAGTGATGGAAGAATTTGTGTATCTTGGAACACTAGTGACGTGTGATAATGATGTTACCCGCTAGGTAAAAAGACGTATTGCAGCTGCAAGACGGAATTTATACGGGCACAGTAACTAGCTGAAGTTCCGTTACCTGCGAACAAAATAAAACCTTGCGTTATACAGGACACTGATGGTTCCGGTTGTCCTATATGATCATGAATCGTGGATATGAAAGGAAGTCGACCGGAGAGCTTTCGAAATGTTAGAACGTAGAGTGCTGCGAACGATACTCGGCGGTTAATAAGAAAACAGTATCTGGCGGTGTCGCATGAATCACGAGTTGTAAAAAATGTGTATAAAGATGGATATTGGCCAGTAACACAACAGCTAAAATTTAATAAATCAACGTACCTATATATTTTTAATTGTTTTATTTCTTTAGCTCTTTCTTATTTCAACAAAAAAGTGGCTCTGCATAAATAAAATAGTTCCATTTGTTTTTTTTTTTCTCAATTCATATTTGCTATTATGGAATATATCCAAGGGTGGAGATAGTGATGACTTTCATGCCCCTTTGTTCCTACGCCAATGGCCGTTGGTTGCGTACTTTGTAACGATCTGCACAGTCAGTGGGCTCTAGCTTAAATATTTACATAAACGCATCATTCGGCAATTATGCCCGGATCGAACCCGGGGCCAGTTCCATCCAGCTGAGGCGGCTGACCTGCTAGGCATCAACGCCGCATTCACCGTTTAATGACGATTAATCGATGATCATTAGTCAATTCTTCCACAACTCGCCCAGCTCCCATGATCCGATCTTCAGGTCAAGTCTAGGGCCTCGGTTTGGAAACGCGCTCCAAAAAACTCATCGTAATAATTAGACTTTTTCTCACACGTTCGTTTTAACTAACCCATTGTCGGTACCGACGCTAGCTAAACATACGATTTTTGGCTGAGTTTTGATTTGAGATCATTTTTCATCAGAGGCTTCGGTAACCCAACGACTATGATTGATCTTCTTTCACATTATCTTGCCTTCGTGCAAGCTGGATCTCACTGATGCTCACATTCGCGTGCGCACTCACTTTTGAATGCTGCCAAAAACGAGGCTAATTCCTGACAATTCCCCAAACAAACAAACCAAATCACCAAAAAGAATGGAACTTTCAAGCAAACCTCGCGCGTCAAAGTCAAAATCAAATTAATCCATAAATATCTTAATAACCGCACGCTTCGTTCAAAGAGTGGACACAACGAAGTGGTCTGCACTTGACACTTGCTAACGCGCAAGCCAAAGCCAAACCATTTGCCAAATCGCCGTTGGTTCCCTCCCATCACCTGACGCTCAAACCATTAATCATCGACCACGTAGAGCTCTCGATCCATTCGGTCTAAACAGCAAAATCACATGTCTTGTCAGACACTCGCTTCACTCTACCTTCAGAGATTTCGTATTTTCTCACAACCCAAACTCCCGTTCTCTTCCTCCACAGATCTATCAATGGTCCCGATAATTTGGACGCCCTATGAACGATTAGGTATTCAGTGACAAGCGACGAACATCCAATCGGGAGATGCTAATAGGAGATTGATTAATCAATCAGGATGACCCCAGCGGGTCAACTCGAATTCGAAGGAGGAACAAAAATGCGTTCGTTCGCGTCGAGAAATGTCAGACGATGCAATCACCTATCAATTATGACTTATTGATGGGTGCCTTCGACTCTGGCCCGGACTGGGAAATGGCACACTCGTATCATATGGTAAAGAGGGATTTCAACCGATAAGCGGTTGATCGATGTGAGCTGTGAAGTTTCACTTTTTCGGTTATTTTAGTTACGATTGTGAAAACTATGGCACGTGATTGGGAATCAGAATAACGAAATGGGCTTACAATTGGGAAAAATATGATCATGCTCTAGGAAAAGGATTACCATCATTATAGTATCCAGCAACAGCCAATAGGTAGATCGCAACGATAGTTAATTCGGTAGATATTATCATCTTCAAAATTGCAATTGTTGAGTGCTAATTATTATTACTTTGCATGGAATATTTCATTTATTGTAATGGAATAATTCCCGCTGAGACTTCAATACAAAATGTTCGAATTCATGCTCATTTAAAAACTCTGAATAAGTAAGTAAGTAAGTCGAGTAAGTAAAGAAACTGCTATCGGATAGTCAAATTGATACCCCTCGGATGTTGTAACTAAAACAGTTTTTGAGGACCACTACATTTTTGACAATTATTAGCTGACTAAAACTGCCATAATTCAGATTTTTTTGACATTTACTTCACAATAACATGTTTTTGAAGACGTAAAACATAGGAGCTTCAACTGCAAAATAAATTATCTGGCAGTCATATTATCGGAGAAACTACATTTTTATGGTGATCATGAATCTTTTTTGACAACAGCTCTTCTGGAGGCCATAGCAGGTCCGACTTCCACTGATAATGCGCCTCCGTATTTCACGGCTAACGTTATTATCAGCCGTTAGCAAGGATTTAAGGTAGATGAACTCGTCGATCACCTCGAAAGTATCCCCGTCTATCGTAGCACTGCTACCCAGTCGCGCTCGTTTCCACCTAAAGAATGTACTTTCTCTTGGACGCATTCATCAACCAACTTTTGCATTTCATCTGTGAAGCAAACAAATTGACTGGATCTCGTGAAAACCCATCTATTAAGCCCGGCTCTGCGCATAAGATCTTCTAGCGCAATATTGAAAAACAGGCACGAAAGTCTTAGTCTGCGGCGGGATCCAAACGAACTGGAATGCTCGCCTGAAACCTTCACACAATTTCGCACACCTTCCATCGGCGCTTTTATCAGTCTCTTGAGCTTCCCGGGAAAGCTAATCTCGTCCATGGTTTTCCATAGCTCTACAGGGTGTCCGCAAATTATCCGTACAAACTTTGAAGACATGGCTCTATACAATCAAGCATAATAAATTCAATATTCTTGCATGGTTTTAAACATTGGCTTACTATATTCTTAAAAAGTAAGTTTGACACATTTCCGATTTCAAATAATTGCAAAACCAGCCCAAATGTATTGAGGTGTCTTAAAGGGAGCTGTTTATCGAGCTTTATGACGGAAGATAAATGTCCATAGAACTCATTGGATTTGAACCGTATAATTTTCTATTTCCAGTCTAACTTGTAGCCACTAACCTGTAGATTGCTTCAAATAATAATAGGACATTTAGATTCATCTCTTTTAAGTTTTAAAGATAACACATCTCCAGTAACTAGCGGCCCTCAGGAAAAACGTCTCCGAAAAATGGAAATTTGCCTATCTCAGTAACAAGCAATCATTTCGAAATGTTTTGAAGTTGTGTTTTGGGTTAACATGTATATGTATTATAAAAGGAACATGAACATTGATTTTTCATTGTTTTCAATACGAGATCATCATTCCAATATTTTGCTGTTCGGATAATTTGCGGACACCCTGTACGCGGTCGATACAATCGTATGCCGTCTTGAAATCGATGAAAGGAGATGCGTTGGGACCTGGTATTCACGACATTTTTGGTGGACTTGCCGTACAGTAAAGATCTGGTCCGTTGTCGATCGGCCGTCAACAAAGCCGGCTTGATAACTTCCCACGAACTCGCTTACTATAGGTGACAGACGACGGAAGATGATCTGCGATGAAACTTTGTAGGCTTTCCACCCCTCCGGTAGCTGTTCTATTTCCCAGATTGTGTCTATCAGCCGATGCAGACAAATGGCCAGCCTCTCCGGGCCCATCTTTATAAGTTCAGCTCACCATCCTTACCAGCAGCTTTATTGTTGTTGAGCTGGTGAATGGCATCCTTAACCTCCCTCAAAGTGGGGCTGGTTGGTTTCCATCGCCCGCAGTACTGACGAAGGCGTTTCCTCCATTGTCCCGTTTTTCATTGCCTGTGCTCACAGCGCCATTGAAGTGTTCGTCGAAGTACTGCTTTCACCTTTCGATCATCTCACGCTCGTCCGTCAAAATGCTCCCATCCTTAACCCTGCACATCTCGACTCGCGGCACGAAACCGTTGCGGGGTGCGTTGAGCTACTGATAGAACTTGCGTGTTTCTTGAGATTTGTGATTCTGTCTGCTGTGGTGATCTCCAGGTGTATCGTTATGGATAGCTGTGATGGAAGTAGGTGCTACGAATGTCCGGCGGTGAAAAGAGATTTACAGTTCCACGTACCGAGCTTCCAATCGCTAGTCCTTTAACGTCGCTGTGGCATTCGCCAATTGTCCCGGTTCGTATTCTCTCGTTGATTACTCGTTGCTCTATTTTTTTACGGCTGGCTTGCAGGTTGCTTCAACCAACCCCTTAGATTTCCGGAGGACCATTCTCCCTAAATGTTCGGAGGGCTATAGTGCGCCGCTTAGCTTAGAGTCCTTCTCCGGCACTCGGGCGATAATCAGCCGCCCCTGAATTGGGAAACAGACGCTGCTGTGAGCCGCTCCTAACATGGAGTACAGACGCTCAAGGTTTGCAGAAGCAAAAGCAAACCCCCCCCCCCCCCCTTCCCTGTCAGCATACGACCAACGTTCCCACCGGGGTTGGTTACCACGGGGACAGGAGTTGCTGGGCAATAGACCAATGACCACACAAAGGAGTTTATTTTATTCCTGCAGGTGCGCGAGCAACCAATGGTACGCCATACCCAGCCATTTTCCGTGCCCAAAAAGAAATCTAAAGGTATCAGATTTGATATCATTCTTCTTCTTCTTCTTCTTGGCATTACGTCCTCACTGGGACAAAGCCTGCTTCTCAGCTTAGTGTTCAACGAGCACTTCCACAGTTATTAACTGAGAGCTTTCTTTGCCAAAGTTGCTATTTTCGTATTCGCATATCGTGTGGCAGGTACGATGAAACTCTATGCCCAGAGAAGTCAAGGAAATTTCCATTACAAAAAGATCCTGGACCGACCGGGAATCGAACCCAGACACCTTCAGCATGGCTTTGCTTTGTAGCCGCGGACTCTAACCGCTCGGCTATGGAAGGCCCCCTAGATTTGACATCATATCATAACGATATTCACCTCAATGAAAAACTTCAAGATCTCCGAACTAAAAGTTACGTCAGTTTTAATGTTCAAACGAAGTTTTCTAAAATCTTAGTTATCGTTGATATTTTCACTTTAATTAATTTCACATTCGCATCAACCCGAACACTCCGATTTATGCTCTGTCCGTGCGTGATAAAAAAAAATTGATTTTTTTTCTCTGTAAAAGGTACGGTTTTCGTTTTACCATCACTTCCCCTATATAGGTTCGTAAATATTTGATTTAAATAATCTGTTATTTCAAAAACTATTGAAATAAATTTCAGAAATTTTGAATGAATATTCGACGATTTAGAAGACGCTTCTCATCATTTCCAAAACTTGAAAGAACTTTATGAAAAACCTGAAAATTTTCCACTGCAACATAATGTAAAAAAGTGATAGTTTTTCGAAAATTCAAGAGAATTCAATTTTTTTTAAGAGATTTGAATAGTGGCGATGAAATGGTCGTTAAGATTTTGAGATTTTGAAATATATTTTTTTTATCTCATACAGTTTTCACTTGGTCTGTGTGAAAACAAATTATTCAGATTTACGTTAACTTAAAAGAAACTCTCAGTTGCTGATTCATGTTTATAAATTCACATGAGGTACAAAAACAAAATCGAATGTTTTATACAAATATTTTTTATTTTTTATTGCAGAGGTTTTGAATGAATGTCTACTGCAAATATTATGAGCCATTGTTTTTTGATCTCTCGCATACCAGCACTTTAGTCCCCTTTCTGGCTTTTTCGATCCCCATCAGCATACCTTCTGCAACCTTTGGGCAATTTTTTGATTAAAATTTAGTGTGTATTTTTCGGCAAACTTAAGTTTACGGCTGGTATAAAGTGTGCCTGTTATAAAAATATCAATATTTTGTATTTTAACCAGCGAACTTTTGCCCCACACTAGATTCGAACTCTTGCCCCACCGGTGGGGCAAAAGTTCGTTTGATACAATCAATTTTGAAATTGTTATAACTAAAAATTCGTAAATATTTTGACACAAGTTTGTTCAGCAAAATTATAGCCAATATGTTGAAGGTTCACTGTATGGTATTTGTTTTGTTCTAACTGCTATTGTTATCATGGAAACTTTGATTATACCACTAAGGTCGAACTTTTGTCCTACCTTACTCTACCACCTAAAAAAATTTCGCAACTAGGTCGTCATATCTATTACGGCTTCAACCAGCCAACGGTGTTTTTTCAAACCTGAAGTTCGTTGGCACAAAAGTCAATTTGGACAAATTGAGATGTGAAATTGTGAAAAATAATGGAACCGTTCTGGTGGGCTTCGATCCCACGACTCGCAATACGGTAGACTAGGCGCGTTAACCAACTACACCACAGAACGGGTAACGATTCTGCAGTGCCGAGGCCAACCTGAAACCAAAGTCCGTCACGACCTTACATTTTCCTTCACAACGATACATTTCCTTTGGCTCTCTTAGATGCCTAATTCGACTTTCCTGAGCGTGCCTACGAACTATAGTGAGAAATTATAATTTTGGCCTCCCACTGTTGTCTTTTTAACACCATACTACTTATAAGCCAACGTTGGCTCAATGTGATGGTTAGTATGGGTCCGGCTTTCGACGTGGTCAAACCGACCCCTTTTGCGATAGAGAGATCGCCGCTCGATGTTATGCAACTAGGGTTGACATGTCTATTACGGCGCTGCAGAATCATTACCCGTTATGTGGAGTAATTAGTTAACGCGCCCAGTCTAGCGTATTGGGAGTCGTGAGATCGAAGCTCACTAGAATGATTCAATTATCCTTCACAATTTCACATTTCAATTTGTCAAATTGACTTTTGTGTCTACACTCTTAAAAATAATGGAAATTACTGTGGACGTAATTCATAGTATGACAGAATGGCACATGATGTAAATCAGTTATTCCCAAAGTGGGCAAATTCGCCCCCCTGGGGGCGATTTTCAGGTCCAAGGGGGCGAAAATTTGTAAAACTGAATTTGGGGGGCGAAAATGCTAGAAAGGGGGCGATAATGGGGGCAATTGAAAAACAAAAACAAATGCCATGTTTGTAAAAGACACTCATAGTTTAATTATACCATGTACATCTGAGGAAGAATTTATTTGATACCTAACTATTTCATCGGTTCTTTATTCTGATGTAAATTATAAAACGACACAAAAATGTGTCATTGAAGATATATTAAATAAAAAATGTAATTTTACACGTTAAAGGACACGAAAACAATGTCACTATGATCGGCATTTCCCGAATCAGACGATATGGTATTTGAAATGTGACATAAATTCACGTCATTCGGCTCGCTTCTTTTACGTGCATCCGAAAGACGTAAAATCACATGATTTTATTGGAGTGTGTACGAACTTCAGGTTTTTTTGTAGATTGCTCAATGCTATACACAGTTAAAAATAATGAAGATTACACGTCAGGTAAACTTCATTTATGCCATGTAAACACAATGTCATGTAAATTTAATTCTGAAATCATGTAAAAATGTGTTATATGTCATGTAATCACTCATGATCCTTCTGGATAACATGACATATAATTGAAGTTTACATGACATATCATGTAAATATCCATTATATTCCACGCTCCAATTATGTGCATTATATGTCTCAGAAATTTACACGTTTCGTTCGAACTGTGTAATAGTTCTATTGTAGTTTTAGGATTTTTTTTTGAGATTTTTGATACATATCCAGGTATCCCGAATTTTTCAGTTCCCGGGTAAATCCCGGACAAAACTCTCTAATTGGAAGAACATTTGAAACAGTAGCAAGTGTGTACGCACGCCTGAAATCCGAAACAACAAAAGTAGGACGGGTGGTTAATGCGTCAGAAAAGAAGTACATACTAGAGCGCGGAGCCGAATGCGATAGGGATTGCCTAGGAACCAGTGTTACTATTGACCAAGCAGGTGGATCGTTGCAGACGGTGGGCGACAACGTTAGCCGTGAAATGCGGAGGCGCACCATCTGTGGAATCGTACCCTCTAAATGCTTTTAAAAGAATATGCGATCAAATAGTTCGGTCCTGTACCTAATTTATCATGTACAAAACGCAAATAAGACCGGCAGTCCCCTACGGGTATGAAACGTGAACGATACATGGAAAGCATTTGGAGTTTTAAAACGTTTGGCGCTAAACTCTATGACAAAGGTTGATAAGCTGGAAGGATGCGTTGGGCAGGGAATGTTGTGAGAATGCCGGGTAACAATTCTGTGAAGATAGTGTTTGCTTCGTATCCGGAAGGCACGCGAAGGCAAGGATCACAGTGGGCATGGTGGAATAACCAGGTACTGAAAGATTTAGCGAATGTGAGACGCAACCGAGGATGAGAGAATCAGTTGTGAACTGAGAAGTATGGCGTGAAATTGACACAATAATTTGATACCAATAAAGTAAGGTTTATCTCCTTATGAAGACAGATTGTAATGCAGATAGCATAACCCTTCGATTGAAGTTAAGTTTCATAAATCTTATTTGGTGACAAGCTCCATGTGTATCAGAGCTCAACTACAAAGTTGCTCCAAACAAGTACAGATCGCTTAAGATCAATTCAACAAGCCGTTGTTCCGCTTCGCTGAGTACTGGCGAAACAATGTATAATGAGACTGCATTTTTTTCTTTCGGATTCCACAACAAAAGCGCACACATTACGTCAAGTGAGCGAACCGCGTCCGATGTTGAGTGATAAGAACGAACCGTCTGAAATACCTATGTTAGAAAAATTGTAATCTTTTTGTTGGGCTTCCTAGGGCTAGGTCGTTCAACAGCGCCACGGTTGGCAAGAATCGATGATCATCATTAGCCGGGCACGTTTGTAGGGGCTGATGACGCGATGCCTGCTTGGACACAGTAGTGATCGTTGCAATTTATCAGCGCTTGGGTACGGGATAGAACAGCACGGCGGTGGACGTGGCGTGGCGGGATCAGCCCATCAGGATCCACACCAGTTGCAGTTGTTGAACTTCTTTTCGCGGCAAACCATCCTCATCTGACAGGCGCGGGATTGTGTTTGACGCAAACAAAAAATAGAGATGAACAAGCGGAAAATCACAGAAACTTATTACACTTGCCGGGGCCGAGGCTGCTCTCTATGGGGAGAGAGAGCAAGAAACAAATGATAAGCGATTAATTTTGCGCTGCACTCTAATGTCAGATACAATTTGTTAATAAATGCCCACTGCTGACGACCCATGGGAAATAGTCGTCCGGGAGTCTGGCTAGAGATGAGGTCTTCTGTAGGTACCGGCAAAACACGTCAGAGATTGAGAGAGATGCCCCGAATGTCGAGGTTACGCGCACCGACTGCGTTCACATGGGTTCGGTTCACTCACATATCAGGGCGGAGCACATAGGAGTCAATTGGGTCAATTATATTTGAAATTATTTTTTTCCCAAAGAATAGTTTTATGTCATACTATTGCATTAACACGGTTATACACTTGTAAACAACCGTGCAAACATCCAGTAGTGTTTTTGGAATATTGTTAACTAAATTTTTACTTTGATTTGAGACATATTTTTCGAAAATCACTCTGAAAAAACATGGATACCGTGGTGAATCAAAATCCGGACGGTACCATTACCCGGACACTTTTATAATATTTGTTTATTAAGAGCAAAATTATATGTTAATAAGTTTACTTTTAATCATTACATTGACTATGAAAACAGCTGATCATGTTACATTTAATGATAATCTAGTTACCCTTGCCAAATAATTAAGAATAATAAGAGCAAAAAAGTTGCTCCTGTTGAACGTCTTTCCGCCGCGTTGCCATTGATTTTGGCGGTAGCCTCGGCGAACGCACCCTCAACGTTTATTAACCATAATGTATCAAAATGACAATATTTGTGCAGTGATTTCAACATAATTGTTCGTTGAGTTATTGTTTAACCCGTATAGGCCTGAGTGAAAGCAAAAATTGTAAAACCTTCACCGTTCAGCGAATTCTCAATGGATTCAAATGTTTGTTTGTCAGTTTACTGGCACACATATCTAGTTTCTTGAAGTGGACAGAGAAACGCGAAAATATTCTTGTGGCCGGAGTTATTCCGGTGGATCACTGGCTCAGGTCGGGTGAGATGGGTACTGTGCGTTTGTGCCCCTGGAGGTAGGCAAATTTCAAGTCACAGATAATTTCCGGATTCAGCTATAATGTGGCCACTACATGACGGAATTTCAAGAAAATTGCATGAAGTCTCAAATTTCATCGGAAAATTTATCATTCCTTCTAAGCTCAAACATTAAACTGTTCGTTATGTAACGTGACTTTGATAAATACCGAAGGAAACCTATTGTAAAAGGTTTTCAAACATTTGTTCGGTCTTAAGTGTTCGGGTATTGATGCGTCACTGTACTATTCTCAGCATTGAATCGACCATAATTTTAAACCGGAAAGGGACTCGAATCGAAATTTGATAATTTTTGATGAGCAATTTTGGTGAAAAAATTTAAAACCCATTCAAAATAATTTAATAAGTTATTCAAGTCATCGTGCAGGGTGAGGGTTTGCCCCTCCATTTGATGTATGTATCGTAAAATAGTTTGGGGTATTAACCCGTATAGACCTGAGTAGAAGAAAAATAACTAAAACTCTAACCGCTCAGCAAACACATCACGGATTTCAATTATTTTTGTCAGTATACTCGGCCACATATCTAGCTAAAGTGGCCAAAAGATCTCAATTCTTGTGACCGGAGTTATTCCGGAGGAATGTTCTTGTGTCCCTGAAGGTAGGCAAATTTCAAGTCACAGATGGTCGGTGTTCACACAGACCGGACTAGATGATATTTTGGAATTCAAAAGATACGCTTAGTACTTCGTCAATTCTTAGTATTACGATGCTATCTTGATACAGGTGGATCATCAAATAGATTAGTTCCGTTATAAAAAAATAATGAAAATATTTTGTCTTTTTTGGGTGCCTGGCGTACCTTTTACTGAAACCATTGAAAAACACTTGGTACAGTCTGTCTGAATACCGAGCAGATAGTTTCCGGAATCGGCTATAATGTGGTCACTATATCAAAAAAAAAAAATAAAGAAAAGCGCATCAGTGTGAACTTTTTGAGAAACGATTAATTTTTTTTAACCATGTTTCTTGCATTTTAATAATCCTAAAAGACCATTTTCGGGTCTCCGGGATGCATCAAATTTACGATAGTGTCCAATTCGTATTTAAACATCTGTGCCAAGCTTATGCAAACGTATTTTTGCGAACTATTATGTTTGATCTCTACTTTTCGAGAATTAAAACGGTTTAGTATCCTTAAAATTTGTAGCCGGTTTTTCAGGGAATAAGGCCCGAGTGGCCACATCCAGTACATTCTAAATGGCCCAAAATTTTTATTTATAATATTAAAACGTTATCAATGATTAATGTAAATTAAAATGATTGTCATTTCAAATATATTACATCCGACTCTGGTTTTCCACAGGGGATGCGTACCGAGCAAAAAACAGTTTTCAGTACAAAATTTCAAAAACCGTACAAAAAATTATTTGAATTCGTTAAGTATTTGCAGAGCGGTAAGGGTTTTAGCATTTTCACTTTTACTCAGGCTTGTACAGGTTAATAATTTTACACAAAAATCGTTGCAATCTTTTGTTGCTACGATAAAAGCGTTACATATCTAAAGGGCGATCACGAAATTATTGCGACACCGAAAATATCATGCCAATTTACTTATAATGTTATGAATCAAACCAAAATTAAAGGGTAGTTTTATACATATTCATCTTTCTGGCGTTAAGTCCCAACTGGGACAAAGCCTGCTTCTCAGCTCAGGGTTCTTATGAGCACTTCCACAGTTATTAACTGAGAGCTTTCTATGCAAATTGACCATTGTTGCATGTGTATATCGTGTGGCAGTTACGAAGATACTCTATGCCCTGGGATGTCGAGAAAATTTTCAACCCGAAAAGATCCTCGACCGGTGGGATTCGAACCCACGACCCTCAGCTTGGTCTTGCTGAATAGCTGCGCGTTTACCGCTACGGCTATCTGGGCCCCAGTTTTATAAATATATTTACTTCAAAAATCAAAAAAAAAGTTAATCAATGGAGCCTTGAGTGTAAAATTGAAGGCATTTTCGCTTGATGCCCTCCATCAAAGTCTTTACAGTGCCATCCGGTGCCGGTTTCTCAGATTTTTTTTTTCCATTTTCTTAACATATCTTTCACGTCTTCGACTGTCTTCTTGCTCTTCCGAAGTTCCCGCTTCATTATTGCCCAGTACTGCTCCTCCGAGTGCAGCTCCAGACAGTTTGGCGGATTCGTGTCCTTTGGAATTAAATGGACCGAATAGGCCTCATACCACTCCAGGACACTTTTAGAATAGTGGCATGATGCCAAATCTGGCCAAAATAGCGGAGCTTCATCGTGCTGCTGCAAGAACAGCAAATGGCACTTCTCGAGGCACTCAGATTTGTAGATCTCGCCATTTACTGTGCCCTTTGTCACGAAAGGCTCACTCCTCAGTCCGTAAGAGCAAATGGCCTGCCAAATGAGATATTTGGAGGCGAACTTCGACATTTTCTTCTTCTCAAATTTGTCGTCCACATCGAACTTGCTCTTGCCGGTGAGAAACTCCAACCCCGGAATTTTCTTAAAATCGGCTTTTATATACGTTTCGTCGTCCACCACACAGCCGCTATATTTTGTCAGCATCTTCTCGTAGAACTACTGGATTCGGCAGGAATCAAAACGATGTTTTTAGATTTTTCCCGGGAAAAAAACTAAAAACATCGTTTTGATTCCTCCCAAGACTGCAGTGCCGAATCCAGTAGCTATAAAATTCACATCAGTCGAACCTCTTTCTTCTTCTTTCTCGTAGAACTTCCGTTCCCGAGTTTTAGCCGTCGATTGTTGCCGCTCATCGCGGTTTGGGAAGTTCTGTACCTTGTATGTATGTAGTCCAGCTCTCTTCTTTGCATTCTGGACGTAGCTCTGCGACATGCCGATCTTTTCAGCCAAATCACGGCTGAGACGTTGGGATTGGCTTTAATCATCCGCATCACCTTTCCCTCCGTATTTTTGTTCTCCGGTCCCGGATTTCTTCCAGCCTTTTTGCCATGGTCCAACGTCAACCGCTCCTGGAACCGCTTTAACACTCTCTTCTCGAGCATCGTCCACGTTTCATGTCAGTAGAGGACTATCGGCCTTATAAGCGTTTTGTACATGGTACATTTGGTGCGGGTGTGATTTTTTTTTTACAGCAGCTTCTTGTGGAGGCCATAGTAGGCCCGACTTCTACTGATGATGCGCCTTCGTATTTCATAGCTAACGTTATTCTCAGCTGTCAGCAAGTATCCAAAGTAGACGAACTCGTCGATCAACTCGAACGTAACTTGTCGCGCTCAGCCCCACCAGCTGATATGTACTTTGTCTTGGTCGCATACACCACCAGCTCAACTTTCGCTGCCTCGCCTTTCAGGCGGGTGTACAGGTCTGCCATCTTTCCAAAAGTTCGGCCGACAATGTCCATATAATCCGAGAAAAAAACAAATTGACTGGATCTCGTGGAAATCGTACCCCTGCTGTTAAGCCCGGCTCTCCGTATAACACCTTCAAGCGCAATGTAGAACAACAGGCACGAAAGTCCATCACCTTGTCAAAGTCCCGGCGAGATCCAAACGAACTGTGTTGAAAAAATATAGCGGGATAAAAAACCCCATTTTTTGCAAATTTAAATTATGAACACAAATTTATTTTAGATACTCCTCTGTGCGGAGAAGCAGTTGGATGTGCAATGAGGAAAGCACACAATTGTAGCCTGCAAAAGAGGTGTTCCAACGAGACCGGAGAGAAACTAACAAGTTGCTGTGTAGGTATTTTCATTCCTTGCCGGAAGGTGTGGAACGGATAGGTTCACATCTGGAGGGCGTTTCATTTCTTTACTATGAAGCTGATTATGTGATTGTAAAGGAGCTCAGATGGATGCCCCAAACTGTATTCGCTATTGAATTGAAATTGATCGTTGATTAAACTGGAACAAAAGTGCGGGGGTACATGTTTTGGTCCACATCACGTTCCATTCTGGAAATGGTTTGCTGCTAACCAGTTCAATGCCGTTCAACACAATGCCTGCTGACCACTTTATCACACGTAGTGAAATTGTTTCCTATGCGGGTGGAAGCGGCATTATCGCGCATTTCTTCAAGGCATCGATTAAGGTTGCTAAAAGCGTTCGATTGTTGTTTTTGGAATCCGAATATGAAGCCGCATAACGTTGCCGTTGGATTGCCACGTGCGCAATTTAGACGTATGGTATTCTTGTTGTATATTAATTCTTCTTCTTTTCCTTCTTCTTCTTCTTGGCATTACGTCCTCACTGGGACAGAGCATGCTTCTCAGATTAGTGTTCTTATGAGCACTTCCACAGTTATTAACTGAGTGCTTTCTTTACCAAAGTTACCATTTTCGCATTCGTATATCGTGTAGCAGGTACGATGATACTTTATTGCCAGGGAGATCAGGGAAGTTTCCATTACAAAAAGAGCCCAGACACCTTTAGTATGGCTTTGCTTTGTAGCCGCAGACTCTAACCTCACGGCTAAGGAAGGGCCATAGCATTTTGATTCATTCATCTAAAATCTGATTAGGCGTGATACCCAGATCCTTACCTAATCCTACTAACCCAATATCCTTTCCATGACAACTGTGGATATGCAGAGATACAGTATCGGACATATAAAACGCACCAAAGCCGTTTTCCCATACAAAATAGTCAACTTCAGAGAGCTATATCTCCGCCGTTTCTCAACCGATTTTTCTCATTTTTTCTGTGACGAACTATAAATTACCTCAATTTTTGATAACTATTGAAAAAGTTGTATGAAAACTATTGATTCATAAGTTACAGATAGGTTGAATTTTGACATAAAAAATGCACCGAGACGAAAAATAATGTATCAGACAAACTATGCGAAGTCTTCAGCGCACTTGGTCCTTATCACGCAATGAACAAATGCGCTGAAGACACCAAGATGCTACGACGCGTAGTTTTTCTGCTGCATCACTTAGTGTCTTGGTGCATTATTTATGTCAAAATTCAACCTATCTGTAACTTTTGAATAAATAGTTTTCACACATTTATAATAGTTATCAAAAATTGAGGTAGTTTGTAGTTCGTCACAGAAAAAATGAGAAAAATCGGTTGAGAAACGGCGGAGATATAGCTCTATGAAGTTGACCATTTTCTATGGGAAAACGGCTTTTTTGCATTTTATATGTCCGATACTGTATACTCAGTCTCTCGTAACAATGGTTGACTAAATTACATTCCTTTCTTTCGCTGATGACCGTTATTGACTTTTAAATTTAGAGTTCTCAATTTGTGCACAATGAGATTGGTAAGCTACTAACATGCCCCGTTCATAGAAACTCAATGCAACTTCGATTGTTCTGGTCATCTAAGCTCTCCATTACCTGATGGACATAAGGACGTGAATGATGAATAATAATATATATCTAATATCAAGCCCCATTCATTAGATCGCGATTTTCTTGAAATTGCGAATATCAATTATTGTTTAATACGACATACAAAAAAGACAATGATATGGGAATGTCATAATAGATCTAAGGCACCGTCCATCTATTACGTAACGCTCAAATTGGCAATTTTCGACTACCTCCCCCCCCCCTCCATAACGCTGTTTGCTCCCCCTAGAGCGTTACGTTATTAGTAGACGACACCTAATAACGGATCGCTGCGATGCATTCTAACAAGAACATTATTCTGGTTAACTATTTTGTATGTAAATGAAAACACGAAATTGTCTTTTACCTCCTTAACACTAGCACAATTCTGCTGCTACACATCTCAGGCAGGCGCCACCATCCTGATGGCCGGCAAATATCTCAGCACGTAATAAACTTTACTCCCACTCCACGATCGAAAAGATTAACGACACCCACCGAGAGCAGAAGCATCCATCATGATTCATCACGAAAGCACTTGTTGTCCACTGCATCTCATCGAAGCTCGCGCCATAAAGTGGTACAGAATTTTCGAATACAGTTCTCTTTGTGGCTGGTCTTTGAAACGCGGGGGTGAGGAACCCATTACTCATCTGTCACTGAAGAAATTGGAATTCGATTTTCAGGTCGTTCGAAAAAGAAGCGCTATAAACGGCTCACAAAACCTGAGTCAGATCGATGATGAGAAAACATTGTTTCGGTTTTGTTTTTTGGTTTACTGCCGTCATAATCGTAACATTTAGTTATTTATGAGAGCCTCATTTTTCTTTCTTGAAATGACTTTTTTTTCGTTTTTGTGGTAGTGGTCCATTTACCTCTTATGACTACGTCACATGTAGTGAGCAAACCTTTCATCACCTATAAAAGTTTTTCGATGAGGTTGAACCCAATCAAAACTAGAATGGTACATTCGATTGGGGTTGCATGGAATTCCTTTTAACGCATGTCATTACTTTTGACTTTTTATTTCCTTGTCGGAGGGATTCCTTTTTTCATGCTGCATTTAAAAAGTAAAATATTTCTCAGGTCATTTTTGTTTAGACCGCAGACCTCACACATGGAATCTCGGTCAAATGTTGAATAAGCCCAACAAAAACATACTTATTTCGTAGTAGCCGTTACCCACAACCAAACTTAAACTAATTTTAATAAGATTCTTGCTATGATTGAAGAAGCTTCTTTTAAAAAAGGAGCGAAACTCCGGGAATGAACGTAAAAATCATTAATAATGATTAAATAATGTTTCGTCAATCAAATTTCATTTGAATGAAAACTAGAGTATAAATTTTTCATGCTGACACATGTCAAACCAGTAGTCCCTCCCCATAGACAAGTCTGGACTGTTCCTTACCCAACCCCTCTAAATTGTTCACGTGGTATAGAAACGACAGCAAGACCATTCAGCGACTATCTACCACGAAAGCTTCTTCTAGTGCGCAAGTGGCAGCGCTCAATCTCCCAGCGATCACCACTCGACAACAACGAATCGAATATGACGTCGTTCACCGCCACCGGTCCTCCGCTGTTGCCTATTTATGATTGTTATTGTGATCGTTTGAACACTGAAAGAAGCCTAGTCCAAAATTTGAAGCCACGGACAATAGCGCCAATCTTGTCTCGTTCAACCCTTCAACGGCATTCATTCTCTGGTCCTGTGTGTGTCTGCCTTCCCACAGTGGTCCCATTTAGTGAGATGTTAAATTTTAATAGAAAATATTTGACAACTATTATCTTCGATTCTTTCCTCCACCTAACCACTTCTTTTTAAGACAGTCAGCCTCCTTTCGGTGCCCTCTCGAGGCACAGACTGCCCCTCCGGAATCGGCTTCCTCCCCGTCCGTCGACAACCAAATGGATCCAATTCCAGGGATCGAGTGAAAGACTCATGAAAGAGTACAACACACAAAAAAAACGCTTCAAGTCAGTCAGCGCGCGAGCTGTTGAACCGAGGCCGATTGATGCGTTTGACGTTAATTTTCTATAATTTATGTATCAAAATCAATAATTGAACTGTTGAAGTTATGAGAAAATTTCGTACTTTTTAATCAGCACTTACCCACCGCGTCTTCTTCGTCGCTGTTGCTTCCAGTTTCCTGTCACCACCATCTTCTGACCGTCGAACTAGACCACTGGAGGAGATCGTCTCTTGGCCGGGCTGGATTCTGGCTAAGCTGGTGTGAACGCACTGGACGCAGTGATGCCAGATTGTCAGAGAATTATTTCCGTAGATTTGACTGCCACTAGAAACAACTAGAGTCAACTCTCTCTTACTCGATAGTCGGTGTTTCGATATCGAGTTAGAAAACTTTAGTAAAAGTTGGTTTTCATGGCTATTTCAATGGTCACTTGGTCCACATTTGCACTGCTTTTATGTTCTATAACTCAATACCTCAATACGAGCGAGGACAATGGTCCCTTTCAATATCGAGATATGGAGAGTTGCCTGTATAAGAATTGTACACATAAAACTTAAAGATAATCATCAAGATACCATTAGATTCAAGATTGTTTGGTTACACAAATTATTCGTGTTTTGGTTAAAAGCAGAAGAATTTATTTATGAAGAGATTTCCAGAAGTTGTGTATTTTGGTTAAAATCAATGAGTTTTCAAAAATGAAGTGAATAAAAAAAATGTTGGGAGATAAATAAATATTAAAAAGGTGGAAATATTTGAACCAGAGAAGCTGAGATTACAATTAAAAAGCCGTGGATTTTTGGAGAGAGGTGAACGCTATAAAAAGAAGCTGAAGATCATGAAAATAATTTAAGTCTAGCTGTAGGAATTTTCTTGCAATACCTCTAATAATTTCGATAGGAGTCCTCAATTGATTACCTCAGAAATTCTCCAAAAGCCTACTTGCTGGTCGCATTTCATGCAAATCTTGAACAAACGCCCTCCAAATGCGGTAACACAAAATAATCGAAAGACACCTAGCAACGATTACAGAAATCACCACCGCCCTAGCTTTGACATCGCATTTCTTGTGAAAAATCTTACCGCATTTGGTTTTCCCGCATTTGATATTTGCATTTCGAACGCACACAGCAACAAGTTGCACATTATTATTAGCTTTAATTACGAGACTTTCAGCCCGTGGTTGGTTCACTCAGAAATAAAAATAGTCACAGAATTACTAAAGTTTATGCATTAATGACTATTTTCTATCTGCCTCTCTTTTATTCTGCTGTGAATTTCTACACTAAATGTAATTTCGCCTGGGTTGAAGCTTAGCGATGCTTCAACCCAGGCGAATTGACAATCAGGAATAAAATTCCATGCAGAATGAAAGAGAGGCAGATAGAAAATAGTCATAAATTACTAAAATTTAGTCATTCTGTGACTACCCGTGTTTCTGAGTGTTCGTCTCAGACAGTTACACACGGACGCCTGGGTATCTTCTGCCCAATCTTCTATTTTAGAAGATGGCAGCGCAAACGGAATTGGATCTATTTGCAGCGGTATGGACTCTCACTATAATGTAGCCTACTGAGTTTTATTATAAAAACGTGAATTTTCCCGACTACATAAAACTATACACACATGAACATCTCAGAATTGGAACCAACCGGTTACAGATTCATGGAGGTTTCACTGTAATTCTCTTAATTACAAGCTATATTTCTAAGAATTTCAGAGAAATTCTTAAGGGAATTATAAAGAGTTTTTTCAACTATTTTTCCAAGAATATTTTCAACAATTATCAAATGGTTTCTTCAAAGCTTTTTTTTAAGAAATTCTTTTAACTATTTGTCAAGGATTTTTTTTAAGATGAATATAAAACGAAGCCAAACCTCGAATTTTCTAGCGCACTTGTCTAGAGAATCAAACAACGCTCTGAGCAGGAAATTTGATCGTTTGATTATCAGTGCGCATCGTACCTTCGTGCTGTGCGTACACGAATTCTCTCTGCTCTTGGAAGTTTTCTTAAAACTACCTAAAGCAATAAATCAGTATGTTCGGAGCTGGTTCTCCGGATTCGTGGTTCACTCGCGGCGTAAAGTGACCTTAGGATGTGGTTTTAGCACCGAAAACGAAATCGCGACGAATTAATAGTGGTAGGAGGTTTCACTGAACTGAGGGTACTCGGACGATTCTTGCGAGCGATAGAGGATCACATGTACACTGTTTGAACGGTTTTATTCAACTGATAGGTATTCTAACTGCCGATACTGGTGATCGGTAGTGAGAGTTAAGTGTTAGACAGAAAGAGCTTAAAATCTACGTTACTCTTCTCCGCTTTATATGATATGAAGTTGATTGAGATTGAGTGTCTGAGTTCCATACATTAGGGTAATTACAAATATAACGGCCTGTGCCCTAACATACCGCCCACCATTGAAATCTGGATTTCAATCTTACTACCTAACTGTGAATACTTAACTTACTAACGTATTAATGAAGTATGATCAAAATACAATTCAAAAATTTAACTCAGCTGCAATATTTGACTACGACTCCTTGACCAACGGTTGTTGGTTCCTCGATCGGAACTCGCACGTCGACCTACGGTTGAGTTGCCAAACTCCAGGAAACCTGTCAAAACGGTAGACTTTAGGTCGGGGCAGACAAAATCCAGCAAAAATATAGGGATACTTAACTTGTGAGGGGACCTTCAGGTCCCCTCCCATCCGACGTCGCTTGTGTTGCTGGCACCTGGAACGTCTGGAACGCTGCCCCATCGTGGCCCGGTTGGTTGTCCGGGATAGGCAGGACGCAGACTCTAGCGATTGCCCTCTTGTAGATGCCGTCCTTAGTTTTGATGCTGACGACTCGGATGAGCCCATCGTTGCCGGGAAATACTTCAACAACGCGGCCGAAACGCCACTTCTGCGGCGGCAGATTATCTTCACGGATCAACACCATCGTGCCGATACGGATGTTGTCGCGTGCTCGCGTCCAACGGGTTCGTTGCTGTAGTCCCGACAGATACTCTGTTGACCAGCGCTTCCAAAGACGACGGAGATATTCTTGGATTTGCTGCCACTGTGAAAGCCGGTTACTGGGTAGCTCCTCGTAGGAGGGCTCGGGGATTGCGGTCAAAGGTCTATGCACTAAGAAATGACCTGGCGTGAGGACGTCCAAGTCCTCCGGAGAGTTACTCAGCTGCGTCAGCGGCCGAGAGTTGAGCAGTGCCTCGATTTGCGTAAGCAACGTGTGAAATTGCTCGGCGGTGACCAAGGCGTTGGCCAGTGTGCGGCGAAGGTGCGTTTTTAGCGACTTGACCGCGGCTTCCCAGATGCCACCGAAGTGTGGTGATCTGGGTGGTATAAAGGAAAATTGTATGCCCTCTTCGGAGCATTGTCGAGTGATGTCCAATCGGCTCTGTTGAGATCGGAACAGTTGCAGGAATTCATTTAGCGCTCGTTGAGCACCTACAAAATTGGTGCCGTTGTCGCAATATATGGTCTTTGGAACACCTCGACGCGCAGCGAATCTCTTCAATGAAGCGATGAACGACTCGGATGATAAATTGCCTACCAATTCCAGGTGAATTGCCTTGGTTGAGAGACAAACAAAAACTGCTACGAACACCTTCAGTGCCGCAGCCTTTCTTGAATGTGGTCGGAGGTAGAAAGGACCGCAGAAGTCTACTCCGGAGTTCAAGAATGGCAGTGTCGGTGACACTCGAACGGGTGGTAGGTCCGCCATCAATTGCTCGCTCAAGGTTGGTCGGTTGCGGAAACAATTAATGCATTCGTGGGTGACCTTGCGCACTAGATCTCGTAGTCGGAGAGGCCAAAATTTTGACCGAATGACGGCGGTGTGAAGTGTAGGGCCCGCATGCAGCCGATTCAGGTGATAGTACCGCACAACCAGAAGGGTGAATGGGTGCTTGTTATCCAGAATCATTGGCTGCTTTTGAGCAAACGATATGCCTGCGTTGTTGAGGCGACCTCTTGTACGAAGAACGCCATCGATAATCACGGGCGACAAAGCATTCAGTTTGGATGAAGACTTCACTTGGCCGGTGGTGCGAATCGAGTGCAGATCTTGCGCAAACGATTCTTGCTGGGCGAGCTTTACCAGTCTCACTAACGCTTCATCAAGTTCAACTGTCGATAGGGCTCCGCTGCTTCTAGTTTCCGGGTTGTGCTTTTTCGCATTGTTGCAGAATCTTTGCATATAGGCGACCAGACGAACCAAACTCGTTAGTGACGACTTCAAAGAAAATATGCTGCTTTGAGCAACTGCAGGAAGGGCAACAGTTTGTTTCTCTTGAAGTTGCTCTCGTTCGAAATGATCATCCGCTGTTCTAACAGGGTCGGGCCAAAATCTATTCGGCTGTTGTAGCCAAATGGGTCCCTGCCACCACAGCGAGTGTTCTACAAGCTCATTCGCTTGCATTCCCCGCTAGATAAGGTCTGCGGGGTTCTCAATGCCCGGTACGTGTCTCCATGTACCAGAAGCTGTGATCTGCTGGATTTCTGCTACTCGATTTCCAACAAATTTCTTCCAGCGGGACGGTGATGCCGCTAACCAGTGCACGACAATCGTAGAATCAGTCCAAAAGAATGGACTTGCTTGGATTTGTAAACTGCTTTCCACCTTCTCGAATAGGTGGCTCAAGAGAAGAGCTCCACAGAGCTCGAGACGCGGCAACCGTATGAGCTGGTCCAATTTTTCGGTTCCCTTAGGCGCCACTCTAGACTTTGCAGTAATTAAGTGCACAGAGACGCTTTCACCATTTGAAACCATGCGAAGATAAATGCATGCGCCGTACGCGCTTTCGGACGCATCGCTGAAGCCATGGAGTTCAGCTTGCACGGGTTCCTTTGCAGATGCCGCCCACCGTGGGACGGAGAATTCGTCAAGGACATTGAGGTCGCTTCGGAAATCTATCCAAAACTGCTGTTGTGATTCACTCAATGGAAGATCCCAGGAAACTTTCGCTTTCCACAGCTCCTGCATGAAGAGCTTGGAGCGAAGAACGATTGGCCCCAATAGGCCCAGTGGATCGAACAAGCGAGCCGATTCGGAAAGCACCAACCTTTTGGTGATGGGACCCTCTTGCGACCAACAAGGGATTTTGAAGCGAAAAGCGTCTTCGGTTGGTTGCCATAGCAAGCCCAAGGTTTTAATCGGGGACGACGACGAATCGAGTTCTAGAAGACTGCGATCTTCTCGAAGCTCAGCAGGAATATTTCGGAGTATGTTGGGGCTGTTTGACGCCCATTTATGCAGTTTGAATCCAGCCGACCGTAGGAGATCGATCAACTGCCTGCACAATTCGATTCTTTCTTCTTCAGACTCTACCCCAGAAAGCAGATCGTCGATGTAGAAACTTTTCGACAGCACCTTGGCGGCTTTGGGATGAGTTGATTCACCGTCGGATGCCAGTTGCTGGAGGCAACGGGTCGCAAGGTACGGTGCCGATGCAGTACCATAAGTAACCGTCCGCAACTCGTAGGTTTGGATCGGTTCAACTGGTGAGGAACGAAAAACTATGCGCTGGAGTGAGCGATCCGAGGGATACACCAAAACCTGTCGGTACATTTTCTGCAGATCAGCAACAATGACGAAACGAGGGATTCTGAAGCGCAGGAGAATACTAAACAGATCGTCTTGAACGACGGGGCCCACCATTAGAGCGTCGTTTAATGAGACACCAGAATCGGTGGCGCATGAGGCGTCAAATACAACGCGAAGTTTCGTCGTGGCGCTGTCCGGACGAACGATACAATGATGCGGCATGTAGTAAATTTTCTCGCTAGGCAGCAAGACTGTATTGCTAGGGTTGATCGGTGCCATATGCCCTAGTTGAACATACTCTTGCGCGAACGCTTCGTATTCTTCCATCAGCTGGGGATTCGAGTGAAGTCGACGTTCAAGCGACATGAAACGACGAATGGCAATGCTTCGAGACTCTCCAAGGTTCTCGAGAACATCGAGTTTCTTTGGTAGCGAAACCATAAACCGTCCTGAAGGATCTCGAGTTGTAGTTTCGGTAAAGTGGGTTTCGCATTTCCGTTCTTCCACTGAGAGGGACTCGTCCGCGTGACAAGACTCGATCTCCCAGAAGCGAGCAAGCTGCCTTTCCAAATCTGCGTTGCAGCAGACGAGAGTGACGGCGGAACGACTTGTCTCCAACGCGTCGCATTTACCGGAAACTATCCACCCAAAAACGGTTTCTTTTAGATGGGGAAGTTCTGGTCCAAGATCAACAAATCCTTCTAGTAGTAGGCGATAGTAAACCTCAGCTCCAATGACAATGTCGATCCGATTGGGATCAAAGAAGCGAGGATCGGCGAGTTGAACGAATGGTGGAATTTTCCAACGATCTGTCTGCAAACGGTTTGATGGCAAGACGGGTTTGAATTCCGACAGTATATGGAATTTGAGATCGACTACGTAATCCGTACAGCGTGAACGGATGGTTGCCATCGTCGATTGCTTCGATGTTGCAGCACTAGGCCCAACGCCTTGCAGAGAAAGGGGATCGTGCTGCCGGCGAAGATCCAGTTTTTGCGCCAAGCTTTCGCTGAGTAAGTTACGTTCGGAGCAGCAGTCTAGAAGTGCCCTCGCGAACTGAACGTTTCCTTTTTGATCTTCTATCTTGACGACAGCAGTTGAGAGGAGAACGATGCTACTATTTGACGGTGCGCTAGCAGGAAGAGCGACTGACGGATGGCTGGAGGCGGAAGACTCGAACGAGGTAGACGGGGTGGTGGCGAATGCTTTCGATTGCGAGGTAGAGGAATTGTTTGAAGCTGGTGCGATTTGGGGCTGACCTTGTGGGAGAGTGGGTTTATTGGGTTGCGGTTGCGAATACTCTTGTCCTTGGCTGGATCCATTGTTAGAAGGGCGCAGATGCAGCATCGTATGATGCCTTTGGCCGCAAACACGACAAGCTGAGCTAGGACAAGCCCGTACCAAATGAGAAGAGGAAAGACAATTTAGACACAAACCAGCTTTTTTGACCGATTCAAGCCTTTGGGAGGGATTCATGTTGATGAAGGAGTTGCATTTGAAAGGAGAATGGAAAGGTTTTTGACAGTGTGGACAAACATTCTTAGGCGCGGCAGTTGTTGTGAGTGTCGAACTAATCTTGGACTTCTGCGCCTTCTGGTCTGGACGGAACTCTGTTGGACGAGGCTTCGAGAGTGACAACGGTTGCAGTGTTGCCAAATGGTCACGAAGAAACTTCAGCAAGTCCTCGTAGGTTGGTACTTCTCGAGAGTTGTGTGCCCGCTCCCAGTGCCGTTGTGTTTCGGCATCGAGACGTGTGTAGAGTATGTGGGCCAACAAGTGGGACCAACCTTGGGTGGGTAATCCGATTTTCCTTAGCTGAAGCAGATTGCGCTCGTACGAATCGATGAGATTGACTAGAGCGTCGTACGATTCCCGCTTAATCGGCTCAGAGTCCAGAAAACTGTTCATTAGCGCGCGAGAGATCATTTTCTTATTCTCGAACCGTTGTTCGAGCATTTGCCACGCAACATCGAAGTTGTTGGCTGTAACTTCGATTGACTCAACCAAAGTTCTAGCTTCCTTGGTGAGCACCGAGAGAAGGTAATTAAATTTGTCGAGCGGCGACAGCGTGATGTCCTTGCCGATCGTATTCTGGAAAGCATCGCGAAAGCTTAACCAGTCTTTCACACTACCGTCAAAGGAAGGGATTTTGAAAACCGGGAGGTGAATGCGGGATGTAGGAATTTGGCCGGATGGAGAGGAGGAGGAGGAGGACGACGCTACAGCTGTCGTGTTGATGCGTTGCGAAACCAAAAAATCTTTCACATCGAAATAACGATTTTCAAAATCCAACCGTGTCTTCCGATTCGACGCAATCATGTCTTTCGTCAGCTGCACTTCCTTCACTGCCTCTCCCGAGCTCGATGCTGCCAAATCTTGCTCCTGCCGTGCTTCCACTTTAGCCCGATTATCGCGGAACTCTTTGAAAAGCGTTTCCAAATACTCCAGGCGCGAAGCGATTCTTGATTGATCGCGCTGCGGGTCGAAGTTAGCCACAAATGATTCCACATTGTGTAGGGAATCGAAGTACCCACGCTCGGCTTTGGTTAATTCGCGCAATGTCATGCTGACGAATCTTATTCGTATTGATCCAAATCGCAAACCCTCTCAAATCCCAAAAACAAAGCCAGGTCAATTGCCCAAAAAAATCCGTAAATCGCAAACAATTTCCTTACAAACTAAAATGAAACTCGCATGCACAGTGTATTTTCGTACCTCAGTCTTTTGTACTCACGCTACCAGCTATTGTTCGCCAATCCAAGCCACGCCGCTTTGCCGCAGACAGAAAGAAGGGGGAGAAGCGCGTCCCGTGACGCCGATAGTGCTTCGTGTCCGGCAAATGAACCGTGCCTTGGTTCGAAACGGGTCCGCAGAAGATGATTCGATAGCTCGATCGAATCCGCACTCGTCGCTACGCAAACGACGCCGATGGACCAAGGGAGAACAAAGCAACACGCTGGTTGCTGTATGTGCTATTATCACTGAACACAATAGATCACTTTGTATGCCACGTGGTGGCTACTGAAAATTCACAAATCCGGCTCCTCGAAGGACCATTAATGTTCGGAGCTGGTTCTCCGGATTCGTGGTTCACTCGCGGCGTAAAGTGACCTTAGGATGTGGTTTTAGCACCGAAAACGAAATCGCGACGAATTAATAGTGGTAGGAGGTTTACACTGAACTGAGGGTACTCGGACGATTCTTGCGAGCGATAGAGGATCACATGTACACTGTTTGAACGGTTTTATTCAACTGATAGGTATTCTAACTGCCGATACTGGTGATCGGTAGTGAGAGTTAAGTGTTAGACAGAAAGAGCTTAAAATCTACGTTACTCTTCTCCGCTTTATATGATATGAAGTTGATTGAGATTGAGTGTCTGAGTTCCATACATTAGGGTAATTACAAATATAACGGCCTGTGCCCTAACACAGTACTTTTCAGTGCTACATAAACAGTACTTTTTAGTGCTACTAAAACAGTACTTTTAAGTACTAGTTTTTCTACTATTGATGTCTTTACGATTCTTGTTTGGACCCGTGCCTTCGATTTTTCGTTGGACTCGTTGGCGAAAGCTAGCGGTGGTAATCCTTCTTGGACACCGTCTTGGGAAAAAAAACCTCTCGAAGGTCACGTCTTCTTATTCACTAAACATGGTTGCAACAACAAATAAAAGGAAAGGTGAATCTCTGAATTCACAACTTCCTTCTAAAAAAGTGGGTTTTAAAACTGTCACTAAACGTGGCAAGAATGGAAAAAAGGACGTTTCTCCGGAATGCGAACTTTCTTCCAAGGGTGAAATGAATAATTGTATCGAAATGAGCAATCAGTTCGATGCTCTAGATAAATTTTCCGAACACCAAATCGAAGCAGCCTCTAACACAGGCTTTTTGATTCAAGTGAGGAGGCAAAGAGTGCCGCCTATTGTGGTCAGTTGTTCCGAATTTGCGGGATTTAGGCAGGAGATCTTGACCTCCATTAGGGGAATCAAGGTTTCCTTCCAAATCGCAAAGAAAGGAGACTGTCGCGTTTTGCCGGAAACTCTTAAATATCGCGAACTTCTTCTCAGACATCTTGAAGAGAAGAAGCACATTTTTTTTTACTTATGACGACAAAACTAAACGTTTGTTCAAAGTTGTCTTAAAAGGTCTCTCAAGTGACTATAATTAACCTGAATAGATCAAAAATGGAATGAATGATTTACTTGGATTTTCCCAGTCCAAGTAACCATTATGAAAAAGAGAACCCAATCTGGCATTGTTCGGAAAGGGCATTCTCAAGAATATCCTTTAGTTCACTTTAACAAAAACGAACTAAATGATATTAAAGCTTTAGAAAAAGAAAAACTTTTGTTCGATGTCCATGTGACATGGGAACATTTTCAGAAACCTGGAGGAAATTATCAGAACCCCACTCAGTGCCGTCGGTGCCAAAAGTGGGGTCATGGTACAAAAAATTATCGCATGAATGCTATATGCATGATTTGCGGAGGTTCTTCTCACGCCAAAGACGTCTGTCCAGTGAAGGAAGATACCACCAAGTTCATAAGCTCTAATTTCGGGGATAATCATAAGTCAAATTTTTGGGATTGTCCTTCATGCAAAAGAGTCGTTGAGGCTCGTGCCAGGTAGATGAAAGATAATATCCGTTACGATAACGGTCGCTTGCGGAATTTGCCTGGTAGAGTATCAAACAATACTCATTTTTCATTTAACGATCGCTTGATTAGGAATCATACCTATCAGGAAGATCATAATCATGCTCATTCACAAACTAATTTCAATCCGTCGGGTAGCCATTCGAATCTTTCAATTTCGAATGTACACTCCCGTGCAAAAGTTTGGGTTCACCCCCTCAAAAACATACAAAAGTGTTCTGTCCATATCTCTGTGATTACACGTCCAATTGAAAATCTTTAAGCCGCTTTCGAAAGGCAAAGAGTTATTCTTACTTCGTATGTATTTTTCCAAAAACATTTTTTTAATTTTGTATACTAAATTTTTACTTAAAGTTATGATATTTTTCAAAAAACACACTGAAAAATCATATCAAATTTCCTCAGCATTGGGTCGACCAAAATTTTAAATCAAAGTGTCATTAGAATCGTAATCTTATATTCTTTGGAGTGACCCCACGAAATTTTGGCGGAAAAATCTGTAATCAATGGAACAGTCAGTTAAGTCATCGTGCAAAAGTTTGGGTTCACCTGAGCCGCACGCACATCATTTTTGTCAATATCTCTGCCATTTTTCAACCGATTTTATTAATACCTGAAGGTCGTAGACACAAAAGTCAATTTGGACAAATTGAGTTGTAAGATTGTGAAAAATAATAGAATCGTTCTGGTGGGCTTCGATCCCACGACTCCCAATACGCTAGACTGGGCGCGTTAACCAACTACGCCACAGAACGGGTAACGATTCTGCAGCGCAATCGGCCAACCTGAACCACCAGAACGATTCTATTATTTTTCACAATCTTACAACTCAATTTGTCCAAATTGACTTTTGTGTCTACGACCTTCAGGTATTTTCAAAACACCGTCGGCTGGTTAAGCCGTAATAGACATGACAACCCTAGTTGAGCGATTTTAATAGTTCAAAGCTTTTTTCAGCGCAAATAATGGCGCGTACATGATTGGTTTGAGATTTCACAGATCGGGGACGGACCTGGTGTAGGGGTTAGAACACATGCCTCTCACGTCGAGGACCTGGGATCGAATCCCATCCCCGAGATAGTCACTAAAAATTTCAGTAGTGACGACTTCCTTCGGAAGGGAAGTAAAGCCGTTGGTCCCGAGATGAACTAGCCCAGGGCTAAAAATCTCGTTAATAAAGATAGAAAAAAAAAAAAAAAAAAAAAGATTTCACAGATTTAAGTAAGTTCAGGTGAACCCAAACTTTTGCACGATACACCATACTGAGGGGTAAACCCAAACTTTTGCACGATGACTTGACTGACTGTTCCATTGATTTTGAATACTTTACAGATTTTTCCGCCAAAATTTCGTGGGGTCTCTCCAAAGAATATAAGATTACGATTCTAATGACACTTTGATTTAAAATTTTGGTCGACCCAATGCTGAGAAAAATAGATATGATTTTTCAGTGTGTTTTTTGGAAAATATTACAACTTTAAGTAAAAATTAAGCACAGAAAGTTCAAAGAATATTTTTGGAAAAATACATACAAAGTAAGAATTACTCTTTGCCTTTCGAATGCGACTAAAAGAGTTTCAATTGGACGTGTAATCACAGAGATATGGACAGAACACTTTTGCATGTTTTTTAGGATGTGAACCGAAACTTATGCACGGGAGTGTATCTACCCCAGGAAAATCCTTTGCTCATATCATAGCAGGTAATTTGAACTCCTCCCCTATTCGTACTATGAGTACCCATTAGTTCTATTATTGAAAAATTCAAAAATATGAAAGCTCCTGGCGATGATGGAATTTTCTACATCCTCATCAAGAAACTTCCAGTAAGTAGCTTATCATTTTTAGTTGATATATTCAACAAATGTTTCCAGTTAGCATATTTTCCTAACAAATGGAAAAATGCTAAGGTTGTTCCAATTTTAAAACCAGACAAAAATCATGCAGAAACTTCTAGCTATCATCCAATCAGTTTGCTTTTCTCCATCAGTAAACTTTTTGAAAAGGTCATTTCATGGCCATTTGATGGCCATCATTCGCCCACATCAACGAAAATTCATTTTTTTTCCAACGAACAGTTCGGATTCCGCCATGGACATTCAACCACTCATCAACTTTTACGTGTAACAAATTTGATCCGTTCCAATAAATCTGAAGGCTATTCTACTGGTCTTGCTCTTCTAGACATATAAAAAGCATTCGACAGTGTTTGGCATGAAGGTTTGATCGTAAAATTGAAAAACTTTAATTTTCCAACTTACATTGTTAGAATAATTCAAAGTTATCTGTCAAATCGTACACTTCAGGTTAATTATCAGAACTCCAGATCTGAAAGACTTCCTGTAAGAGCTGGTGTTCCTCAAGGCAGCATTTTGGGACCAATATTACACAATATTTTCACATCTGACTTACCTGAGTTACCTCAGGGATGTCAAAAACTTTGTTTGCGGATGACATAGGCCTCTCCGCCAAAGAACGAAGCCTGCGTGTCATCTGTAGTGGATTGCAAAAAAGTTTGGATATTTTTTCTTCATCTTTGCATAAATGGAAGATTTCTCCTAATGCTTCCAAAACTCAACTAGTAATATTCCCACATAAACCCAAAGCTCTTTATTTGAAACCTTCAAGTAGGCATATTGTCACGATAAGAGGGGTTCCAATAAATTGGTCAAATGAGGTTTAGTATCTAGGGCTCATGCTAGATAAGAATTTAACTTTCAAAAATCACATTGAGGGCATTCAAGCCGAATGTAATAAATATGTAAATTGTCTCTATCCCCTTATTAATAAAAAATCAAAACTTTGTCTTAAGAAGAAGCTTTTGATATTCAAACAAATTTTCAGGCCAGCCATGTTGTATGCTGTACCAGTATGGACAAGCTGTTGTAATACCTTAAACAAAGCTCTGCAGAGAATTCAAAAAAAAATGAAGATGATTCTGAGGCTTCCTCTCAGGTATAGTACCAATGAGTTACATAGAATATCCAATGTTGAAACATGGGAACAAATGTCAAATAAAATAATTAATAATTTCAATTAATAATTTTAACAATCTTCTATTGCCACGATTAATGCGTTATATGTTTAGGTTAAGTTAGGTTAAGTATATTCAAAGCGTTTTTTTCTCTTATAAGCAGGTGAAATCAACTCACCTGTAAAAAATCTGAACTACTACGGCAAATGAAATGTAATATGTTGTTAACAAAATGTTAATATAATCTTAAATTTGTTTTACCAAATTAGGATGATAGTGTTGTCTAATAACACAGAACACCAAGATATAAGCAATGAATGTAATGTTTGGAATGATACTAATAAAGAAATTAAAAAAAATCTTTTGATCATCACTAGAATCCAAATAATCCTTTAAATATTCAACGCGAATTGTTGTCTGATTTTGTTTGAACTTGGAAATTCTAAGTTTGGCTTTGTTAGAATTCCTTGTAGTCCTTCTTACATAAGTTTTTTTTTCAAATGACGTCCAAGAATCTCTGAAAGTTTGCTAAAAAAAATGTTTTCCTGCGTTACCTAAAAATTTTTTTCGAAAATACCTCTAGAGAAAACTGGGTAGACTTTCCCCTTGGAGACTTGATCCCACCCTATTGTCTCGGAATCTAAAACAGTTTTATTCTAAGTAGTTTTTGATCAACACTTCGTTTATATACGAAAGACAATGCAAGAGCTGGAAAACTATTCAGATGGTTTAAACAATAATGTTTGAGAGCAGTTTGTTAGAATTATCTCGAATATAATTTACCAGAAACCTTCTAAAAGGCTTAGAAAAACTTATTGACTTTATGTACATTTTAAGAAATCGTTACAATTTTCTGGAATTTTATGATTTAGATAAGCAAAATTAAACGAAAAACTTGATATTCCCTAATGTCTGATATAATTATTTTTATGATTATTTGTTTTGAAAGAAAATGGCTGAATATAATAAATTCATAACTACTGATTGGAACACCAAAACTTATCGAAAATACCTCTACGTAGTAGGGAAAGTGTACCAGTTATGGCCATAGTGGTTCCCTATTTGGCCATATGTGAAATTTCGATGACTTTCACATATTTAATCTTTTTGAATGTTTTAACATCAAGATATATCCTATATCTTACTGCTAAAACACACAAAACTTTTCAAAATGTGGAGACATTTAAGTTATCACGTATGGCAAAATAGGGAACCACTATGGCCATAACTGGTACACCTACCCTACTTGTTTTCAATTCTACGAACTTTTGTCTAACACGATGTTGTAATTGGAGCAAGTTTGAAGACAGTTTGGTTGAGGTTTGTTTTTCAAAGTTCTTGAAGATCACATGGGGAGTTTTCTTCCTGAAAAACATACCTGTATGAAAATTTAGGCTTTTGAATTCCCAGAGCATGAAGGCTACGCATTTCTAAAACTCAATCCCGTTCAAAGATATATTTTATCTTACGAAAATAAATTGAAAGAAATAGGTAATTAGGAAGTACATTCGATAATACGCTGGAGGTGAGCCAAGAACACCACCATGAGCTTCAAGGAATATAAAGAATGAACACGTTAGCACTGCTTTTTCTCAGTTGATGATAATGATTGTTTTAAAATCGTTCTGAATAGTCAGTGAAATGCGGTCAAAACAATCATTACTCGGAATGAAAAAGCAAAGCTAACTTGTTCAATTAATGCATTCGACGGTACATGTGTCATGCAGGATTTAAGAATCATCTGGTTGGGATGGGTTGTTCGAACTTTGGGCATTTTTTGTAATTTATTTCCTAAAACAACATGTAAGCTGTTTGTTTCTTGTTAACTAGGGCTTGAAAAAAAAAATGCCAATGTATGTTTTTTATACCATACCATATACCATACCATATACCATACATATTCAGAAACCTTCTTGGCATAACGTCCTCACTAGGACAAAGCCTGCTTCTCAGCTTAGTGTTCTTATGAGCACTTCCACAGTTATTAACTGCGAGCTTTCTTTGCCAAAATTGCCATTTTCGCATTCGTATATCGTGTGGCAAATACAATGATACTCTATGCCCAGGGAAGTCAAGAGAATTTCCATTACGAAAAGATCTTGGACCGACCGGGAATCAAACCCAGACACCTTCAGCATGGCTTTGCTTTGTAGCCGCAGACTCTAACCACTCGGCTAAGGAAGGCCCTAATCAAACAATGTTAAAACTAAATTTTATCTTATTGGAGTTTTCAACAAACTTTAGCAGATTAGAATTAGCTTTCAATAGGTGGTAATAGCAAGTGGTTTTGATTTATGAGTATTGAGTTATGATTTTTCAAACATTAAAATAAGCCTGAAAACACACTTTTAACTTGAACCATAGTGAAATCTCTATCAAATGAGGTGAGAATTTGACCAGACATTGTTTTTGGCATGAGAATTCAGAATACTGCTTGACCGGAAGATTTCCAGACATTTTTCAAATAGGGTAATTGTACCAGTTATGGACATAATGGTTCCCTCTTTGGCCATACGTGATAATTATATTATTTTCAAATTTATAATCATTTCGTGTGTTTAAGTAGTTTGACATCATATGTATCTTGATATTAAAACATTCAAATGTATTCAAAGTGTGAAAGTTTTCGAGATTTCACATATGGCCAAATAGGGAACCACTAAAGCCATAACTGGTACACTTTCCCTATGAACTGGTCGTAGTTTAGTCAGACTGGACCAAGTGCTTTTTAATGATTTGCTGTCAAATGATCCCTAACCATTCAGTTTTACAAATTATTTGCATTATTTGTCGTAATATTGTAACTTATCCATTTGATAAAACATCTGTATCAAAATTGATTTCTAAAGATCAGAATTTTTGAGTTTGTGACAAATCTTTGCGAATGCTAAATATCAAATAGTCCGATCTGTCTTAACACCGACCAACTGGTCTACTACCGAGTCACTTGGTGACCCAAAACACAGCAAAAGTAAATGTTATATCACATTATTTAAGCTGCACATCAGTCTCGTCGCAAAAACGATGTATAATTACATCATTTTGACGTATAAAATCAGTCAACTTCTGCTGAAACTTAGAGACGAACCAGCCAAGGGCTGAAAGTCTCTCTAATAAAGAAAATTCATTCATTCATTCTGCTGAAAATCAAGATCTAGCAATCGATAGAACCGGTTTGAAAATTTGATAAAAAAGATGTAAAAATATAACTGGAATTTGAACACTAGTCTAGCAAAAGAAAGTTGAGTTCGATACCTCTCGGTCATCTTACAACGCTAAAGTATTCTACCCCATTACCCCGAATTCCAAATCTTCGATAGACCCATAACGCTGAATGACATTGACCCGAATTCCAATATCATGGGGAAATGTCATCAATGTTATCATACAGCCATTCCATGAAAAACCAATCTAGTGGGTCACTGAATTCCGTGAAAATTTGCTATTTAATTCTTTATCCAATATAGGATACACGTGTTTTTGGATTATTTGATTAAGGGTTACCATTTCCGAAATAGGGTAACCAAAAAAAAAAATCATGACTCTTGAACCATTTGACCGATTTTCAATTTTCTTGGACGACTGACTTTTTTTTACTTACTGATTTTTTACTTTCAAAAAATATATCTCAAAAACTAAAATACATACATCGTTGAAAATTTGACAGTAAACGTAAAATTTTCTGAGCTTTCAAGAAAAAAAATGAGAACAGATATAGCCCCTTAGGTCCCGAGGCCTTAAAAGCACGAAATAACGGAAATTTTTTATTTGTTCATGTAAATAAAACAATTTTTGTGAAATTTTATATTATTCTTGGAAAGTGAAAACCTTAGCTTAAATTTCGTTCAAGAAAATTGAAAATCGGTCAAGCGATTCAAAAGTCATGATTTTTAAAAAATAAAAAAAAAATTGGAAAGTCGCGATTTTTCTGGTCACTCTATTTCGGAAATGGTCACCCTATAAAAAAAAAACAAAAATTCGTGTATCCTTATTTCGGACAAGGCACACAATAGCAAATTTTCACAGAATTCAGTGGCCCACTAGATCGGTTTTTCATAGAATGGCTTCATATCAAGACCATTTTAAATTCGTGGAAATAACATTTGTTGTGATGGTATTCGGGGTTATGGCATTTGAAAAAATGGCATTCGGGGTAATGGGGTAGAATCATTGAATCCGGTTACGTATAAACATGTTATGATTTTAAAAAAAATGTGTTACTCGAAATAACTGCACTACGTTGAAAGTAAGTATCCTTGATTTCTTGGGTCGCACTTCTGAATTCTTCACATAAGAATTGTTAACAGCTAATTTAAGTTTGTAATTCGGCATAATAGTATTCGGTCAATCGACTCAAGTAGCCGGATACCCGTTTCAACATGTTCACTCGATAGCCTTTTCAAAAATCTAGCCAAAACATGACTTTTACCCATTTATCCATACATTTTGTTAAAAGTAATCATATAACAATATTTTTTTAACACACACTATTTCAAATACTTCTAAAAACCTCAGGAGAGAGTCCTTTTTTTGGAAGAAATTATTGGAAAATTCGGCTGGATAACTTTTCAAAACAATTCATATTGTTAAAAAAAACTCTTATATATCCATGGGCAAATTCTAGAACCAAATCCTTCGGAAATTTCTAAAAAATTACATTAAAATTTACTCAGATATTTATCAGACGAATCTATAGAGGCATGATTATATAAATTTTAAGCGAAATACATAAACAACTTTTTGAAAAACTCTATAGGATATCTCATAAAAATTATTGGGGAAATTTAAGATCAATTCATGAAGCAGTTCCGTGCTAATTTGGTAAAAAATGCTTCAACATAAAGGAAAGCCCGCATTTTGTTAGCATTACCATTAAGCATTTCGCAAAAAAATCGTAGGTGGTACAGTTCTAGACCATTGTATGAGGGTTGCCTCCTTCCCGTCCGTTACCGAGTCAGAGATTTAGGACTAACCTCTAACTCTTAGACAAGATTGACGCATCCTCCAATAATCGAGAGCTGTCCTGGCCACGTCCTTGCGAAAGCTGGGGAATGGGAAAGGATGATTGATTTAACACCTACTTAAGAAAGATGCAGAGAACTCTACGACTTCTCATAGATGTTACGGGATTTTGTGGAATATTGATGGAAAGGGTAGTGCCATAGGATACGTTCGGTAAACGTTCTGGCCGAGAAATGATTAGTATTTACGCATTGTGATTATGCGCTGCTGATCAGAACAAACTCACCAAATTCGTTTTTCGAAAATCCAATCTTTCGTTTCTCTAATAATGAACAATAACGTGAGCCGTAACCCATCAAAATGCACGCACTGCAGTTCTTAATCCATCCCGAATCGGGTATCCACGAACCATTCAATTTTTAAATCAACACGCACAGGAGATAGAAAAAAAACAAGTCACGCGAAACGAATTTAAGGTGATTATAAAACGAAGCCAAACTTCGAATTTTCAAGAGCACAAGACTGGAGAATCTGTCAACAGTTCGCGTTGTAAATCAATTGAATTGCTTGCTTGCTGGTGGTGACCAATGGGATAAATTTTCAACGCGGAGCACTGTTTGGTTCTCAAGTCTTGTGCTCTTGAAAATTTGAGATGTGGCTTCGTTTTATAATCACCTAAATTGATGGAGCCATTGCAGAGCACTCTCGAGAAAAACGCAAGCAAATCGAATAAAAGTAAAAAATAAAACGTCACATAACATCCTCAGATATAATCATCGATAAAACACACATCTGTCACTTCGAAAATCATGTTTCCAAAGAATATTTGCACGTAGCACCGCCGAATCTAATTTTCACCAACAAAATTGAGAAAAAAAAACGGGAAAGCCGTTGATCTGGCATCACTGCTCTGGAGACCGACGTACGCGCGCTCAGCTTCGGTTAATCCACGACGTCACCACCACCGAACGAGTTGTCAGAGTCAAGTTGAAGCACCATTACCGATCGAGAGGCCTTCGAAAAACGAGTGACTGGCGGATTTGGCACTTGACCTGCTACGGAGGAAATTTGGTTCGATCTTGAAGGTTTGATTTTCATCTCAATCACGAAGCTTGCCGGATTACGGACAGAAACTTTTGTCACGTGGGAACGCAACGCTTTTCTGATTGCACAAGAAGCGCGTCAAGTCCAATTTTCCAATCCGTCATACTATCCGAAGCAATTTCAATGACGTTGTGACAGACGCCGCAGGTGCTGCGATTTTGACACATTCCAGCGGCTTGTTTTTGCACCTCTGAACATAACAGGCGATCGGTGGCTGATATGTTCGAACTCGACAGGGAAAATCATCTTTAATGGGCGAAATATTCAGAACCGTAATTGTTTTAAATTTATGAGTTCACTGCATTATTAGATTGGCACTAAAGTGTGGTCCACTGCGCTGTTTCGCTCTCTTTGACATCCTGTCCATGCATAATGGGACGTACTTGGCCACTATTACGCATGCAAATTTCGGACTGGCAGTCTGCTTGAATCTGATTTACTTTATGGTATGGACGAGGAAAAGACTTATAATTTGTGATGCGAAATCGAGATGAACTACAAACTAAAGGACTTTTTCACGGCGATTCATAGAGTTTCTGTGCTGCAAAACTTTACTTTGAGTAGAAGAATTTTGTGAACGTTTTTGAAATTATATACTAGTTAAAAGTTATCCTTACCTGTATCCCTTAGCAGTGGATTATGTGCTTATTCTTTTTTGGTGTCTCTTAAAATATACCTGTCTGATTCTGCCTTTATTCATGGCTACGATTAGGAAAGGTCAGATATATCTTCAACATAAAAAACACTGCCACTGTTGCTTTCTTTGTAACCTATCAAAGATGTGTATGTTTCCACAAGTCATTTTTCAGTTGGTTACCTCTATTTATCTGGAGCAGCTCAGATATTCATTTGAGAAGTTCCAGACGAATTGTCAAGTGTTTTTCAGAATTATCCACTTCTAGCCATCTAGAAACATCGACCCAGCCAGGTATGTCTCAATTGGCCTTGACAGATTGGAATATGTTTAAATCTAATTGCAGGTGGGTGGCATTTCCTGGTAATTTGATGATATATTTCAGCGAAACACTTCAACCAAATCGCCATACAAAATCGGAATATGGATCTGTTCGGAATTTGAGACAAAACGGTACCAGGATATTATACCCTGCATCAAAGCATTTGGCACTCTGTAACAACACAATTATCGAACATTTTAGTACTACTAGGTGAATTGCTCGTAATGCGATACATAAAATATCCGAAACAAATTTTATGCAAACTATGTAGTGATTGCAAATTTTATGCGTTTTTAATGTAGCCTGAGTTCGTATAAAACAAGAAAATGACTATCATTAAGCACCGACCGACATCGTTCGGTTTGGTCTTACAGATCGGAGATCACCGGGGGTCGTTTTTGGGTAGCACCGTTCAAGCCCCAAAACTCCACACTCATCTTCCATCATCAAAATCAAACATGAAGATGCCTCTTCCCTGTAGAAATCGAGGCTTCTGGGCTTACCGCCTGACAGCAAGAGCTTCTGCACGACTCTTACATGTACATACTCAACACAAGAAGCTTCCCTCCAAGTAACTTACAGCTGTCTTTACACACGACCGGCAATCGCAATTTTTTCGTTGCACTTCAGTTCCTCCAAATACCAAAAGTTATCAAATGAGAAATTGGGGTCCAATTTATGCTGGGGACGGACATAAAACGTATTTACGAACGGAACGGTGTGACGGGTGATAAAGAAGAGTTTCGATGCGTCATAAAATTTGGAATACGATTCGCACCCTCCGGCCTGGATGGAATGCGCGGAAGTGCAACGAAGCACGCGGTGCTTCATTTATCGTTTTTATCAAGAAAAAATAGCCATCAAAACTTTGAATATCAGTTCGTTTACATAGTTGTTCTACACCTCGCTAAGAAAAATAAGTTACGCCCTTCTGAAAAAAATAGTCAACATTTTAAATATTACTACAACACGGTTCCGTTTTAATTTCCGAACTTATCTCTGGTAGTATTGCATTACGTTTATTCATAAAATCTTGTTAAATTTTACCACAAATGGGCCAATTTAATTGTATAATTATATACTCAACAAGTTTTGAATCATAAACAATCTTAAACATTTAAAGAAAAACAAATTGCTGGCAATTTTATTTCGATAGTAACGGTAAATGAAGCACCGTACAGGAAGCATAAAGGGCCCCGTACAATAAAAATCAAACCGCATCAATAATTTCATATATATATATATATATATATATAACCTTATAAAACCGACCCCGGCCAGCAAAACGAAGGATGGCGCAAGTGAGACTTTGCCGCAAGGAACAGAGAGTGAGAATCGTCCTGGGAGGTCCGTCCGGCTTTGGGTCCGGCTATGAGGACGACGTTTCCGCCTGTGTAATTAGAGCGAATTTTTGACTTTACTGCGATCGCTGAGATGCCGCCAGCATTTGTGGAACGGCCACGATGACGATTTGTTTCAGGGATCAAAACTAGAAGGAGGTGATTATCGGTGATTTCGCTTTGTGCTCCAGTTAAGGTATATAAACTGAAGGTAGGTATAGAGGTGAAAAGGCAATGACTTCGATGGCGGTCCTGACAACGAAAGAGAAACCAGGAAGTAATTAGGAAACTTTCGGTCGCCGAATTTGTTCTTCCTTGTTTTTCTAGGATAGAAATGAAGATGTTCCGGCAATGACTACATGATTAATGAACTTGTTCTTAAATTATAGAGACTCAGAAATTGAAGAGCTAAATAAAGCTGCAGACTGGCGAAGACTTGATAAAACACAAACGTAAAGTTACCTATATGGGATTATTCATAATAATGGATGAGTGGGCCACCATACTTGATCTATTCGGCACTTTTTGCCGATCCTAATCCTAATCTTCCAGAAAATGCCTATAGGAAATGCTTCCACGAGATCGTTCAGGAATTCCTCAAGGAGTACCTTCATGAGTTTCTCTAGGAGTTCCTTCAGAAATTCCTCCAGAATATCTTATATGAATTAATCCAGGAGTTCCTTCAGGAATTCCTCTATGTACTCATCCAGAAATTCCTATAATATACCTCCAAAAACTTCCTTCCTCTTGAAAATCCCTCAGAAATTGCTCTAAGAATTCCTTCAGTAACTCCTCCAGAAGTTTCTTAAAAATTGCTCCAAGAGTTCCTCCAGGTATTTCTCCAAAAGCTTGTTTGGGAAATACTTAGGTGTTTGCTAAGGAAATAAATAGTTGTTTGTTAGGAAATGCATCCAGGAGTTTCTTCAGGAATATTTCCAGAAGTTCCTTCAGCAATACCTCCAGAAGTTCCTTCAGGAGTTTCTTCAGGCATTTCTCTAGAAGTTCCTTCAAGATCTCTTCTAGGAGTTTCTCCCAAGCATTACTCCAGGTGTTCCTCCAAGTATTCATCCAGGAATTCCTCCAAATCAGCTACTTCAGGAATTCTTCCAGGAGTTTCTTCAGGAATTCCCCCAAGAATTCTTTCAGGAAATCTTTCAGGAGTTCTTTCTAAAATTCCTCCAGGAATTCCTTCAGGAATTTCTCCAAGAATTTCTCTAGAAGTTAATCCAGGGATTCATTCAAAAATTCCTCCAAATATTCCTTCGGGAGTTCCTCCAAGAATTCCTCTAAGAGTTTCTTCAAGGATTACTCCAAGAGCTCCTCCTTTATTTCTCCGGGAGTTTCTACAGGAATTTCTCCAGGAGATCCTTCAGGAATATCTCCAAGAGTTCTTTCAGGTATTCTTCCAGGAATTTCTTAAAATTTCTCCAGGGATTACTCTACGGCTTCCTCCAGAAATTCCTTCAGGAATTCCTCTATGAGTTACTCCCTAAGTTTCTCTAGAAATTTCTCCAGGAGTTCCTTCAGGAATTCTTCCAAGAGTTCGTCTAGAAGTTCCTTCAGGAATTTCTCCAGGAGTATCTCCAGATATTTCTCTAGGAGTTTTTTCAGGAATTCCTTCAAGATTTCCTTCAGGAATCCCTGCAAGAGTATCTTCAGGAACTCTTCCACAAGTTCGTTCAGAAATTCCTCCAGGAGTTCCTTCAGGACTTCTTCCAGGAAATCTTCCTCATATTTCTTTAGGATTTTCTACAGGAGTATCTTCAGGTATTCCTCCAGAAGTTCCACCAAGAATTCCTCTAGGAGATTAGCCAGGGATTCATCCAGGAATTCCTCCAAATATTCCTTCGGGAGTTCTTCCAAGAATTCCTTTAGGCGTTTCTTCAGGGATTACTCCAGGCAATTCTCCGGGAGTTTCTACAGGAATTCCTCCAGGAGTTCTTGCAGGAGTTCTTCCAGGAATTCCTTAAAAAAATCCTCCAGGAGTTCTTCCAGGATTTGATCCAGGAGTTTCTCTAGCAGTTTCTGAAGGAATTCCTGCAGGGTTATCTTCAGCAAATCTTCCAGAAATTCGTCCAAGTGTTCTCTCCGCCATTTCTCCATTATTTCCTTCGATAATTTATCCAGGTATTCCTCCGGGAGTTTCTACAGGAATTTCTCCAGGAGATCCTTCACGAATACCCAGGAGTTCTTTCAGAAATTCTTCCAGAAATTCATCAAAATTTCTCCAAGGATTACTCTAGGCCCTAGGGCTTCCTCCTGAAATTCATTCAGGAATTCCTCCCTGAGTTGCTCCCTAAATTTCTCAACAAATTCCTCCAGAAGTTCCTTCAGGAATTTCTCCAGGAGTTCTTTCAGGAATTCTTCTATGTGTTGCTTCCTAAGTTTCTCTAGAAATTCCTCCATGAGTTCCTTCAGCAATTCTTCCAAGAGTTTCTCAAGAAGTTCCTACAGAAATTCCTCCAGGAGTTTCTTAAGGAATTCCTGCAAGATTATCTTCAGCAAATCTTCCAGAAGTACCTTCAGAATTTCCTCCAGAAGTTCTCTCAGCCATTATTTCCTTCAAGAATTCCTCTTAGAGTTCCTTTAGTAGTTTCTTCAGGAATTCCTCAAGGAATTCATTCAGTAATTCTTCCAGGATTTATTTTAGTAGTTCCTCCAGAAGTATCTTCAGAAATTCATACAAAAATTCCTTCAGGGATTCCACCAGGCGTTCCTTCCAAAGTTCTTTAAAGGATTCTACCAGGACTTTCTCCAGAGATTTATCCAGGAATTCTTTCAAGATTTTTTTCCAGGAGTTTCTCCATGGATTCTTTCAGGAGTGCAGCCATGGATACCTCCAAGAGCTTCTTCAGGGATTCCTCCAGGAATTCCTCCAAGAGTTCCTCGAAAGGATTCCTACAGGAGCTCCGCTTGAGATCTCTAAGGAATTCTTCCAGGAGCTCCTGCCGGTATTCATTGAGGGATTTTTTCTCGAGTTTCTCCAGAGGTTTTGCTTTATGGATTTCTCCAGGAGTTTTTTCAGGGATTACTCCTGGTGTTTCTTCAGAAGTTACTCCAGGAGTTCCTTCAGGGATTTCCCTTAGCATTCTTCCAGAAGTTTCTTCAAAGATTCCTCCAGGAGCTCCTTCAGGAATATCACCAGGAATTCTTCCTTCATGATTTTTTTTTTTTCAGGGACCCAGGAGTTCCGGCAGGGGTTCTATCAATAGCGCCACTAGGAGTTCCTTCGGGAAACTATTAAAGAATTCTTTCAGAAACATTTGAGGAATCTGTAAAGAAATTAACGTAAGAGTTCTTGAAGGAATCCTTCCAGCGACTCAAACTGGTATTTATCCAAAATTTCTGCAAGATATTCCTCAGGAAACTTCTACTGGAATTCCACCCAGTAGTTCTTCGAGAAATGCTCCAGATATTTCTTTGAGAGTTCTGCTAAGCTATCATGGAGGATTTCTTGATGGAATCCTTGGAATGTATTCTGGAACGCTTCTTAAAGCAAACTCTTGCATTCCCGGAGGCAATTCAGGAGACATTCCTGGCGATATATCCTTGAAGGAAAAAGTATAAAACAATTCTAAATGAATTACAAAAAAAAAATCCGAAAAGAAATTCTAATAGGAACTCCTGAAGGAATCATTGAAATAATTTATGAAGAAATCCCTGGAAGGGATCCAAAAAAATCTCCTGGACTAGAAATATATCTGGAGAAGGAATTCTCTGAAGAATATTCCGGAGAAATGTTTGAAGAAATTTCAACAAGATTACCTGGAGGAATTAACCTTTACGTTACCGGCCTCCGACAAGGCGTTTTCAAACAGCTGCCATTTCGTCGATTTCCATTCGATTTTTTTGAAACCGCCAGTTTACTTTAAAAAGGTTTCAGTTATTTGTCATAAATGGAGAATGCTGAGTTTGGAACCATTCCGGATTGTACTGGGGTCACGAGGGTGCCAAATTTGGGAAATATGATTATTTTTTTATTTATTGCAGCTACAACACTGAAGTTTTTATGTCAAATATAAGATAATGGTCTATTGTCATAATTTCAACATAATTCGAAAAAACCGGAACATGGTAGCCGGTTCCGTCAGGGCCAGTTTGGGGACATTTCTGTTTCATGTCCAAAACATACCGTGTGGCATCTCAATCTTCTTCAATTCGGGAGAACATGTCAATAAAGGAAAAAAAAAACTACATATCCATAGATGTGGCCACTCCAGAGCACCTGACACAGGTTCTGCCAGGGCCTTTTTGAGGACATTTCCGTTTATTGCCGAAAACATACCGTGCAACGTTTCAATCTTCTTGAATTCAAAAGATCATGTCGATTAAGGAAAAATAAACTAAATATTCATAGAATTGGCCACTCCAGAGCGCCTGACACAGGTTCTGTCGGGGCCTCTTCGAGGACCTTTCCGTTTCTTGAAACATACCGTGCGAATTCGAGGGAACTTGTCAATAAATGAAGATTTGGCCACTAGAGCAATAACATTTGAATTTGGGCGAATGAACTGGCTTATTAAGTTTCAAGCTTCAAAAATAAAAAAAAAATAAAAAAAATGCATGATGAATTTGTAAGTTAAATCTTTGCGGATAATGAGCATAAGCTCAAGTATAGATGACCGCTTCGTAGTTGCACTCCGTGATTGACCGGAGCAGTCGAAGATGCACAGAGATTTAATGAATGGGGCTTGGGATTAGAGAACAATTCTCAAAGAGCACGAATCGAGAGTTCAAAGACTGAATATACCTCTGCATCTCCACAATTTTCTGGGAAAGTACATTGGGTTAGTGGGTGTTTCCGGTCCCATCGCTCGCTCCAGCTGGAGCAAGCAATACAATCGATGGACCAAATATTTATGACTGGAACTGCGCAAACCGGACACATCTGATTTCTATTGCATCGCTCTCCCCCGTAGGGGCAAGTGACACAATCGATGGACCGAACACTTATCTGTAGGAGAATCCTTTGCGGGTAACTGATGAAATCTCGAATGGGTTCCAAATTAGATAATTGCTGGCTAGATTATTGCTTACTTTCTGATGAAATCCTTAACACATTCTAAGCAAAATTTTTATTCTGCTACACGTGGAATTCCTCCATTCATTATTAAGCGGTACAATTGACGGAACCGACATTTGTTTTAATTTACTCTTCTTTAAACGGGCAATAGATTGTTCTTTTTTATACTGTTAAAACAATTATAGGCAGTAAATATGCCAAAGGTCAGTAAGCCAAAGGGATTTCATAATTCATAGGACTGTTTTTATGTTGTATTCATTAGGAGTTCCAAATCAAATTCCTTTAAGATTTTATCAACAAATTGATTGAGAACCCTGAGTAATTAATAGAAAATTGTCTTCGAAGTTTATATTAGATTCTTGGTCTTTTTAGGATTCTTGTTGGATTTTTGATGATGTTCGAAACAAAGTTCTGGTGGATTCCTTGTTAGTTTTCTTCTCAGCTTTCTGCTGAGTTTTAACTAGTTGCACAGTGGCGTATTCATGAAGATCTGCATAACAGATTGTCCAAAAATCGTGGAAAACATCTGTTCAGAAAGATCCTGCCAAAGACTTTATTAGTGAAGAGAAACCACATCAGTTTGTATTTATTTTATCCTAGATTTATTTGAATACTTTTCAGAATTTTCATTATGCTTTACCCGTGGCACATCAAGTTTTGTTAAAATAATGGAAAACTTTCAAAAAAAATTTTCGGCGAAACCTATTCCTTGTGCTCTGGAGTAGCCAGATCTGTTGATAGCGAGGTCATTCTTCATTGATTGACATAGTTTTTTTTTTCCTTCAAATAACGGTAATGTCATAAAATAGGCCTTTCTGGAACCTGTACGTGATGCTCAGGAGTGGAAACACAGGGTATATTCTTCATCAATTGACGACATGTTCTGTCGAATTCATGAGGTTGAAACGTTGCACAATAGGTTTTGGACATGAAACTGAAATGGCCCCTAAAAAGCCTTGGCGGAACCAGTACCACGCGCTTAGGTGCGACTAATTTAGTTGATACCTATCCGTATTTCATTGGTTGACATGCTCTTTCGAACGTCACACGGTTTGCTATAGATATAAAACAGAAATATTTCCAAGGAGGCCCTGGTGGAACCTGTGCTTGAAGCTATGGAGTGGCCACATCACATGTTTATAAGTTGATTCTTCCATTATTGACATATTTTTTTACAATTCACAAAGATTGAGACAAAAGCAGAAAAATCCCCAAAGAAGCCATTATGGAACGTATGCCAGAAGCTCTGGAGTGATAAATCTTTATCACCATGTTATTTTTCATTTATCGACAAGTTATTTAAAATTCAATAAGATTGAGACGTCGCACGGTATGTTTTTGGACATAAAATGGAAATGTCCCCAAACTGGTCCTGGCTGAACTGGCTGCGATGTTTCGGAACGATCTACTTATTCAAATTACCGTTTTGTCTCAAATTCCGAACAGACTCATATTCCGAACACTCGGTTTTTGTATGACGATTTGGTTGAAATGTTTCGCTGAAATATGTCATCAAATCGCAAGAAAATAGCAGACAATTCAATTTTAACGTATCCTTATCTATTTTATACCTCGAGAGTAGTAATGATTCTCTAGTTCGAGACCAGTAAAACTAGCTTAAATGAATTTGAATGCGAAATTATCCATTTGAATATGATTTATTCGTGCTGTTCGGAATATGAGACAGAATGAACGCAGTGTTCGGCATTTGAAGCAAAATGTTGTTCCAAACTTTTACGTTAAAACAATACTAAACAAGTTTAAATGAACAATTTTTTCGGCACACCCAACAGCTAATAGTTGGACTTTGCGAAGAAATTAAAATTTCCACAAATATCAGCTAATTTATGTCTACCAGATGCATTTGAAGTCACTGTTGGCCTTAAGTGTTCGGAATATGAGTCAAAACGGTATGTTGAAATGATGACAATCGACCATTATCTCACGTTTTACAGAAAAACTTTAGTGTTGTAGCTGAAATTAATAAAAAAAATAATCACATTTCCCGACTTTGGCACCCTTGTGACCCCAGTACAATCCGGAATATCTCCGGCATGGTTTCGAATACAGAATTGTCCATTTATGACAAATAACTGAAATCTTTTTAAAGTAAACTGAGGGTAGTTTTAAAAAAATCAAATGGAAATTGACGAAATGGCAGCTGTTTGAAAATGCTTTGTCTGAGGCCGGTAACGTAAAGGTTAATGAGGTTTTTCAGTAACTAATCTCAAGAATAAATCCTGTAGAAGATTAAAAAGTTATCCTTAGAAAAAATCCTGTAGAAAAAACTAAAAAAAAAAAACTGTTAAAGTGTTTCTGGAAGAACAACTGAAAAAATCCTTTGAGGAAATGGCTTCAGTCACCATGGAGGAGGATGAATTTTTGGAGTTATTACAGGAGGAATACCTTTTAAAATTCCTGATATTTCAGGAGGTATTTTGGAAAAAAAAAATCCCTGAAGAAATCACTGGAGTAATTCATGGTGGTATCATCGACTTCTTGTGGGAATCTCTGAACATTCTGGATGATTCCCCAGTAGATATCCTTAAGACGGAACCCCTGGAGGGACTCACTCTAGGAGAAATTCCTGCAAAGATTCTTGGAAGAAGTCCTAAAGTGACTCCTTTGAAGAATATCTGAAGTGACTCCTAGAAAAATTCATCAAGAGATTTCTTGGAGATCTTTGGGATACCCGGAGCAAATCCGGGGAGAATTTCTTAGTGGAATCCTAGGTAGAAATTTCGGAGAACCCCTTCGGAGAAATTCTATAAGAAATCTCCTGATGAATTTCCAGATGAATCCCTGCAGGAATATCTATTTGTACTCCTGGAGTAATCTTCGTATTCAAATTCCCGTTGCAAGCTTTGAAAGAATTGTCGTTGAAATTCCTGGAGAAATTCCCGAAGGAATAACCGAAATAAAAATATGAAAAATCCCTGTAGAAATTCCTCGATGGAATCCTAGAGGAATACTCAAATGATTTCCCCTTAAGGGTTTGCAGAAGAAATTTCCGTAGACACAGTTATGTTTCCGAAAAAAAATTCTAGAAATTTTATAATAGATCATAGAAATTTATTACTTTTTTTTTTGTTTTGTTCCAGAATTTTGTTCAAAATATTTCTCTTAAAATAATCAGAAAAAAATCGACTAGGCAAACCTAATCGTGAAATTCTACAATTATTCTGGGGATTCCACATTAATTTGTTCAAATTATCCGCAGAATATTATATTTTAATTGCGTCCCGGATTACCTGAATTACCACAAGAAGCTACTTCGTAAATTCATTAAGAAGTTTGTCGCACCGATAGGCTTGAAATAATCACCCCGTTTGTCACCCCGATAGGCTTGAAATAATTTTCATATATTTAGTTAACCCGTATAGGCCTGAGTGAGCGCCAAAATATTAAAACCCTCACCGCTCAGCGAATGCTTAACGGATTTAAATGATTTTTTGTCAGCATACTGGCCCACATATCTAGTTTCTAGAAGTGTCCAGAGGAACTCGGAAATATTCCTGTGGCCGGAGTTATTACGGTGAGTCACTGGGTCAGGTCAGGTTGGGGTACTGTGCGTTTGTGCCCCTGGAGGTAGGCAAATTTCAAGTCACAGATTATTTCCGGAATCGGCCATAATGTGGCCACCGTATCCAGGAGTTTTAACAAAATTACATCAGTGTACACCTTTTGAGAAACTATTGAATTGGACAACTATGAGTCCTGCATTTGATTGATGCTACAAATCTGAGAGAGACTCGCGAAGAGGAAAAATATCAACGTCATATGCAGCCCAGATTTCCCTCTCATGAAATGTCAAATGCAGCCCACCGTTTTTATGGCTGAAAAAGTGAAAAGTATTGTGTTCAAAGTAAACTGTTATTAAAAACCTCAGTGGGCGGAGCAGTTTTTTCCAAAGTTGCAGATAAATCTAAGCAAAAGATTAATTATTTCTAATGTCTGCTACGTTTGCTGGCATGAAATTTCACTCAAACGGCTATTTAAGATTCGATGTGATGCAAACTCAATCATTTTTTGCTGAGAGGTTCATGTGAGGATTTGAACAGCATGCGCATAATTGGTATAAACACAAAGTGGAATAAGAAAAAAAAACTCAGCAATCACAGAAAAAGAAGACCGTCTTCGCGAGTCTCGTCTCAGCTACAAATAACCAGTTTTGGGTCCCCGGGAGGCCTCAAATTTCCGATAAAGTGGCCAATTTGCACCTAAACATCTGTGCCAAGCTTATGGGAACGCATTTTAGTGAACAGATATGTTTGATTTCTACTTTTCGAGAATTTAAACGGTTTAGTATCCAACAAATCTATAGCCGGTTATCCCGGGCATTAAGTCCGAGTATATTCTAAACGGTGCAATACTCTTCATTCATAATGTTGAATATCAGATCTTAATGATTTATGCGAATTAAAATTATTGTCATTGCAAATAAATAATGGTATCTTGGCATGTTCCAAAAATTAGCTCATTTTTACCAGACTTGACCCAGTGACCCACCGGAATAACTCCGGCCACAGGAATATTTCCGAGTTCCTCTGGCCACTTCTAGTAACTAGATTTTTTTGCCAGTATAGTGACAAAAATTCATTTGAATCCGTTAAGCATTCACTGAGCGGTGAGGGTTTTAGTATGTTTTCTTTCACTCAGGTCTATACGGGTTAACATCTACACATATAACACTAAAACAACAATTTCACGCCACAATACTCGGTTCTTGGCCGCATCTCTCCATCCTCTGTTCTGCCCCACGCTCGCCAAATCGATACGCACTTGATCCGCCCACCTAGCTCGCTGTGCTCCACGCCTTCTTTTTCCAACCCTATCCATCCACCCTATCGATCGCATTCACCAGCAATCTATCTTTTGCTGCCTCGCGTTTCAGGCGGGTGTACAGGTCTGCCACCTTTTCAAATGTTCGGCCGACAATGTCCATATCATCCGCGAAGCAAACAAATTTACTGGATCTCGTAAAATTCGTACCCCGGATGTTGAGCCCGGCTCTCCGCATATCACCTTCTAGTGCAATATTGAACAACAGGCACGAGAGCCAATCCCCGGTGGGATCCAAACGGAATTAGGTGTCCGCCTGAAACCTTCACACAATTTTGCACACCTTCCATCGTCACTCTAATCAGTCTCGTGAGCTTCTCGGGAAAGCTGTTCTCGACCATGATTTTCCATAGCTCTACGCGATCGATACTATCGAATGCTGCTTGAAGTCGATAGGCCGTCAACGAAGCCAGCTTGATGACTTCCCATAATGAGTTCATGACTACTACAGATGACAAACGACGGAAGATGGTCTGGGATAATACTTTGTAGGCCGCATTTAGAATGGTGATCGCTCGCAAGTTCTCACTATCTAACTTGTCTCCTTTCTTGTAGATGGGGCAATTACCTCTTCCTTCCACTCCTCCGGTAGCTGTTATGTTTCATAGATTGTGGCTATCAACCGATGCAGACAAATCCTATACCATCCTTACCAGCAGCTTTATTGTTCTTGAGTTGGTGAATGGCATCCTTAACCTCTCTCAAAGTGGGGACTGGTTGGTTTTCATCGCCCGCAGTACTGACGAAGGCACTTCCGCCGTTGTCCCGTTCTCCATTGACTGTACTCTCAGCGTCATTCAGGTGTTCGTCGAAGTGCTGCTTCTACCTTCCGATCACCTCACGCTCATCCGTCAACATGCTCCCATCCTTATTCCTGTACATCTCGGCTCGCGGCACGAAGCCGTTGCGGGATGCGTTGAGCTTCTGATAGAACTAACGTGTTTCTTGAGACCGGCAAAAATGTTCCATCTCCTCGCACTCCGTCTCCTCCAGGCGTCGTTTTTCCTCCTGAAAAAGGCGGGTCTGCTGTTGCCGTTTCCGTCTATAACGTTCCACGTTCGGCCGGGTCCATTGCTGTAGTATGACCGCCCGCTCTGCATTTTTCTCCTCTAGAATCTGCCTACATTCCTCGTCGAATCAATCGTTCCGTCGACTGCGTCCCACGTACCCGACATTGCTTTCAGCTGCATCGTTGATGGCTGCTTTTACTGTTCTCCAGCAGTTCTCAAGAGGGGCGCATCCAGCTTACCCTCTTCCGGTAATACAGCCTCAAGGTGCTGCGCTCAAGGTGACCAGGGCGGCCATCGGTACCGTAATCTTAGTGTATGCTATTTTTTTATTTATTTTATTTTGATAAGCAGATGCGCGACTCAACATTTTTGGCATTTGAATCATCATTCCGAGCAATCAGCTTAGCTTAGCTTAGCTTAGACTGACTACACATATCAATGGTTGCTATTCCGTGATTGACCGAGGTCAGTGAAAATGCACAAAGAATCAACTAGAAGATCGGCTGGGATTGGCCATAATCTTCTTCAGTGTGCATAATTCAGTGCCTCTTTTTATACATGGTCAATAACGGCGCCGGCCACGTCCTTGCAGTCAGGTGGGATTGGGGGAAGGAATGTTAGTGTGTAACCTTTGCTATTTGGAGACCGTGTTTGCCTCTGCATCTCCACAAAGGTTACTGGGAGGGATGTTTGTTAATGGGAAGGATCGTTGGGTCACAGGATTCACTTTGATAAGTGATTAGACCATGATAAATAATTATTTGTGAGCTATAAATATGCTTATATGTAAATATAATATTTTCATTTGGTGTGAACAATATCTATGTAGGGAAAAATTATGCCGACACTTGAGGTGACGAACTTATCAAAGTTTGTTGAATAAAGTGAACCTTTCGCAAATCTACACTCGTAGTGTCGAACCATTCAAAGTTTTTTTCTAATTACAAAAATAAAAGTAAAAGGAAAAAGATGTTTTGAGAAAAAAAAAATTGGACGTAAATAATTTTTGAATCAGAGTTTATGTCGACACTCACAGTGACGAACCTTTCATAGTTTGTTGAAAATTAAAGGTGCAATCATACATATTTTATAGATTAGATATAGTAGCATGAAACGAGCTCACCAATTGATCCGTCATCCTTGAGCAGCAACAATCCACTTTCAGCTTCACTCGTTTGCTCGGCTATATAAAAACACACAGAGAAAATAGGCGCGCGACCCGAGAGGGAAAACAACTGACGACTATTCGGGCTTTCTTGACGCACTGCCAAGGAGCAAGCGTCAACGTTAGAGTGTCCATCCCGGGACATCCCGGGACAAAAATTCCCGGGATTCGACAAATTTCGGGATTTCCCGTTTCCCGGGATTTTATTTCTGACATCCCGGGAATCCCGGGTTTCCCGAAATATACGTAGAATTTGATGAAATCCACTAAATTTCAATGAAAAACAATTACATTTTTCCTCACTATCAACCTAATTTGATAAAGTAGAAAAGCATAATGAAAAATAGAATAAACGAGTTATTATTTTCATCAAAAGATCAATGCATCCAGTAACAAACACATTTTTTTGTCTAGTTGAAAAGTTTTAATGCTTTTAAACATTAGCCGTTTTATAAGCCTATGCTGAGATAACATATTTAAAAGTGCACTGCCGCAAATCGCAAGTCAGTACCATCTGTAAAAAGTAGGCATTTAGAAAATTGACTGAGAAGTTTTCAATCTTGTTTTCCATTCAAATTTTCAAAAACTTCCAGAAGATTGGAACATAATTCGATCTCAATGAAATTTTCATAATTTGCTTTTCACTCCGTTACCTTTCCAAGAAAAAAAAATCCCTAAATAACAATTCATTTTTGTGTTAAACGATGCGAAAATCTACAGTGGAACTGACATGCGTTTACTTTTCATTATGGGACAATTCGACTTGGTGTTTTCCCTAGTTTTACTGAACAAATAGTGATTTCTCGTTAGTACAGCTGATAGATCTTTGGAAGATATTATAAAAACTAATATCAACTCAATTTTGACCAAAATGCAGATGGGACTGACTTACGATTCACGATACTTCCGTTAATAATTTTCAGTAATTAACTTTTGATCTAAATGATCTGCAATACCTTCAATGATCTTTAATCGTTTCTTTTGTTCTAAAGTTTTCATGGCTTTTCAAATATTTGAAGCAAATTTCTTTAAAATTATTACTCAAGTTTTTCGCATACTTTCGTTCATAAGTGTTATAGAGAGTTTGAAAAAATCCATAGTAAATCCGTAATTAGTCCAGCTAAGTTTTGATTTTTGTTAGGTTACTTCATCAGAATAAGAAAGTCTTATCTGAAATGTGATTTGCTTTAATTAACATTTGCTTTAAGTAACATTATCTGTTTATTTTCTTGGAAAAATGTATTGTTAAATTTGTACTTCCATTTCATTTCAACTGAAATGCTAGTTTTATTGAAAATTTGATAAATCCCGGGATCCCGGGATTTCCCGGGACAAGCATAGATTTTTGTCCCGAATCCCGGGACGAGCAAAATGACCGGGAAATGGACACTCCAGTCAACGTCGAAAGATCAAAAAGAACTTATCGAACGCGGCACTTTTTCACTTTACTCGACCGATGCGCGACATGTTTGATCCTGCCCTCATCGCCGGCCCCCGCAGGAGCAAGCGTCAAGGTCGAAGGATCAAACACAACTAAGCGATCACACCACTTTTTCACTTTCACTCGACCGACGCGCGACATGTTTGATCCTGCCCTCATCGCCGGCCCACGCAGGAGCAAGCGTCAAGGTCGAAGGATCAAACACAACTAAATGATCACGCCACTTTTTCACTTTCACTCGACCGATGCGCGACATGTTTGATCCTGCCCTCATCGCCGGCCCTGTAGGAGCAAGCGTCAAGGTCGAAGAATCAAACACAACTCTGAATCATCATTCCGAGCAATCAGCAACAAAAACCTAACGCGTGTGTTGTGTTACGACAAACTGACTCATGATATCATGAGTCTAAATCATGGTGTACTTTCATAAGATGGACACACTGGAACACACTGAACACACTGGAATTATGATATGATGTCATCATAGTCATAATCTTGTTTTTGGATTCTGATTTCTACCCATACACAACAGAGTAAAATTGAAGGTGAGAGAAGTGTCTATCAAGCCTGTTGAAGGGTTTGTTTATCACTAGTTGCGGACCTACGAACCTTAAAGTTCAAGGCAACAGAAGAAGTATTGCCTACCGACGAAGATGGAGTTCTTCAATACGACCGGATATGGCGTGATGGTAAGCTGTAGCCATCAAAGTATCAAGATAGGTTATATAATGTTACATATCCTCCTATGAGCCAACAAAATGCAAAATAATGATAAATTTCCTATGTTTGAGCAAGCGATTCTAGTTTTATTTGTCTCGTTCTAATATTCTAGCTGTTCTTTTTGGAATCCTCTCGAGTAATATCCATCCATCAGAGCAATGGAACTAGGATTATTACTTGGGCCTAGTAAATGACAGGGTCCTATTTTTAATAACTTTCCACACATTTACAGTTTGCGGTTTGTTTTCTTTAAAATTCAACATCTTTCATATTTCACTTCCCCATCACCCCTACGGTATCCTTTTAAACCGCAGCCAAAATCCACTAACCCAGTTATTTATTCTGCGCAGCTCCTCAATTATCGAATTCGACCGAAAGGGAAATTGGTGCTGGTCTGCTTTTTATGCTCATAACAGCACTCTTCACCAAGATCAAGAGAGAGAGTGAACTCCAAAACAGGGTTATACCATCTTAATCTTCGATCTTCAGACTCATAATTGACTTCATTTTTACTTGCTTGCTTTCTTTGGTACTTGAATGCACAAACATGCACTAAAAAAAGCAAACGTTAATAGATCCATTGCATCGAAACTCATTCTGGCTGGCGACCTAGCCGAATGCCTACCCTTTTTAAAAACGATGATACTCAACAATGTGCCTGGCGTTGAATTAAGGACGAAAAAAGGGTGTACAACCGAGAGTGATCCAGAACATCATCTTTCACACTACCGTTGCCCGAATGCGCCGTTTCTAATGGGCTTAAGTTGGTTCCGTCTTCCGTCGAGAAATTAATTACCAAAAAAAGCCAACAGACAGAAAGATCCTTTCTACCTGGTTTAATCCGTACCGTGTGCGCGTGAATGTATCTATCGGCACAGCTAGAAAAGTCAATCTTTTGAAGGGAAAGAACGGTTGCACTTTTTTGATGGTCATAGATGTTGATGTAAATTAATAAATTGACGTCTCTATTAGGGAGGCTACCGGAGACTGGAGGTAAAGAAAATAAATTCCTGTTCTGCAATTTTAAAAGGGTATGCTTTTATTGTTACCGGAGAGAAAGTGATTAATTTTTGGTTCAGTTTTAGGAGTTGCTTTTGACCTATTCTTTATTCTGATTGCCAGAAATGCTAAAAAATAACTAGGAATGAAAAGCATGACGCAAGTAAGGAAAATTATTGATTACATGTAAATGTACAAAGCTCAAGGAAATAATGGAACCAAAAAAGAAAAAAATGTGACGATGCTTTCAAAAATGCTGCGCGTTAGCTAATTTACGAGTTATCGACTTACTTAACTATTTATGCCGATATGTCCTTCAAGACATGACCACAATGTAACGCTAATCGGTCCAGGGTTGATTGCCTCCAGTTTCTCAATCGTCCCACACTTCCAAAATCTTGTTCCACTTGGTCAAATCACCTAGCTCGTTTTGCCTTTCTTCGTGTTTTACTAGCTGAATTCGAGGTAGACGCCAATTCTGTGAGATTGTGGGATTCTCACAACCTACAATGCCTATCGTCTCCATCTAGCTTTGGCGACTTTCTGGATACTAGGTTCACCGTAAAGCTGCTCAAGTTCGAAATTCATTCTCCTCCTACATACGCCGTTTTCACATACTCCGACAAAGATCGTTATAACAAGATCCTTGGAAAATTTTCTTGAGAATTTTAAATCCATGGAATACTCTTGGCAGACTTACTGAAGGAATCCCACGATGGATTTATCGAAGAATCTCTTGTATTAATTCTCGGTGAATCCTTAGAGGTACATATGGAGAAATTGGTGTAAGAGAAATCGCTGTAAGAAAATCCTGTACGCGAGTTTTCTATGTTACTTTGTTTACATTTCACATCCGCGTTGATGCGCATTTTTAACTGTGTTAATACGGTCTAATCGTCTGGTGTCACCCATCTGCTCGCTGTTAAGGCAAAGCAGCCCATCATTCGTTTTGGCAGCCATGTTGACATTGCAGTTCGCAATTTCAAATTAATAAAACTCAGTCTTCATAGTTCATATTTATAAGGAAAAGTATCACTATATGCGCTGGCATGTAAAAAGTATGCTGATACTTTTTCAGGTGCGTCAGTGCAATACCAACGGCTTTTCTTAAATTCGAAATTATGACTTGATTTAGCAGCAATCATCAACGAAGCGAACAAATTTCAATGACGGCCTACTTCGCCTTAATTGGCTTATGTACGTCAACGAATTATTGATTGTAAATGGACCAATGGACCAATGCACATGTTCACTATTTGACGTTTTGGCGGTGCCGTGTTTTTTTTTATGTGACCATGGCAATGAGTGAATTCGGCACTGCTCAAACGTCAAATTAGTGAACTCGTGCATTGGTCCATAGACCTATGCACGAGTTCACTAATTTGACGTTTGAGCGGTGCCGAATTCACTTATTGCCATGGTCACGTAAATAACACGGCACCGCTCAAACGTCAAATAATGAACTCGTGCATCGGTCCATAGTGATAGAACTGAGAAATCACCAATATTCAACATCGCATCTGCAGTGCACTGTTTTCAACTCCGTTTACTGACTGTCGCCTTGGATCACTTTTCTGGCTACCGCAGTTATATACTACACGGTAAACAATACCGCGCCCAATGGACCGATGCACGAGTTCACTATCTAACGTTTGAGCGGTGCCGTGTTATTTACGTGACCATGGCAACAAGTGAATTCGGAATTTTTCTTGCGAAATGGCAAATGATATGGCTATTGCTCGCAATCAGGCTTGCGAACACTGCGATATGCCGGTAATATCGGAAAGAGATCACATTGTTTGCATGGGATTTTTTGACCAGGTCACCCATATAAAATGTGCCAAACTGAACGATCTTGGACGTCAAAAAGTGCTCGCATTTGATGAATCTAGCGCGTTTTAAGACATTCATGTCTTCAATTGGCAGTGCCCTTTCCATTATCACGGAGAGTTATGCCAAGAAGATAACGGAAATAAAACGGGCCATTTCAGACAACGGGAAGAAGATAAAATTGCTCTCTAGGAAAGTTACAGCATCCACACCCCAAAGTCTGAGGACTGCTGAAGGTCAGCCCGCACAGGAACGACGTCGGTAAGAAAATTTAAAGGACTCCAAACCTCTTGTCGGTGGTACTAAGGCTTCAATTTTGGCCAAATAAGTTGTTGAACATCAATGTCAGCAACATTTCCAAGCAGCCTAGAAAGCCGTGTAGTTATCGGTAGCGGTTGACTCAACTGGCTAAGAACGGATCGCCTGATTCGATGGTAGAAATCCACCAGTCAGGTAACCCCAATTCCGAGGTGTCAAGCGACCCGTGCTGATGGATGAATGGTTGAGGGGGTTTAAAAGATGCTCAATTAATCAATCAATTAATCAATTGCCAAAAAAAAATGTCGAATGTGACTGTTATGCAGTTATGGGCAGTAATGTAATCAATAAATACTCCCTGGGGTATTCATTTAAATAATATCACATGTTTAAAGCTCAAATATTAATTGGCGTAAAAATACAAAATCGGCGACGGCGGCGCAGGAAATATAAACGTGGCTGATCATATTTTGCGGAGCCAGTTTTACGGAAATGGCCATATATCAGAAGATTTTCCCAACGATTCTTAATGCATCCACTGACATCCAATCTTCGATTGATTTAAGTTTCTCGGAAAAATGCGAACATCTAAAGAACTTCACACCTTGCCTTGGATAATCAGGAATAATCGCGCAGAAGACACCAAAACGATTTGGAGTACCTGTGGCGATCTACACGTATTTTTGGAAGTTTTCAAGATCGCCGTCGCGATAAATAATCGCGCAACGCACAGTAACAGCGCCGGCCAAGTCCTTACAGTCAGTTGAGAGAGGGAAGGAATGTTAGGATGTAATGATTGTTGCTTCTAGAGACCGAGAATACCTCTGCATCTTCACAATCAACCCGAGAAGAAGGTTTAAAAGTGAAGAAGGAAAACAGATCTGGGAGTCACTTTTGGTCCATGATATGATCCATGGATAATGAGGGAAAATGCGACTTTTACTTAAAACTATTTTTGAATTTTGTGTCACGGTGAAAAGATATATTAATAAAGAAGATTGAGAAAATATTTCGACAGTAAAAATGTCGAACAATTCAAAGGTTATTTTTAGTAATGACAAGAAAAGAAGACTATGTATAATCAAATTATATTCCATAAGAATAAGGGTTTATGCCGACACTTGAAGTGACAAACCGTAGTTTGTTTGAAATACAAAATGATGATAGAAATTTGTGAAAATAAGTTCAAAATACTAATCAATCTTTTTAATTTAATGCAGTTTGATGTAAATAAGTGAAATAGTCCTGAATATTTACTTAAAAAAACTGTATAATATCTCTAAGAGAACGTAATCCTATAGTACGCCGACATTTATAATGTAGACCTATTCAGAGGTTATTCTTAGTAATGACGAAAAAAAAAAGGTTTATGTATATTAAAGTCATTTAAAACAGAAGAAGGGTTTATGCCAACACTTGTAGTGACGAACCATTCATAGTTTGTTTGAAAAAATACAAAAACGTCAAAACGTTGCCTCGATACAAATGTGTAATTATAAACATGAAACAAACTCACCAGTTGATAATCCATCATCGATTGACCTCGAAAATCTTTTCGCACTCGCACAAAACACTACCCCACTGCCCAGAAAATCGCGCGCAAATAGGAAATCGCACCGCCGCACAGTGCGTTGAACGTATGGAGATGCGGGACAAAAATAAAAACTTGAAGATCAAGCCATTTGAGCACCTTGGCATGGAAGGGTAATTTGTTTCTGATCAAAAGAGCAACAATTTGCATAAATGACATACACTAGACGCATAATCGCAAAACTGTCCCAAGCGCCAATTTCGTTATTTGCCCAGAGAAGTCTTGTAATTTGTACTTTTATTGCTTATAATGATGTAAGAAGTTATTTGCAAGTATGTCTCTTCTCACTCGTAGCTGCAAAAGTGACTTATACGCCTTTATGTAAAAACATCACATTTTTTTTTAATTTTTCAGTTTTTATTATGAAATTTGAATGAAATCTTGAAAACTACATTTAAAATATATTATTTTAAGATGATTATAGAACGAAGCCACACCTCAAATTTTCAAGAGCACAAGTCTGGAGAACCAAACAGCGCTTCCCATTGAAAATGTATCCCATTGGTCACCACCAGCAAGCAAGCAAGTTGATTTGATTTTCCACGCGATCTGTTGCCAGATTCTCCAGTCTTGTGCACTTGAAAATTCCAAGTCTGGCTTTGCTTTATAATCACCTTAAGCATGAACTAGCTCTGGTATAATGTCTGGTTGAGCCAAGACTACATAGCGTTGCAAGATTTTCGGATTTTTTATCACAAACAACTCATTTTCATACTTGTGGGCTTCGTAGTCGTGCGGTTAGCGGCGTGAGTCGTTTAGGCGTATTGTGCTACGGAGTGTGGGTTCGATTCCCGCCCCAGTCGGAGAAAACTTTTCGTCAAACGAAAAATTCTTCACTGGTCCACTGGTCGTTCTGTGTGTCCGTTGTCAAATGTTAGTTATGTTCAGTCTGTGCAGCCTATGGCTGAAGACGGTGTAAATTGTCTTTTATACTTGTGCTGGTTAAGAAGTATACCTAAAAATAGTCAAAAATCTCGAAGAGTTGCAGGGAGTGATTTAGATTGGAACTCGGTGGAACTTTTTTTGAATTGATAATCGAAGTTACATGTTAGTATTTCATAAGTTTGATTTTATAGCCAACTCAACGTGCCAATTTCTCATATTCAAAGTTAAAATTGGTGTTCTTATCACATCAAATATACTTTACAAACCTTCAGTCATGTTCTCTTTTAGATTTTGATTGAATAGATTGATTACGACACTCTCCGTGCTAGTTGAAAGGAATGCTGAAAACATGCGACAAAATTTGGGTTTTTCTGCTACTTCGACAACTGTCTCTTTCGACGCTTGTTGTAGATGTTTTAGTGCTTGTAAATACTTGTTTCGAGGAGGCGAACCTAGTGTAGTGGTTAGGACACACGCCTCTCACGCCGAGGACCTGGGATCGAATCCCATCCCCGAGATAGTCACTAAAAATTTCAGTGACGACTTCCTTCGGAAGGGAAGTAAAGCCGTTGGTCCCGAGATGAACTAGCCCAGGGCTAAAAATCTCGTTAATAAAGATAGAAAAAAATACTTGTTTCGATAACGGTATGAAGCCCATTCTTTACTATTGTACTTATTAAAAAAAAACTTTACCGGAAGACGACTGCTAATGGACCTCTTTAGGCTCAGCAAGTGGTGTAATTCTCCTTGGAAACATTTCTATAACGTTAAGAACCTTTTTTCTATGGGAGGGGCATATTGCCCGGGTGGTTTTGAAATGTAAACATCTGGACCGTTCACAAAAAAAAATCTTGAACACTTTTTTGAAGCAACCTGAAAGAAGAAAGTTACGTGCAGAGCATGACCAACTTAATAAGGAACTCCTTGGCATAAAAAACTTTAGAATGGAGGCATTTGCTACTGCGATAGAGCAGTTTTTCCTTAGGGGGGGCGTATTACACCTTTTTACCTTACTCCTTCTACCGTAACTTATAAGCATTAATAGCTACAACCACGTATTGTCAAACGGGGTAACTTGCAACACATTGATATGTATCCGAATCAACGTTTTCTGTAGCACTGAGTACATTATTTATAATTTTTTACTCCGGTTATTGACCTTAGGATTTTTACGAGAATATGATAAATATTTATGTTTTGGTTTGTTTGCTAAAGGTGAAAATCATGTTATACGTTCGATCGTTTAAAAACAGGACTGAAAATTGTTCTCCGTACCACACAAACGATAGAAATATGTCATTCGAGATATTTGCTATCAGTAACAGTACTCAATAGAGTACAAAGGGAATAGATAAAAGTTTTGTTAATTTTTCACCTAACCACTCAAATACTGAATAAACGTTTTTGACCACCCTTGTGGGGTAACTTGCAACTCGGTTTCTCGATATTTCTTGCCGTTTGCCATCACCAACACATAAAAAGGCAGATTTGAACATTTATTTGTACAGTTATATTAACATTATTGTACCTCAACCGATTAATTACAAGTTTGGTAAAATATATTAGAAAATTTACATGAATCGCATTATTAAAAAACATTCCTTTTTCATTCAAAAAAATTGTGATTAATTTTAACTATCTGCTTAAAAGTTAACATGCTGAACTACGATTGTGAAAGACCAACAGAGGCCATACGTTATTTTGACTGAAATATGTATAAAAATAAGTTTTGTAAAGAATAACATTTGGATGACTCTCCACTAGTCACTAAGACCCGTAATTTTCACTTATGAACACCCAATAAAAAGATGATTGATTTTTCAATAGAATTGGTCGAATATTCACAATACAGTTAATGATAATTAAAAACAAGTATTTTTCGAGCAACGGGCTCATGTTCCGTAATCGGTCGTTTGAGAACGTCGCGACCCATTGGAAGCCCACAAAATAGAAATCTCAGCCAGCACAGTCGTTGGCGAGTGTGATGTGTTATATCAATACCTAAAAAATAATACGCTCTCAGGCTAGGCATTGGATATAAATAGAAAGCGTTGTGTTTAGATGGGCATCTAATTCTTCCGAAAGATGTGCACTTTGCGAAAAAGGACCACGTGATTATTGAGCTGAAATCGAATTCAGGCTAATTTCTGCGCCCATGAGTCCTCTCGTGGCGTAGGGATAACTCGCCCTAACTAGAGATCAGGGAGTCGTGAGTTCGATTCTCACCGAGAAGACGTGTAACTTTTTCGCAAAACTTCACATCAATTTTTCCATTTGATCCAATTGCAAAGTATATGTATTGTTAAGTTTTTCGGTAGTTGTCAAATAATTATTAGTTTTCAAAGAAAAAGTAACTTGTCTCTGAAGATTGACATGCTTTTAATGTAGTGCATTTTTTAATGGTACAAAAATGCGTTATTCTTTAAGTTTTTATAAGTAAGCTTAGGTAATAATGTGTGCTGCATGGTACCCCACATTAGGGGTAGCATGACAAATGCATGTTTTCCATTTCCCCTGACCCTAGAAAATAAAATTATGATAAAATGAATACCGCCTGGTGTTCTCTACGTAGCGATTAGGATTCCAGATCGTTTTAAGGCTTTAATTTAAGCTCATCGAAATGCTTTATTCTTTTATCCATGCAGCTTTGAAGCTGAAAAGTGCTGCAAGTTACCCCGTTTGACGGTAACGCAACTCAAGAAGGTGACCTACCCGCGTTTCGGGTATAGGTTGTTACACATAATTTGTGTTTGTTCTGTACACTATATGCAATAAACTATTAACAGACTGCTAATAAACATTTGAAACTTACCGGAACGTTTGAAAGTTTTACCAAATATTTCCACGTTTCTTTCGACAAAAGCCGTTATCAATGGACAACAGCAAAAATCGTCCCCGAATTTCTTTGCACACCTCGTCTCAGCCAATGATTTATGGTCATAGGCCACATGTTCGAAGGTGATCAAAATATTTATAACGGTGTTTTCGACGACCACACCAGAGAACAATTCATTTCTCACTCCCGAATATAAACCTCTTCTGAAGCGAACAAAACTGCTGGTGCTCCAATCCACACGGAAGATCATTAATTTCCAACTGTTTTGACACTTTTCTATCCCATCGCTTCGCTATTGTCCTGTTCTAGTTTATTGTGTGAGAAACGTCTTCATAGGCCATAAAAATCGTCAACAGTTTGGGCAGAAGACAAAACGCTCAAACCAGGGAAAATAAATAAACGGCGACGCTGGTTTCGATAGGAGCAAAAAAAAACCGAAAGTAATAAATTTTGCATGACTTATGGGTTCAGCCTTCCGCATATCTTTCTCGAACCCTTCGCCTGGATTGTTTGATCTGAATTCTTTCAGTTGTACATCTATTTCAAAGCCACTTCTTTTTCGAATGGGCAGATAAACAAAAACCAATAACAATGATCGCATGGATGGACTACCGACTGCGCAGTTGTTGGTTAAGGGGATGCAGTACGTAATTTCTTCATTTCTCTCCTAATGCTTCCAAAACCCAACTTGTAATATTCCCACATAAACTAAAACCTCTTTATTTGAAACCTTCAAGTAGACATATTGCCACGATGAGAGGAGTTCCAATAAATTGATCAGATGAAGTTAAGTATCTAGGGCTCATGCTAGATAAAAATTAAACTTTCAAAACTCATATTGAGGGCATTCAAGCCAAATGCAACAATAGTGTAAAATATATTTATCGCCTTATTAATTGGAAATCTAAACTTTGTCTTAAGAACAATCTTCCAATTTTCAAACAAATTTTCAGGCCTGCAATGAGTACCCTAAATTGAAACATTGGAACAAATGACAAATAAAATAATTAATAATTTTAGACAAAAATCGATGCGATCTTCTAGTGTCACAATTAATGCGTTATATATTAAGGTTAAATTAGGTTAAGTTAATTGAAAGTGTTTTTTTTTTCTCATAAGCAAGTGAAGTGACGGGGTTGGTGGTCTGATGGCTACCGCTTCTGCTTCATATGCAGAAGGTCATGGGTTCAATCCCAGGCCCGTCCCTTTCCTCGTACTTTGTAGTTGTATATCTCTCACTTGCTTCTATCTTTCATTCTAAATATATCACACTCAAACTATTCGTTCATAGCAAACGCTAGAAACAGAGACGGACAAGAAACCGTTTCCCTAACGCTTCCTACTTCCACGCGCACGCCTGATACATAGGCAGTCTGCTAACCACAACAGCAAACCTCTCTGCCATGCCTTTCCCCCCATCCATACACTCCCGCATGAACTGGCGTGGATGCAGTGGAATATACGGTCTACGTGGGAGCCAGTTCAATGCATCATCAATTCCTCCCCCTTCCCCTCATTGGTCAGCATTCTGACGTGGCAGGTGCCATGGTTGCCTAAAAATAGAAGATCACCAGCACTTATACACTGAGGATGCCTGTTAGTCCCAAGCAGTCATTCGGTTGGTTCCTTGTGTAAGTGCAGCTGATCTGGCGATACTGGAGTGCATCCACGGGCGGCCAATCAAGCTCAAGCTCAAGTTCAAGTGTTTATTTTTCTCATAAGCAAGTGAAGTCAACTCACCTTTAAAAATTCTGAACTGCTACGGCAATTAAAATGTAATGTGTTGTTAACAAAATGTTTAAAAATGCTTAATTTAGTATAAATATATGATGATAATTTGTATTTTCTTGTTAAAACTTGATTTGTCAAATATTGTGTTGTATTGATTGATTGATTTGTTAAATATTTTGTTATATTTTTATTTTCAAATGTGTTAATGAAAACGAAACATACCTGTCTCACATACCCTTATTGTTGGTCTCTCTCCCGGTTGGGCCCGATGGTGTTCCGATTCCGTTTTCGCGGAAGGATCTTCATTGACTTTCGGTTGCTCCCGGAGCTGGGTGCTGACTTTCCAAGCCCAGCAGGATGCGGATAGCGGTTTGTATCATTATAATCCGATTAGCAGTTCCCACAGGGGTCACTTTGTTGTGACTCTGGGATTTCTAACAAGCCCATTGTGGAACGGCCCACAAACATGCTGTTTGCATTCGGGGAAGCATTATTGTTACCGAGCCGTTTGTTTGAATTCCTTTGGCAAGAGGGAAACAAACATTATTGTTTCACAACCCTTTCCGAGCGAGAGCGGGGCATGCATTCGAAACAATCCCGTGAATCGCACTGCACTGCATCGATTGCAACAATTTTACACCGCACTTGATCTCGCAGTGATCTGCAACACCTTCGCTCTCATTGTTAGAATTTGATCGATGTACTAGCTCTTCTAAACTTGACAGCCAGAGCTCGTTCTGCTCCTAAGAAGCGGCGATGTGGTGGCGTGGGTGGAGAAGTCTGAAATAGAACAATGTCGATGTTGGAGGGCGTAAAAGTGAAGCAACAACGTTTCATCGATCGATTCGATCTTCATACCATGCTGAGTTCAACGCCACAGTGGGAAAATGTGGCCCCAAAACGGTACCTAATTCATGCGACCGATTTGCAATTCTCGAAAACTCTCATATCCCATAAAAAAGTGTGAAGGATTCGATTGGTGACCGTGAAGTTTTCTACATTCTTCAATTTTAAGACATAATAATTTTTGGGTATATTAAGGCTAGTGTACTGGATTCGAATCGTCCGGGTGATTCGAATCAAGACGGTATACTTTCGTGGTGAATAATAATCCGGGTAATAAGATAAACACGAGAGAAACCAGAGGAGACAGCTTTGGCGTTCCCCTCTCCCCAGCCGACGGAAAAAAGGGAAGCAACTAGTTTAATACGTTGTATTTCTAAAGATCTTACCAAAAAATCATTTGAAGATTTTATCAACAGTTAAACAATATATGCAATATACTTCTTTTAAGAGGCATCCACCAAAAATCTTATGTGGAACTCAAACGGTTTGATGCCAAGGATCTGCCAAGTTATCATAAAAAATATCTACGAGGAATAATTCTGAAGAATTGTTCTTTGAAGAATTTGATAAGACATAGCTGCACATATTCACCAACAGTTCCACCTGGTATACCTTTAGATGGTTTCCTTTCGATTCTTCAGCAGTACCTCTAGTTTTTTTGGATGCATCTTCAGAACCCCGTACAAAAAATCATCTCAGGAATTCATCAATACATTGCTTCTGAGATTCCACAAGTTTCTTCGAGGGAAATTCTTGGAGAATTCTCTGAAGGCAGAAGAGGCGTTTCTTAGGTAATGATTTTTTTTAAACATTCCTATAAAAATTACATAGAAACTCTGAAGGAGCTTTTCAAATTATACTTGAAGGGATTCCAAGAAGAGCTGCTGCGGAATTGATTGTAATCTTAGATTCTTCAAGTTGTTACTTCAAACGTTTCCTAGAATAATTAATGTAACAGAATTTTTTTGAGCCTTCCTCAAATGTATTTCTAAAAGAAATTTAATACTTTTTTTTCTTTATTAACGAGATTTTAAGCCCTGGGCTAGTTCATCTCGGGACCAACGGCTTTACTTCCCTTCCGAAGGAAGTCATCACTGAAATTTTAAGTGACTATCTCGGAGATGGGATTCGATCCCAGGTCATCGGCGTGAGAGGCGTGTGTTCTAACCACTACACCAGGTCCGTCCCCAAAATTTAATAAAGTCCTTGTGTCAATTCAATCAACAATCTTCAGAGAAACTTCTCAAGAAAGAGATCTATATGAGAATTCATGATGATATTCATGGAAAATTTATGACAGAGTCCCATGTAAATTATTTAGAGTAATGTCAAAAGAAATATCTTGATATTATCTAAAATAAGGTAAACAATTTAAAGAATTCTTCAAAAAAAATATTTTACTGATTCCTGAAAATACATTGACGGTATTCCTGAATCAATTCTTTGAGGAATTCAGAGTGTGGTTCCTGCAGTAATTCAAAATGAAATGTTTGAAGGCATCTGTGGAAAAATTTGATGTATCATTAGTACTTTACGTAATAAACTCTGCAACAAATTATGACATACAGTATTGGACAAAACATTTGTAACTTTTTCGATTTTCCGTACAAATGACCAAATTTGGTAAGCTAGATCTCAATTATTTAAGGACCGATTTGAATGAAACTGGCTGCGGTTGTGAGGGAAAAATCGATCCACCAGACAGTTACAGGGTCTACCGAACCACACTGGACGAAAGAACTATAACAATTGAGTCCCTGAGGAAGGTCCCAAACGGACCGAAACGTTGGACAAAATAAAATAACAGTTTTTTTTTAAGTTTTGTTAAGACTGAAAAGCCAATATATCATCAACATACTTTCTGGGACACCCTATAGAAGAAAATAAAAATTTGGGTAATCTTCTATTTATAGAACACATTGCAGAGTTTCTGAAAGGACTTCTTAAAGAATGCAAATTACCCGATATTCGTTTGAACGATAAACGAATCCTGGAAAAATCTCTTTAAATATAACTAGATATTTTCCTGCAGGGTTTTTTGTCGGTATCCTTGGAGAAATACTTTCCAAATGCCTGAATAATTTAGGGAGCAATTTCTGGAAGAAAAGCTGGTGGAATATATTTTGGGAGAATCTTAAAAGAACTGTATTAAATCCTTATATCTTGTTTCTTGTTCCAATAACTGACTAGGCTTAAAATGCCAATCAACAGGAACTTTACCAATCGAATCCTTTGATTTTCTCCAGTCTGAAAATTCCCAAGGCATTATTAACGAATTCCATCGAAAATGAGTCAAAAAAAAAATCGTGCTCGATAGTCTTCGATTTGGATAAAATTTTGCACATGTTTTTGGTATGCTAGAATAATTGTTTTCCATAGAAAAATGATTATTTTCACTCAAGTGTAACTTTTGAAAATGGCCTATAATTTTTTGCGTGCAACTTGTTTGAAATATTCTAACTCCGAAATGGTTAATTTTAGAGAAAAATTTTCAACGAAGAAGTTGTAGTGAACCGTTTGGACTATAAGAAAAATATACACACTGAAAAAATATTTGATTTATTTTCATAAAAAAATCAAAAATAAAACTTAAATTTTAAATTACACAAATACCCCATTTTTTTTACTTTTTAAATTTTCACCATAGAATCTTGATAGTAAACAGATGTTTGGGACAAAGTTTCATGAGTTTCATGAGTAGTATCATAGAACATTTTACTCTAAAATCAACAGTTTCGGAGTTAGAATTTTTCAAATAATTTGCATGCAATAATTTAAAGGCTATTTTCAAAAGTTACACTCGAGTAAAAATGATCAATTTTTCTATGGAAAACACTTATTCTACCATACCAAAAACATATGCAAAATTTTATCCAAATCGAAGATGGTCGAGTCCTGTGACTGCCCGATCTGAAATGGAATCCGTCCACTCAGTTAACGTTTTATGCTGAAAAGATACAGAAGTTATGTTTAGTGATCGTTTTGAGTAAATTTCGTGAATGAACTTTAGATGTAGCTTGCATCCCGCTTTGCTGGAAATCTTGGCTATGCTCATGAAGATAGACTACACTTCATTTATTGAAAAAAAAACCTGTTTTACCTCATTTTGTCCATTTTCCATGTTTACGAGAGTTTACAACTGATTGCGAGAGATCAAATAATTCTTTTCTGATGCAATATTACCTGAAGACTACAATGGACCACATTTCAATTGGTATCGGTGACTGAAAGGGTCCTGTTGTGATGGATTTTTGGCGAAACTGGCAACACTGACCTTGTTGTATGTAGTTATATTAAATTGTTTTGAAGTGGATTAGTTGTGAATTGAAATAGAGTAAGAAAGGGTGGCAAGTTTGTTTCTCAGGGAAATTTGAAGTGAAACTAGAATGTAAGTTATTTTAAATGTATTGTAAGTGAAAGGATTAAATGTAATTTTTCCAATAAATTTTAGCTCTGAAGCTGTGTACTTTGAACACTGCTGTCGAGAGGATTTATTCGAATCCGAGGAAACGGCTCCTAACAGGTCCATTTGGCCGAAATCTGCCCCAAAATCTCTTCACTTTGCGAAAGTAATGACGGATTTCACGCCAACTCGACAAAGGGATTGGCAGCACCCCTTCAGAATTCAATGAAACTTTCTGGGTGTGAAGACTATGTGAAACTAAGATACTTTACATACTTTGTTTTTTCAAAATCGATCTAGACTAACATTTGGAAAGGGTCAAAGTTTTTTTTTACTTTTTTTATAAACCCGTATAACTCGAAAACGGTAAGACCTACAAAAAAGTGTTGTATGGGGGACTGTCGTGAAATTTCCTGACGTTTTAGAGAAGAATATTGAAAAAATAAATACACATTTTGTACACTGAAAAAAATATTCAAAACTTTAAAGTCGATTTTAAAAAAACGGCCATTTCAGATTTTGATCATCCTTAAGCAAAAAGTTTCGTAATTAAATTTACTAAAAGTCGTCCATTCATTGCAAATTGGGCATATCTAAGGGAAAAAAGTTTTTCTAACAACGAATTTTTCAAGTCCAAAACTGAATTTTTTTTCAAAGATTTTGTTCTAAACCGTCAAATATGATCGTGTTTTCAAGTGATAAATGAGTTTGAATCAGAAATAAAATGTATTTTTTATTGAGATTAGTTAAAAAACGGAATTATGCAGTGATTATGTTTTTTAAATGAAGGCAATCTATGAATTTCGCCTCTGCCTATGAGAAAATCAACTCCGTCTAACAATCCGACGGATTTTATGGTTCGAAAAATTGCAAACATTGAAAAGGAACAACCTGATCCATACCCCATTAAATTTTCTTCTAGAAAATACTACTTAACGTACCTGCGTTACAAGCCAGATGAATAAGAAATAATGTTTGTATTGTTATCTACCTAAAATTTGCGTTAACGACCTGAGTTACTCAACAATCACCGCGTGAGTGTATAGAAAGATAGGCATTTAACTTATAATTGTCGTTCTACCTATGCATATAACTATTTTAGCTTGATGTCAATAAAACTCTTTTCATTTTATCTAAGTTATTTGTGAAAAGAAGTTAAAGATGGATCAACAAGATTTATCGCGCATTAAAATTTCGAGATGTTGCGCCGGTATAAACAATCCTAAGTGCAGGCGTAGCCAGTTGCGAAACTTGTCACCAACAATGATCGAACACATACGTGCTATGGGATATAGTCATCAGCTTGATGAAACTATGCATATTTGTGAGTCATGTCGCTTAGTGATCAGGCTCCACAGAAGTCCGCCTAAGAAAAAACGACCTTCGGGTGGAGGCGAAGTGAATCAAAATCCACAACCACCAACAAGCGGTCAGGCCTCCAATGAAATGCTAGGTAAGATAAATTTACTTTGCAGCACATTAAACGACAATGATTGTTTACATAGAACCCATATCAATATATTAATTCGACATTATTGTATATTTCAGAAGCAGTCCCGTCCTGTTCATCCTTGCCATCCGTCATCAGCGGATGAATTACTAGGCCCCTACAACGTGGAAAAAATCAACAGTATTATTGAAACTTTGAATTTATCCCCAATCTCGTCGAGAAACATGAGGAGCTTGGACTATCGAATTAAAAAGTCAGTGGAGATCACCAAAGCTGTACGTCATGACATACTAGGCATGGATGCAATGGACGTCGACAAGGTGGAGGCATTCGAGGAAATCATCAATCAGTTGAAAGAAAAATTCAACTCACCTGGTATTGACCAAAATGACCAGTTGAAAATATTATCGGTTCTTCCTAAGTCGTGGTCGATCAACAAAATTGTCGTGGAGTTCGAGGCACCAATTTACATGGTAAGACAAGTGAAACAACTTGTGAATGAACAGGGCATTCTATGTACCACAAGGGCTCGAAGTGGGCATGGAATTAGTTAAACAGATAAACAGGTTGTTATTGATTTCTTTGATAGTGATGATATTAGTAGGCCTATGCCAGGAGCCAATGACTTCGTTTCTGAGTACCGAAATGGTAGTAAAGAACAAGTTCAAAAGCGTCTATTGATGATGTCTCTTAAAGAGGCGTACATGATTTTTGAAGAAAGATGGCAAAATGTAGAAATTGGTTTTACTTTGTTTACTATGTTGAGGCCTAAACATTGTAGGCTTCTCGATAGCACAGGAATTCACAATGTATGTGTGTGCACATACCACGAAAATGTTAAATTAATGCTTAACAGTTTAAGAATTGTCTCTCAGGCAGAAATTTGTGAAAAACTGTTATGCGATGTTTTAGTAAGAACGACTGATTGTTTTTTTCGAGAATGTGAAAAGTGTAATTCCAAAGAAAATATTACAGGAGAACTAATCTCGCTTTTAGAGGAAAGCGACAAAGAAGATGTAGTTTTTCAGCAATGGCTCACCACCGATCGCTGTAATTTAGAAACTATAATAAAGCCTGTTGAAGAATTTGTTACGTATTTCGTGGAGAAAGTTGATAAGCTAATAACTCATGATTTTATTTGCAAAGAACAGTCTTCTTTTCTACGAAACAAAAAAAAACTCCTTAAAACAAGGTGAAATACTGGTAATTAGCGACTTTTCTGAAAATTATAGTTTTATCATACAAAACGCTGCTCAAGGATATCACTGGAATAATTCCCAAGCAACGATACACCCATTCGAGATTTACCATAAAAAAGATAATAAATTGGAAAACGTTAGTTTTATTATAATATCAGAAGTGTTGACCCATGATACAGTAGCAGTTCAGCTATTTATTTCAAAATTGATAAATTTTGTTAAACAAAAAATAAATTTCTCAAAAGTTATTTTTATGTCAGATGGAGCTGCAGGTCATTATAAAAATAAAAAAAAATTTGCCAGCTTATGTAATTTCAAGAAAATATATGGATTGGAAGCAGAATGGCACTTTTTTACCACATCCCACTGCAAAGGCCCCTGTGACGCTATTGGTAGCACTCTCAAGCGAATGTCAAAAAGAGCAAGTCTTGCAAAAGACTATGGAAACAAAATCGCAACTCCGCGAGAACTATTCGACTGGGCAGTGAAACAAACTGATACATGTATCACTAAATTAAATTTCTGTTATATATCTAATGAACAGTATGGGGTTGTCCATTAATTATGTAAGGGTTTATGGGGGGAGGGGGGGTTTGAGATTTCTTACGCACCATACAATTCATTGTTAATTTTCATACAAAAAATCTTACCATGGGGGGAGGGGGGGTTGAAAACCCCCGAAAAGAGTCTTACGTAATTAATATATCGCCCCTATGTTAAAATGTCAGCGGAATTTATGGAATTGTTTGATAAGGTTAAAACTGTCCCTGGTACCCAAAAATATCATTGTTTTATGCCTATTAGTGTTACACAAATTGCAGCCAAACGGTATACCAATTCAGAGGATGAACCAAAAATATTCAATTTATTCAGTAAAGCCCAAAAATAAAGTAAATATTCATGTGCAGATACTACGTTTTAGGATATATAGCAATAATAAAAATAATGATGCATGATAAAAAAAACCACGACTTTTTTTTATAAACATAATATTGATCCTTTCCAGACACCTGTTAAGATTGGCTTTGACCAAATAAGAAATAAAATATTATTGTGATATCTTTCCAACCATTAAAAACCCATCGGATTGTTAGACAGAGTTCATTTTCTCATGAGCGGTTTGGTGCGAGATCAATTGTATTTAATTAAAAAAAAACTCTGTATAATTCCATTTTATTTCTTTTAACTACTCCCAATAAAACAAATATAGGGCCCTATTTTATAAGTCAGATCGACCAAAACCGACTCGACTGGAGTCACTGTCGACCAAAAATTTTGCTCGACTCGGCTCTTTCACTCGAGTTTATCGACAGTTGTCACTCTATGTGACTGAATTACTATGGGAGTCCATGGGTGACATCTGGAATATGCATGCTTACTTTGATCGACAATGGCCACAGACGAGTCACATGAATCTCCTCGATTTACAAAATAGACCCCATAATCTATTTTGTGATCAAAACTCATTTATTACTTCAAAATATGAGCATACTAGACTATTTAAAGCGAAATAAAAAAAAAATCAAAAAAAAAATTTCGGACTTAAAAAATTCGTTGTTAGAAAAACTTTTTTCCCTAAAATATGCCCAATTTGCAATGTATGGACGACTTTTAGTAAATTTAATTACGAAACTTTTTGCTTAAAAATGATCAAAATCTGAAATGGCCGTTTTTTTTAAATCGACTTTAAAGTTTTGAATCATTGTTTTTTCGGTGTAGAAAATGTTTTTTTATTTTTTCAATATTTTTTTCTAAAACTTCAGGAAATTTCACGACAGTCCCCCATACAACACTATTTTGTAGGTCTTACCGTTTTCGAGTTATACAGGTTTATAAAAAAAGTAAAAAAAAAACTTTGGCCATTTTCAAATGTTAGTCTAGATCGATTTTGAAAATACAAAATATGCAAAGTATCTTAGTTTCACATACTTTTGACATCCAGAAAGTTTCATTGAATTCTGAAGGGGTGCTGCCAATCGCATGTCGAGTTGGCGTGAAATCCGTCCCATGCACAAAATTCATAACGCTAAGGTGGGTGGGTGGTTGCAGTGTTGTGAAAAACTCAATTTCTCATAACTCACGCTTGAGATTTGTCATGCGTGAGATGTCAATCACACAACTCAGCAGTCAAAAAATCATGGATGAGTTGGCTCACATTTTTGACTCATTGTCTCGTATTTCCACAGTTTACTCACACACGGCAATGGTAAAATTATAGTAATCCATTCTAACTTAAACAACTAAATTCGGGTTTCACGAGTTTTTGTCGGGTTTTGCGACTGAATCATTTTTACGGTTTGAGTTGATTGAGTGATTTTGCATCAACATCTCAAGTGTGAGATTTGCGAAACAGATCTCTAATGAGTTTGCTCTCACGGGATATATCACTCAAAAATATGTAATACTTATATACTTTATGGTTGTAGTTCTCAAGCTTCAAATGTAATTCATCTTTGCCAGAAATAGATTCGCTGTAGCTCACAATTTGCGTTTTCTTGAGTTCTAAAAATTCTTTATAGACTTCTTTGATCAGAATGTAACATCAAAAAAACTAAAATAAAAAACATCAAGGGTTTACGTTGTTTGAAGGAGAGTGTTCTACTTATCCAAACAACGTTGGGTGACCCTTGATGTTTTTTTTTTAATTCTAGGTATTCTGATATGACATTCTAGACAAAGTAGTAATAAGAAAACGAAAATTTCTATTGATGCCTATTTCAGTATAAACAGGTTGTTTTAGGTCATCGGAAGTGCATGGAATGTGGTCCATCTTATTGTTTAGATTATTATACATAAGGAAAACATATCAATAGAGCCAAAATCATTCACGTACAAGAAAAATAGCATTTTAGGGCATAATGTTGTGAAACGGCCAATTCTACACGATTCCGGTGAATGACACTCTCGCCAATCGATTCCTTGTCGTCATTTTTCGAGTATCGCAATAAGCCGCATGAATTAAGGCCATTCTATGGTTCATATTATCCCACTGCACAACGCTGAAAAATGAAACAAACTTCTGCTGCATCACGATTGAGCAACGGTCGAAGAGGATGCTCTACTTCCCTAGTTCTATGTGCAAGCTCCGTTGTAGTGCGGAGCGCTTTTGGGCGTTTGGGCGGATGGTATGGTTGCAATTGCCGCTGGCGGATCTAAGTGATTTGCATATACTTATGAGAATGCGATGTTCCAAGTGCACTAGAGAATGGTTAAATGACAATCAGAGTGCACCACAATGAAGCAGGTGCTGCGTATGTGAGTAGAATTGTTACCAATTGAATTGCAGGAGAGCTTCTTGGTATGCTCGGACGCGCCTTCTTCAGCTGCGGTGATCTTGATTCGATTGCTTCTGACGGATAGGCCAATTGTCGGCAGCTGTTTTGTGTTCGATCTCTGGTGCAATATCGGGGTTTGATGAATAATTTGTTCCGGTTGCCGCCGTCCAACTGACCATGTAAGATGAAACTTGTTCCAAGTAATCCATTTAAGCGCTGTAAGTCCTACGATATGTTCAATATGATGCAACCTTTCTGTCAAAGTGTGACTTAGAACTACACTAAGCTCCCATATGCTTGTAATTCCACGAATTTGCCATGTGCCAAAACGAGAAGTACTGAATTGAGGTATATCCTGATGAGCACTCATAAAATAAAATTCTACCGCTGGAATTGCTTTGCGAATTATTCCTTGAGCGAAATGTAAAGTGCTGTTATCCAAATAATAAAAATAGCTTAATTCAAATATAGCAAATTAAGATGACAGTGTTGTCTTACACTGAACACCAAGATACAGGAAATGAATATGATGTTTGAAATGATGCTAGTATTTGAATCGAAGAAATATATTAGACTTTTTAAACCATGAAATCCTTAAAGTGTTATATCAAACCAGTTTCTTCTACTTTGCTTTGAAGTGTACCCGCATATGACAATTGCGCTTTCTCGACAATCTTACTACATAGGAATGCATTCTAGGGTTCCTAATGGTCTTTAATATGTACGCAACGACATCGGAGTAATCCATCTAAGTAAATCTAAATAAGATTCTTTGTTCAGCTTTTATACGTATCCATAAAATCCTATTCTTCCCGCCAGTATTAGAGGAAATCGAAACATCACGTGCCCAGGTATACTATAATATCATAACAAATTCCTGCCATGCAAATCGAACCTAACGGATTCATTTCTTACCCAATGTTCACCACCCTTCATTTGAGACCCCCCACACCACTGACCCATCCAATTGGTTCCAAGATCGATATTAATTCAATTGTAAATTTACATAAATTTATGTTTGTTCCCTCAATGGGCGAATAAAGTGCTACTTCTCTTCCCTTCTTCGATGGTTACCAACAATTATTGTATGACCAGTGTGACCGACCGGCAGCAGAGCAAACGTGTGCGCGAGCCCGGCTCATCGAGCTGTCATAGACGCTTAGAGAGTCATTGAGTGCCCCCCGAAGAAGGGTCCTACTAGAGCAGTGGTTCCCAACCGGTGGTTTGTGGACCATAAGGGAGCTATGATGACCTCTCAGAGGGGGCGCGAGGCTATTACATGAAAAAGTGATGATTGTTGCTTAAAACTAGATAAGTTATTACTCTTAATCTATATCAGAAATTACCGAATTACAAAATACAAAATTACGGAAAAGCAGTTGTAAGATATTTTGATTACTATAAACGAATTTAAAATTTCAAATTTAAAACAGCTATGACGCTTTGAAAACTATACAGTACTGCCAGATTATGCCTTATCAAAATGAAATGCCTGCTAGCTTTTTTTAGTATGTTTTCGATGAAATATTTGGAACATCTTGTAATGTTATTCGGTCGACATAAGGTGAGACTCTTTTGCTACATAGGATATTATAAAATTAAACTCAGCTAATACATTGACGGATTCATCTCAAAACTAACAATAACTACAATTTAAAATACTTGAAGAATTTATACTACAATTTCAAAATACTTTTGAAATTGTAGTATACAAAACATTGAAGGATTCTTAGTGACATTCTAATGAACATCGCTGATATATTCTTGAGGGATTTGTAACAGAATTCTATCGATTTTCTGCAATATTGTAAAGATCTACCACCAATGAATCCTTACAAGCTCCATGAGATCTTCAAACGGGCTGCAACTTTGAAAAGGTTGAAAACCACTGCACTAGACAGTCTACGTCGATACCCATAGTGCTTACTGGCCTAGCAAGCGGCAATCATCACACCACCACCTAAACCTAGACGAAAGGAAGCTTGTCTAAAAGTTTTGCGAAGTTTGCTGTCGGTATTGGGGATGCAAATTTCCATCCCCCCGCATTCCCTTCATGACACGTCGTACACCTGCTTGGAGTAGGTAGGTGCGATGGTGGATGACTTTTACGGAAGTGGATTTAGTGTGAGAAAAATAAAAAATGTTTGCACAGTTCACAAGCGCTTATTTTTGGACGAAGCGACTCGAAGCGATCCGAGGCTTGAAACGAAGGCAGGTTAATAGAGTCGATGCTTGGAGCGCGCAATTAATTGATCAATTTGGATGATCGCCAAATTCGGGTGATGAGCATTTAATGGCCTGACCGGCTGAGTATTTAGTGAGATGTGATTGAAGTATTTGAGTTGATTGACGAAATTTATGAAATTCGAAACGTTTTGTTAAACGGATTCCTTCAGCAGCGCTTAAGATCAATTTGAATATGACTTTTGGAATTTTCCATGCTTAGGTTTGAATGGAAATTTGATGGGTAACTTCCAATTGCACCAATGTATAAGTTGATTAATGACGAGTCAGGTTTGTGATCGCTTGAAGATGAACCTTTGATTTTGGACATTTTTCGATGTATCCAAAGACATTGCATCTAGAACTTTGGCAAATTTGGTAGTATATTCCGTTTACTTGCATGAAGAATTTAGAGCCAACACCATTGCATTGTTATCGGGGAGCAGATATTAGAAGCTACACTTGGCCGATTTTCCATGAAGTCTATGAAAGTCCTTATATATTCTAGTCATTGAAGTGATTCAATTATTACTCAATTCGTAAGAACCATAAGCCACATCAATTAATTTGAGTATAAAGTATATTAGGATTCTGAAGAACATGGTTTCATCATACAGCATCCATGGCACATAAGAGCTTCCGGTTATCTTGTGCAAGATCAAGCAGACACTTGTTCAGGATCATGATGACGCCACAACACCAGTAGCAATGAAGCAGCGGCCCTGGGGGAAGAAATATTTCGCAAATTTGTTTGCCTCCCAGACTAACAAAATCGCAAACCCCGCAGGGAATTAGTGTCAGCCTGAGGCCCGTTTGAATGATGACCCGATATATTTTATCGTGTGGTTTAATGGTTCAAGAGTTCGAGTTCAGAGCCGAGGTTCAGAATTCTTTCTCCCGCGGAAGTCCTAAGAACGGCACGCAAGAAGAAATCGGAAAGCAAAAGTGAAAATAAAAACACCACATCGAGTAAAACCACTTGGCATCGTCATCATCCGTGGTTTATAGTGTAATAATAAATGCTTTTAATATAATTTATGAGGTATTTAAGGAATAATATCGAGTCTGCGTATCGCATCGCCACATTAAATCTGCATGATGCAGCCCATTATTTCACAGTTTTCGTGTTCCTCGTTGCTGTTTCTTTTTTCGGGCATTACGGCTGTTGCAAAGAATTCCTCTATACAGTCTTTTTACCTTGACGAATGCACGACTGTCGGATCAGCGTGAAAATTGGCAAAATGACTGCATCAACGGATGAAAGTGAACCAATTCCCGATGCAGGTAGATACTTGCGCCTTGATCTGATTAATGTCCAATTTTGGTGAGAAATGGCATTTCATCGAAGGTTTGTCGACCTTTCGGGTAGATTGAATTCCCCCCAAGGGCGTTTGAATTGACCGCGATTAAGGGTATACGTTATGTATTTTTAAATGTCGGTACGAAACGAAATGTCCAGACGGTACTGTTGTTTACGGAACAAAGCGACATTTGGAAATGTTTCGCAAAACACGGTATGAAATAAAATTTAGTACAGTGACACATAATTAAGTGCTAAATTTTTAGAAACTTAACGAAATAAAAAAAAATATAGCATGAGCATGAGCATGATTGACCGCCCGCAGTTGCTACTCCGTTATTGCAAGAACAGCTGTACTTACACAGGGAACCAACAGACACTACTCGGGATCAGTAGCATCCTCAATGTGTAAGTACTGGTGCTCTCATTATTATAACAAACAATACCGGCGCCGGCTGCGTTCTGTGCCAATTTTCGGATTTTCATACAAAGTAGGCCAAAATCGTTTGCATGGGTCGTGAATTGGTGCTCTTCCCCTATGCATGTAATATGTAAGAAATCGACAAGAAAAATATCAATGATTTTTTCTTACCGATTTTAGTAACAATCCTATTACCTTATGCTTGTAGTGGCTTCCAATATTGTTGATTGGTGTTTAACCGCTTGTTATTCTAAAAATAAAATCTTTGCCGATCCTAATTGTACACTATCAGCTGTACTGTTAAAGGTAAAGATTTTTCATTGTTACAAGTATTAGCTTTATAAGAGAGACTTTTCTCCCGTTGTTGACTCATCTTCACTAGATTTTTCATTTTTCCTTATTACTTTTATACAAAAGTATGGAACAATATTTTGCTTCAAATGACGATCACTATACCAATTTGTTGTACTTCTAATTAATTCAATTTCAATTTTAGGATGGTTGGGTACAAACTAAATATTTTTCACAATTGTTGATACCTTATAAATCAGCAGGTTGCTAAGGTACACAAACGGTAGCTAGGGTCGCGGCTGGTGGTAACCATCGACTACTTTGTTAGTGGCCTATATTCCTCCCTTCTAATTTCAAGAACATATACGGCCGGGTGGTCGGGTTTATGGTGGTTCTGGAACAGCACGGTGCTCCCCTGACCGTTATTATCAGAAAAAAATCTCCATCAAAACTGTGCTCACTAGTCGATTTCTATAGCTAGGCTGCATGTCTGGGCAAAATTTTAAAAAAATCGTAGGGCCCGTTTTGAAGTTACGCCCTTTTGAATGTGTAAGTCCACTAATTCAAAGGAAATCTGAGATATTTAAACGAGTTTTCATTGGCCGTGATCATCAGAATAGATATAATATTAAAATTTGAATTAAAGTTGGTTTATATAGTTATTTTTAACTTCTAGGAGGACTTTTGAATGAGAAGATAGGCAAAATTTGGAGTTACGTCCTTTTGGAAACGTAACCATTGAAAACACTAATTTTAAATAGATTAATTAGGCATTCTTATACCTTTGAGCATATTCAAATGTATTCAATGGCACATTGCACTTACATGCCGCCAAAGTATTTCACAATCAACTGATTTTCCATAGGCTCAAGTGTTTTAAGGCATTACGGAGCTAATTTCATAATGTAAACAAATTAGTTCTTGCAAAACAATATTCTGGCTAGTTTGGTGAACCCATGTGATCACGATTCAGATTATTTTACATGCAATTGATTGTTACCTGTTGTATATCAAAGCGAAGTATACGTCAAGGAATACTTAACGAGTTAAGCTTTCGGTTATGGGTAGCAGTGTATGAAATAAAATAAAATTAACAACGTAGAAAGCAGCGATACAAAATGGAAGAAAACAATGCAAAGTTTAGAATATCCGTTGTTATTTTGTTTAATGGAGTTCAAAGTTGTAGCATTTACAGAGCTTAATTTTAAATGTTTGTCTTTGTCAATTCGGAAAACTTTATGAAACTCCTAAAGTACGATTTTTGTTTTCGTTTGTGATGAGTCATAGCAGCTGGTGAGTCTTTACTTCACAAGGTTATCAACAGGGCCATAGAACAATTTACGATTTTCCGGTAATCAAAACTGGAATTTACGTAAAATTCATGAACAACTCTGTTTTAACCATATTTTATATATCTTTTCAAAATTATACCCCTTGATTTTGAATTCCCATACCCCGAATACCCGAAGACCATCTCCGCAAGTCCATTATTACGGGACAATGTCATGCAAGGTAATTATATATTCGGGACAATAGCATTCAGTTAGGGGGGTCTGTAGCCTAGAGGTTACGCTTTCGCTTCATAAGCGGAAGGTCATGGGTTCGATTCCCAGCCCCTCCACAAAAAAACCCGTCCAGCCACCAGAAGACGCCTCACGGAGAACCGTGCTTTGGGGAGCCCATCCATCCTCAGTCAGTATCAGATGGTGACTGAGACAAACTGACCCGCTTCGCAGGCAGCTAGCCTCACTAATAGCAGAGCTCTCTCCTACCTGCTCGGTGTGAGAGTAAAAGAGTAGGAGAGAGTGAAACTAGATGTAAATATAGATAAGTTGAAAATAGATCTTTATCGGTGAAAGAGCTACAAGATCAACTGAGTCCGGCACAGTAGTGGCCACAAGCACGGAGTGCCTTAATTAAAAAAAAATATAATAGCATTCAGTGTAATAGTGCGTTCAGGGTGATGAAACTCGGGTTAATGAAATTCGGAGATAAGGTATAAAAATCTTCTCAAGAGAGTTTGATTTTCAAGAGAGACATAAAACATTATGCTCTAAAAGTGTTATGATTTTAAATTCAATGAAACCAAATAATAACGATTGTTTATTACTTATCTTAAGCATATTTCAAGTACTGAAGCTTTCTCTTCACGAGTTAGCATGATAATGGATTGAACGATTTATACAATTCTTTCACTTTAGTATTTAGCTCTTACGTGTATGTGAAAAAAAACCGAGAAACCCAAAGGTGAAATTGTAGATTTTTGAAAAATACGAATGTAGTAATGTATGCTACTAATGATCACAGAAGTATTAACAGTGGTCTAAAGTTCTATAGTTTGGCCAATTGTGCATTACTCTGCAATTGAAGTTTATGTTCTGAGGCAGTACAAATTTAGCCGCAATAGCCGGTAGCTTCTGCTTCTTCTTATTGGTATTACGTCCCCACTGGGACAGAGCCTGCTTTTCTACTTAATGTTCAATGAGCACTTCCACAGTTATTAACTGAGAGCTTTCTTTGCCAAAGTTGCCATTTTTCGCATTCGTATATCGTGTGGCAGGTACGATCATACTCTATGCCAAGGGAAGTCAAGGAAATTTCCATTACGAAATGATCCTGGACCGACTGGGAATTGAACCCCATCACTTCCAGCATAGCTATGCTTTGTAGCCGCGGATTCTAACCACTCGGTTAAGGAAGGCCCAAGGTAGTTAATTGGGCTATAACAATATTTTACAAATAATAATAATGACACGAAAATTGCTCCGTAATGCCTTACAGCGCTTGAGCCTTTGAAAAAATAATCAATTGTGAAAGACTTTGAAACGACAATTTACACCGTCTTAAGCCAAAGCCACTTTGCACAGACTGAACAATTACAAACATTAGGCAACGGACAACACACGGAACACCCAGTAGCCCAGTGATGAATTTTTCGTTTGACGAAAAGTTTCCACCGACTGGAGCGGGAATCGAACCCACACCCCGTGGCACAATACGCCTAAACGACTGACGCCGCTAACCGCACGGCCACGAAGCCCATGTAAGTGCAATGTGTCATTGAAAACATTTGAACATGCTTAACGGAATGCCTGCTTAAAAGAATGCCTAATTAATCTATTTAAAATTAGTGTTTCCAATGGTTACGCTTCCAAAAGGACGTAACACCAAATTTCGTCTATCTTCTCATTCAAAACTCCTCCCAGAAGTTAAAAATAACTATATAAACCAACTTTAATTAAAATTTTGATATTATATCTATTCTGATAATCACGGCCAATGAAAACTCGTTTAAATATCTCAGATTTCCTTTGAATTAGTGGACTTACACATTCAAAAGGGCGTAACTTCGAAACGGGCCCTACGATTTTTTTAAAATTTTGCCCAGACATGCAGCTTAGCTATAGAAATCGACTGGTGAGCACAGTTTTGATGGAGATTTTTTTCTGATAATAACGGTCAGGGGAGCACCGTGAACAGGGTTTGCTGGTGGCTGGTCTTCTTCTTCATGCCTTGGTTCCGGTTGATTGGTCTGAATGCGACTGCGTTCGGGAACATCTTCGAGTTGACTGGGTCCACTTGGACATCCCAGTTGGGAACTGCAGGCACCACTTGCACTTCGGTTTTCGGTTGGATGGAAACTAGAAGTGGTTCCTGCTCGGTTTGACCTTGTTGAACGACGTCCTGTACAGTTGGTCTTGGAGATTGGAGTCCAAACATATCCACCAGGCTACCCAGTGGTGTTGGATCTGCTGCTCCGGTTGTTGCTTCAACTGGAACGATGCGTGAGCTGGTTGGAGTGTGATCTGATGAGCTTCTTCCTTCCATGACAATCGTCCAGTAGCACGTTGTGGTTGACTCTTCCGATGACCTCGATGATAACGCCTGAAGCCCACTGCCCCTTGGTGTTGCTGCGATAGACCTTGGCGTAGACCATGTCCTCTTTTGGGAAGTCACGAGGAGTTGCACCATGCTTCCGGTTGAACTGTTCGTTCTGGCGTTGATTGAGGACCACTGGCTTCTGTTGGTCGTGGTGGAGGAGAACGAGAACCGTCTTTATGTTGCGATCAAACATTAGCTGCGATGGAGTCCTGCCATTCAGAACACGACTGGGAGTGGTTCGGTAGACCTGGAGAAACGTCTGGAGTACTTCTGGAATGCTTACCCCCTTGTTGATTTTGTGCAACAACCTCTTGAAGGTGTTCACAAATCTCTCCGCCTGGCCATTGGACTGCGGGTGGTATGGCGATGTTCGGAAATGTTGAATTCCGTTCTTCCTGCATAAAGCCGTGAACTGTTCCGATGTGAACTGTGCACCGTTGTCGGAAACTGTGGAGTTTAGATAATCAACGAGAAAGGAATCACCCTGCAAGTGAGGCAGAGTGTGAATGCATCTAATGTGCAAGTGACAGTATTGTGTTAGTCATGGATACCAACATTGACAATATGACAGTCCGCATCACAGAAGAACGTCTAAAACCGATTGCTGTGATCAACCCTCATGCCACTTATCAACGCAGTGGATTCTGTATCCCACATTCTTCCTCTACTCCAAAAAATTGAATTTCTTCAAATTTAAAGACGTCAAAATACCAAAATTGATGAGCGAAAATAATTCTTATTTAAAGCATAATTTTCCATAAGAATTTATTTCAATCAATTCATTCATTCAAAGTTCAATTTTGCATTTTAAAAAGATAATACAGTTATTTTGATGATTCTGTAATGCTATTCAAAATCATCCATATTCTATGCTCAATTATAAAAATTTTCTCATGAATACAATTATAAAAATCTTCTCATGATGTACTTTTAACATCAAATTTGGAATGGTCATACTCGTTACATATTTTAGAAAATCTTTTTCCTTTTCTCCAATTTCCCGTTTTTGCGTCACTTTTTTTGTAAACAATACTTTTGTGTTCCATTGTATTTTGGTTACACACAACTTCGAAGAAACAAAACTCTATATTACGCAAATTTCACCAAGGACGAAATAGTATAACGCTATAAGATAAATTCTCGCCATCAACTTAATATTTACAAAACGATCCAGAACCGTCAACTGAAATGATTCATATTGTCAATCTCTAGTTTTAACCGTGATTTTCATCGCTATCTCTGGGACACCTTTACATTTATCGTGTAATACGGTATGACCCATCTTGAATCAAATTTTCACTCGTTTTAGGTTTGGCCGGAAATTAAACCAATCTAAGAATCCTCCCATCATTTTTATTTGGTACTAGCTGTAACCAGGCAAACTTTATTACTCTAGGAAACTTTACAAGCGTACATGAATGGATTTTTTCCCACCAGAGGGCGCTGCTTATTCAGACTGCTGACTGTGTTTATCACTCAAATTTTAAACAAAATAATCGATTGATTCATGCTGTACCATAAGTGGACTTTACATTTTTTTTTTGCAGACTAGACTTTTTTTACCCTTGCAAAGAGCAAAATTAAAGGGTAAAAACTCTTCTGTCAACAAGTCTCGTATGTTATGGCATGCTTAAAGTTTCTGGTTTGCCATTTGTTAATAGATCAACAATAGACTCGACGCATGTATCGTCATTTTATCAGCGGACATTGCCGTGGCTCCTCTTCCCCACAGCAAACAATACATCTTCTTATCCGACATTTGCACACAGCAAAACAACGAGATTGACGCATTTTAGCTTTTCGTCAGCGAACATAGCCGGGGATTTTCTTATCTCACCGGCAAACAATACGTTAAGCTACTGATCTGACATATGCACATAGCAAACAACAAGATCAACGTAAACTAGCTTTTTGACAGCGGACATTGCCGAGACTCCTATTTCACACGACAAACAACACGCTTTATCTTCTGATCTGACATTTGCGCATGGCAAAACAACAAGATCAATTCATTCTAGCTTTTCGTTAGCGGACATTGCCGGGGTTCTTTTTCCCAAGACAAACAACACGCTGTAAGCTTCTGATCTGACATTTGCACAAAGCAAAACAGCAAGATCAACGAACTCTGTCTTTTGGGCAGCGGACATTGCCGGGGGCTCCTCTTACCCCACGACAAACAACTCGCTGGAATCATCCGATCTGACATTTGCTCATAGCAAAACAACAAGATCGACTCAACCTGTTGCTTCTCTGTTTACTTTTCATAGCACGCCACCGAAACTCTCGGTTTTTCTTTAACGCAGGAAACTTAAGCAACGCTCCTTCACTATTTCACTTAAGCAACGCTGCAGGGTGATTCCTTCCATTAAATATGAAAATAAATACCAGGTATCTTTCCGCAAAAAGCAGAAAACTGGCTGAATCGCCAATGTGGAGTTTAGACAATCAACGAGAAAGGAATCACCCTCCACGCGATGCTCACACAACTTACCCAGCCAAGTATCGAATCGCAAGTGAGGGAGAGTGTGAATGCATCTAATGTTCAAGTGACAGTATTGTGTTAGTCATGCATACCAACATTGACAATATGACAGTCCGCATTACAGAAGAACGTCTAAAACCGATTGCTGTGATTAACCCTCATGCTACATATCAACGCAGTGAATTCTGTATTCCACAGAAACAATGACGTTGGGAACGCCAAAGAGGGCAAACAGCTCGTCGAGAAACTCAGTTACTGCTGAAGTTGTCGGGGATCGAACGACGCGGATCTCCGGACGGTGTCTTCTAATGTGTGGCACAGCTTTCACATCTCTTGACTAAATCAACAATACTCTCATCGATCTTCGGCCAGTACACGAGGCTACGTGCAACAGATTTCATCCGCTCCGTACTCGATGTCGAAGTTGTGGCACAGAAGCGTCAGGGCCCATCATTGAAGTCGGTTGGCCGTATGAACCGGATTACCCTTCTTCTGTCCGAATATCTGCAGGAGTGTCTGATGATCCGTCTGGAGGGTAATCTTGCGTCCTAGCAGCATGCGATGGATTTTCGTTACGGCAAACACCAGCGCAAGACCTTCTATCTCGATCTGTCCATAATTTCCCTCCGCGGGGGTGAGAGAGCGGAAAGCGTTTGCGACGGCTTTAACCAAGCCATCGGGAAACCTGTGTAGAAGGCTGGCACCGATACCGGACTGCGAGGCGGTGGCAGCAACGATGATGGCCAATATAGGATTCGAGTGCGTCAGCAACAAATCCAACTGAAGTATCCCCTTGAAACGCTTGAAAGATTTCTGGCACTCGCTTTTCCACACGAATTTGGCATTCATCTTGAACAGCGCGTCGAGTGGCCGCTTCAATTAGTGTATCTCCGGGACAAACTTTGCATAGAAATTTACCGCACCAAGGAACAAACGTAGAGTTGTGAAATCATTAAGCGGTGGTATCTTGACAATTGCTCCCACCTTGCATGGATCTGGATGGAGACGAGGTCGTTTTCATCTATGATGTGCGCCAGATACCTGACCTCAGACTGCAGAATGTTGCACTTTTCTTCCCTCAATACGAATCCGCATGCTTGAAAGCGTTGGAATAGTGCGTTGAGAATCTTGTGGTGTTCCTCTTCAGTGTTGCTGTACACGAAGATGTCGTCCAGGAACATGTCCACTCCTTCGAGATCGGCAACCTGCTGTTCATCAACTGCTGGAAGGCCCCGGGTGCGGATTTTACTCCTGGTGCGAGCGGGTTGAAACAGAATAGACCTCGATGAGTGTTGATTGTGAGAACTTCTCTGAGCTGCTGAGAAGCTGCTTTCAGTCGTCGTCAACTTTCACCTGCAGATAAGCATCACTCAGGTCGATGATGCTGAAATATCGGCACCCATTGAGCTTGGTGGTGATGTCATCAGGAACCGGTAGCGGGTAGTGGTTAGGCTCCAGGGAAGCATTCAGTCCGGTTGAATAATCAGCACAGATTCGAACTTTACCTCCTGGCTTCTGCACTACGACGATCGAAGCCGCCCACTGGGAGAAGTCCACTGGCGTGATGATTCCCAGCGATTGAAGTCTGTCTAGCTCCGCATCAACCTTTTCCATGGACGTGAAAGGAACTGAGCGCTTCGGCTTGAAAACGGGTTTAGCATCGGGCTTAAGATAGAGTCGGACCTTCATCTTCAGTCACGTAGAAAGTTGTGGTTTTGGTGACTCCTCCGAGCTTGATTGGGTATCGGAGCTAACCAAACAAATGGAGAGCGTCACCCGACGCAGTCCGGGCAGTCCGTATTGTGGAAGTCAACGTTGGCGAGCCCAGGTTCTTATGCCACTACTTCTTTGAAACGATGGTGATGTCGGACGCGGTGTGAGTGACTTGAAACCCGTTAATATCCACCGTTAGGAACTTCCTTCATTAAGAGCAGCTGACCTGGTTGATGGAGAAAATGCCGTGCTCATCCTTCATCTTCTTCTTGTGCAGCTGCCACTATACCCCTCTTTGTGGCCGGTTTGCTTGCAGTCCCGATAAACGTGATTAATGTAGGTGCAGTTGCGGACGTAATTCATTCCGCTACACTGCCAGCAGGGCGTTCTTGGACCATTGGATCATTTTTTTTATTATCAATCTGATGACCCTGGAGGAATCGGTTCTACATGGTACAGTTTTCTGAGCATAAAATCTCAACCGGTTTGGAAGTGTACTCAACTAAACTGTAAATAAAACATTTGTTTCCCTCATTTGTGTATGCTCTGGATCCATCGCCTGCTTTTCAGGCGAATCCTGGCCTATACTCATACCTTTCCTAACCCCAACCTTCGTAACGTCGCTGAGTCAGTGACCTCTGTCTGGTGATGGCTAAACTGCACCCAAAACACACCGTTGTTAATAACGTACGGTACCGACGACGCCGCCCCGGTATGGCTAAGAGCGTCTTAAGCAAACGGATTTCACAACTGCATACACGCAGCACCTCGAGGCTGCTGGTAAGGATGGTGACGGAGCTGAACTCATAAATATGGCAGAGAGGCAGACCATTTATCCGCACCGGCTGATAGGCACAATCTGGGAAATAGAACAGCTACCGAAGGAGTCGAAGGAAGGGATAATATGCTCCATCTACAATAAAGGCGACAAGTCAGATTGTGAGAACATTAAAGCAATCACCATCTTAAATGAGGCCTGCAAAGTATTACCCCAGATTATCTTCCGTCGTCTGTAAGCTGTAGTAAACGAGTTCATGGGAAGTTATCAAGCTGGCTTCGTTGACGGCTCATCGACAACAGACCAGATCTTCACTGTAGTAAAAGTTGGACTGGTGGTAAATGCGTCCAAGAAACAGTACATGCTAGTTTGTGGAGCCGAGCGCGACAGAGCTCACCTAGGTAGCAGTGTTACGATAGACAGGGATACCTTCGAGGTGGTCGACGAGTTCGTCTACCTTGGATCGTTGCTGACGGCTGACAACGTTAGCCGTGAAATACGGAGGAGCATCATCAATGGAAGTCGGGCCTACTATTGCCTCCAGAAGAAGCTGCGGTCAAAAAAAATCACACCTGCACCAAATGTACCATGTACAAAACGCTAATGAGGCCTGTAGTCCTCTACGGACATGAAACGTGGACGATGCTCAAGGAGGACTTGCAAGCACTTAGAGTCTTCGAACGTCGGGTGCTAAGGACGATCTTTGGCGATGTGCAGGAAAACGTAGTGGCGGTGAAGGATGAACCACGAGCTCGCCCAACTCCACGGCGAACCCAGTATCCAGAAGGTGGCCAAAGCTGAAAGGATACGATGGGCAGGGCATGTTGCAAGAATGCCGGAAAGCAATCCTGCAAAGATGGTGTTCGCTTCGGATCCGATTGGTATAAGAACGCGAGGAGCGCAGCGAGCTAGATGTGCGGATGAAGTGCGTATCGATTTGGCGAGCGTGGGGCAGAACCGAAGATGGAAAGATGCGGCCACGAACCAAGTATTATGGCGTGAAATTGTTGATTCATTGTTATCTGTTTAGATGTTAACTCAATAGATGAATTATTATAAATGTTAAATTAAAATTGGGCCTCGTTGGATTCACAAGAGAACTTACACTGAATTTCGCTTCGAAGCATCATAGACGTCGTATACCCTTCAATACCGCGATCGTGATTTCAACATAATTTTAAATGAGACTAGGTCAGCCAATAATCGTAGATTGCATACGTGACGTGCACAATGTCCAATTTTATTTACGAAAACTAGAGCTTGCAGCTGGAGAACTTCAACGAACATCTCTTTTGGCAAAGTTACACAAAGACTTCGCAGGTTGTTTCATCTTACCTGAGAGATTGCTTCAGGGAACTATTACAGATCAGCTGCTGATGATACGATCCGGAGATAATAACGAGGATGATGAAACGAAGTCTGAAGTCGTGCTCGAAATCACTATCCTCGCGCTTATACCGTCGTCCTGGAGGTTCCGCGTAGCCGAATCGATAAATTTATTGCATTTTAACTACACCCATAACCTATCATCTTCACACCACATAACGATCAAAATATTTCGGTGCATGTAAGCGAAAGTTTTGCAAAGGCAAAATGGTATCCTCGGCAAGGCAGGAGCCGTGGTCAATTTGCAAGGGTTATCATTAGAGGAATTGTAGTGGAAAATTAATCAAAGGGTAATTATATGGAGCACCCTGAAGGGATGGATGCGATGAAATTCATTCAAAGGCATTCTGCCCATAACTGCATAACAGTCACATTCGACATTTTTGACAATTTGGAGTTAATACCGGGGAGAGCCATCAAATGACAAATACTTTCGATCAACTTACTGAAATCTGTGAGATTGTTCTAGAAAATTCGAAAAAAATACCAAGTTGTTTTGTCACATTGGCAATTATAACCGCATAACAGTCACATTTAGATTATACATTAGGGTGCGGCTTATTTTTCAAAAGTTCTCAAAACCATAAATTCGTGTGCTCTACTGAATTCAAATCACATTGAAAGAGAAACCTCAAAATCTGAGCCAAAAATATCAACATTAGGAGGTGGCGCAAGCGTCTTGAAGTTGGATTTTCAGGTTATAAAAAATGACCTTCAGTGAAGTACACATAACTTTGTTATTTTTCAACCGGTTTTAAAACTTTTAGCATCAATACCTTCAAAATTAAAATTGTAAAAATTTTGTCGAACACCAAATTTGTCTAAAATCAAAACAAGTTTTAGTTAAAAGTAATTTATTCCAAATTTTTCCTCATTTTACTAAAAATTTCAACTTTGTTTGACCATAACTTCATGATTACTCAACCGATTCCAAATCTTTTTACATGCTTTTGAAGCTAATTTAATTGTTTTCAAACCTTCCATGTATCACATTTCACTTAAAACATGTTTTGACCAAGTTATTCAGCAAAAACTGCACAAAAACATTATTTTTTAACGAAAAATGCCAGTTTTGTCAAATCTTTGGCAGTTAAATATTGTCTCTTAAGCAGAAACTGATTTTTTAATTTGTTAAACCTTTGGGAAGGACTTTGCAACAATTTTTAAATAATTTTGAAACAAAATTATGTTTGCATATGTTAAAATATATATGCACTATTCAACTCGTAACTAAGGCAAGATGCTTTACATATTAAAGTTTTATAGAAAAAATGCTATTTTCGGCTAAAAAACTTAAATAATCCAAGGAAATTTGTTTTTTTCATTGAAAAATCATGTTTTTGGGTAGTTTTTGTTGAATACCTAAGTCAAAAATATTTTTTAGAAAAAATGTTGTATGTACAGTTTGAAAACAAATAAATTTGCTTCAAAAGTATGTCAAAAGATTTGGAATCGATTTAGTTTTAATGAAGTTATGGTCAAACAAAAATGATTGTTTCAGCAAAATGAGGAAAAATTTGGATAAAAGTATCTTTAACTAAGACAAGTTTTGATTTTAGACAAATTCGGTGTTCTACAATTTTTTTATAAATTTAATTTGAAAGAAAATGGTGCTAAAAGTTTAGAAATCGGTTGAAAAATAACAAAGTTAGGTTTACTTAACTGCAGGTCATTTTTTATAACTTGAAAATTCACCTTCAACACGCTTGCGCCACCTCTAAATGTTAATATTTTTGGCTCAGATTTTGAGGTTTCTCTTTTAATGTGATTTGAATTCAGTAGAGCACACGAATTTTCGGTTTTGAGAACTTTTGAAAAATAAGCCGCACCCTATTATACATGCACTTAGTAATGTAGTAGCAATTAAATTTCCATCAGAAATATTTTTTGGCTATTCACCTAATATGCAATATTAGCTGTACAAAATTTCAGCCTCAAATAAGCATTTTTGAGTTCTTAGGAATTTTTATGAATTTTAGTTTCTTCCCATACTGCGACAAAACGCACACTTGTTGCTCCATTTACTCAATGCCTACTTTTGTCGAATGTTACAAATATGCAGTTATGGGCAGCATTGGATGTTCCTTTTTTGTTGCAGCGAAATTAAACCGATCATTATTCTGTCATATTCAATCAGCACCATTTCCGTGAGCACATGTACGCATCAAATCAACAGTCTCTTTTCACCCACTGAAACAACAACGCAGTGCAATAAATTCTCGACTTTAGATTTGCTGAAGCTTTATGACTAATTTAATCTATTTTTAGCCTCCGCAAAGCGTTCGAATGGGTTCAGCTATTTCGAAACCAGTACAACACAACTCCCACTGTGCTTTTGACTGTGTGTTTCCCAACTAGGTAGGTACTGGAGAGGAATATCCCTCTTTCGCGATGGAGCAATTCCATCCCAAATCGCAAATCGCGTAGACGCTAAATGAAACTTTGCACATGTATTTGTGACTAACCAATACGATATTTCCGTAGAAGTTTTGCTTAATTTCGTACATTCTTTTTTTAAAAATTAGGGTATGTTGCAATTTACATTTATTTTAGTCCTTGAAGAAGGTCGCAAACGGACCGAAACATTGGAGAAAATAAAACCGCAGTTTTAGCTTTATCAATACTCTGAAAAACCAATCGAATATCAACAAGAAACTATCAACGAACAACCAATGAAAGAAAATAACATAATAACCAATGAAAGAAAATAGATAAAAGGCCGATAGCAACCAAAAGTCAATGAGCAAGCAAGATAGGACAAAAGATCAAAAATCTTTTTTCAAAAGAAGGAAAAGTTTGCCACCAAGAAAATCATTTTCTGCTATTTCCAGTCAGTCTGAAGATGTCATTTCACTTTGCGTTGTGAGCTGGAAATGCAACCGATGTGCAACCGTTCCGATGATGGTTGGCTGCGATGCGATCGCAATTAGGTAAACGATTCCAAATCAAAGATCGACCTCCTCGCGTCAGCAACAGTTGGGTGCAACCATGTAACCGCGAATCCCAATCCACGGATGAATCCAACCTTCGTTCATTCGTTCGCTCGTTCGTAGGGGTGAGTATATGCCACTCTTTTCAATTCAAGTCAATAAAATCCGAGAATGATCAGGCACATCACGATTTGCGCGGGTTGGCGAACAGTGCACTTTATTATGGTTTAATTAGATGATTTAGGAGCAAAATTTATGTTTTAGCGGGCAGATTTTGATTCGATTCAGCCTGCCTTCCAGTGGTCTACTTTATGGCTGCCAACTGCTTACAAGTCTCATTTTTTATATTGGTAAATCTTGTGGGATATATTAAAAGCGAATTTCTTCTTGCTTTGAAAGCATCACTGAATTCTGATTGAAATTGTTACTATTTCAACTTGTTCATTTATAGCCAACAAGTTGTAAGTTTAAAACATGGTAATTCTTATTAGATATCAGGGGATGTCCCATGGCTTTGCTTTGAAGCCGCGGACTCTAACCACTCGGCTAAGGAAGGTCCCCTAAAATATCCTACATCATAGTTTGCAAATTGAGGCAGCACCTGCGATGATGCCAAACGCAACACAAAAGATCGAGCAACTTTACTGCTACATTGTTGTGTCCTCTTACCCAAATCCCAATAAAAGTCCCTCAGTTGAGCTGAACAAATATTTGGACTTTGATAAATGGCTGACCGGCGGGAGGGCTTCCTCTACATATCCAATGCTGTGCGCCATCACATAATTGCCAAACATGCGAAGAGTTATGTGGCAGAAGACGCGAATGAAGAAACTTCAATCTTCGATCCAGACAATTAGCCATCAAGTCATGTCTTCCTCTCGAGATGACAGATGACATGGCGCTCGTACACAGCCGGAGCAAATCGCCTCGCTTGCTGACGCAATGACCTTAATTTGGCCTGTCGAAGACCTAATTTGTCCAAAACGACTACTCTTCTACGGTTGGCGCTTAAACTCACAGCCAAGTGGTTCGGGCCGCTCCCAGTCCTCCTCCTTATCGATTCCGTGCTCGTCCTGTGCACATTCGACTGTGTGGCGACATCCTAAAAATGCTTCTTCGTTCGGGGGCGACCAGCAATGATATTTTTGTGCCAAAAATTATGATAATAGATTGACGCCATAGACTGCCGATGAATCTATAACAAACGCGGGCGCGCACGCTCCACAGTGGGACGATTGCTCAAAATCATAATATTTTTTCAGTAGCGCGTTTAATCAAATATTGTTCGACAATACCTGTGTAAACTATGTCAGCTGTATTATAATTTGCATCGATGATCTAGGTCTGCGAAGAACTCCGTGGGTACTAGGCCTTCTGAGTTCTTAGATAACCTTAAAAAGTCTTTGTTCAGAAACCTTCGGAAGATCACTTGTTTGGCTTGTAGGTCTTAAGACCTTAAGAGGTTATCTAAAACCTTGACAAGTCGTTAAACTCAAATCATGGTACAACCTAACTATATGGGCCTGTATGGATATTATAATAGTTTGCATGATTCTGAAAGGTCACGCATTACACTTGTCAATTTGATGACCTGTACGCCAAGTAGTACTTGGGTAACTTTAAATAGTCGTTGAACTCATAACCTGGTAGCATGTTATTATATAAGACCGTACAGGTATCAACCTTGTTTCTGATCCTCCGAATGATGACTGATTACGAGTGTACATCTGAAAGCCTGTACTCGAAGAAGTTCTTGCATAACTTGAACGGTCGTTGAAATCAAAAGTTGACGGAATATAATCCCACAAACTCGAGAGCGTAACTTGTGATCTTTCAAAGGTTTGTGAGCAATAATTATACCCATATAGGCTCATGCAAATATATTCCGTCAAGTTTTGAACTCAACTACCGTTTTAAATTAAATTAAAAACTTTTTTGAGTACCGTAAAACGGGGTAACTTTGATAGTTTTTTCGAAGAAAACTTGAATATTTATGCATGCTGTTTCAAATAATTATAGTTTATATGTTTAAAACAAGTACTGGCATCCTAGCTATCGATTGCAATTGATAGATTGCCAAAAGATTTATTTTGAATGGATGTGTTTTGGGGTAACTTTGATAGTGGAGTATAAATCGAACAAAATTTAATGAATAACGTAGGGCATTGCATACGTTTAGGCGTTTAACGTTGTATGAAAGTTTCTGACTTAGATTACAAAAATGTTCCCAGTTTGTGAAAATGCTTTTCGCTAAGAGATTTGAGACCATATTCAAGTTCTATGATAACTAGGCTGTCAAAGATAAGAGATCAATTATTCAAAACTACATCAAATAGTGATCGTAGAACAGATTGTTGGAAATGCTAAAATCGTGTCAATTTTTAAAATTCGTATATAAAGCCTAAAATGCTCTCGATACAAATGAAAACAGCTCTAACATGAAGTGTCATAGTAATATTCTTTAGTTTTGCATTCATTTCACTTAACCGATTAGCAGAAATTATGATATTTGGAGTAGTATGTGGTGGGTAACACACTATCAAAGTTACCCGCATTATCAAATATACCCCGTTTTATGGTACATGCCTTCAGATTTACAAGCGTTATCAGCGATCATTCTGAGGATTAGAACCAAGGTCAGGCGTGGCAGAATTTGCTCTCATTTGAGAATGAAGCACGATCAAAGCAAGCAAAGAAAAACATCCCATTTGTTGCGGTCCACGATCGTCATTGTATCGCAAGGTGTAACAAGTCTGATAAATGGAAGCAGCGAGCGAGAGCCCCAACGAGAGAGCGATGATAAAATCCATTTTTCTCGCTTGTTTTCCGTTGGGGATAGGTGTTTTTCTTTACTGGCACGATAAACAATCCACGAACTTCCCATAACAACAGTGCCCCCCAGGCTTGGAGCATGTTTAGAGGGGTTTTATCATGCACTACTATCCCCCCAATCTGATCAAACTTGTAGCAGTATACGATAAACAGTTTCTCATAATGTGCAGCATGTTATGATAGTTACAGAGAGCGATACGTGAGAGATTCTCTCAATTTTCTCAGGATTCAATCCCTGACCAAGGTTGATACCTGCACGGGCTCATATAATTTCATACTAACTGAATCTGAGTTACCCAAGAACTACTTGGCGTATAGCGTAGTTAGTGATCTTTCAGAATGTTGCAAACTAAGATAGGATAATTGATATTATCATAGGCTCATATAGTTAGGTTGTATCATGTTCCGTTTCCGTGTGTGACCGTTAGTGAGTGACCCTTAGGGTGCGGCTTATTTTTCAAAAGTTCTCAAAACCAAAAATTCGTGTGCTCTACTGAATTCAAATCACATTAAAAGAGAAACCTCAAAATCTGAACCAAAAATATTAACATTTAGAGGTGGCGCAAGCGTGTTGAAGGTGAATTTTCAAGTTATAAAAAATGACCTGCAGTTCAGTAAACATAACTTTGTTATTTTTCAACCGATTTCAAAACTTTTAGCACCATTTTCTTTCAAATTAAATTTATAAAAAAATTGTAGAACATCAAATTTGTCTAAAATCAAAACTTGTCTTAGTTAAAAATACTTTTATCCAAATTTTGCCTCATTTTGCTAAAAAAATAATTTTTGTTTGACCATAACTTCATTAAAACTCAATCGAATCCAAATCTTTTTACATACTTTTGAAGCCAATTTATTTGTTTTCAAGCTGTACATACAACATTTCTTTCTAGAAAATATTTTTGTCTTAGGTATTCAACAAAAACTACCCAAAAACATGATTTTTCAATGAAAAAATCAAATTTATTTGGATTATTTAAGTTTTTTTTGCCGAAAATAGCATTTTTTTTATAAAACTTAAATATGTAAAGCATCTTGTCTCAATTACGAGTTGAATAGTGCATATATTTTTTAACATATGCAAACATAATTTTGTTTCAAAATTATTTCAAAATTGTTGCAAAGTCCTTCCCAAAGGTTTAACAAATGAGAAAAATCAGTTTCAGGTTAAGAGACAATATTTAACTGCCAAAGATTTGACAAAACTGGCATTTTTCGTTAAAAAATAATGTTTTTGTGCAGTTTTTGCTGAATAACTTGGTCAAGACATTTTTTAGAGAAATGTGATATATGAAAGGTTTGAAAACAATTCAATTAGCTTCAAAAGCATGTAAAAATCGGTTGAGTAATCATGAAGTTATGGTCAAACAAAGTTGAATTTTTTAGTAAAATGAGGAAAAATTTGGAATAAATTACTTTTAACTAAAACTTGTTTTGATTTTAGACAAATTTGGTGTTCAACAAAGTTTTTATAAATTTAATTTTGAAGGTATTGATGCTAAAAGTTTTAAAATCGGTTGAAAAATAACAAAGTTATGTGTACTTCACTAAAGGTCATTTTTTATAACCTGAAAATTCAACTTCAAGACGCTTGCGCCACCTCTTAATGTTAATATTTTTGGCTCAGATTTTGAGGTTTCTCTTTTAATGTGATTTGAATTCAGTAGAGCACACGAATTTTTGGTTTTGAGAGCTTTTGAAAAATAAGCCGCACCCTAGTGACCCTGTCGGTGCGATCCCGAACCTGCCATCTGCATATCTGGTAAGTCTGTCCAGTTTCCCAGGTGAGCTACCCTGTGGGTGCGTTCCGAGCCGTACATTTGATCCGTCTTCAGGGAGCACCATTCCCGCAAGTTCAGTCGACTGGTGAACTTGACTGACGTGTTCCAGCGATTGCTACTCACATCAGATCCAGTGATCTCACTGACAAATCGTCGAATCGCACAGAAGCATTCGGAATCGCACGAAGAAGCGTAAGAATTATTGATTTTTTTTTTGAAAATAATGCTTTTTAACAAATATAATACACTATATAAAATCTAAACAGGTGCTTACAACTCAACTAATAATATTCCCACATAAACCAAAAGCTCTTTATTTAACATCTTCAAGTAGACATGTTGTCACGATGACAGGTGTTCGAATAAATTGGTCAGATGAAGTTAACTATCTAGGACCTAGCCTAAGGCAGAGACTTAATTTTCAAAAATTGAGGGCATTCAAGCCAAATGTAACAAATACATATGATGCCTTTATCCACTGATTAACTGAATATCGAAACTTTGTCTCAAGAACAAGCTTTTGGTCTGCAAACAAATTTTCATGTCAGCAATGTTGTATGTAAAGTATCAATATGGATTAGCTGTTGTAATACCAGGAAAAAAGCTCTGTAAAGCCTTCAAAATAAAATTTTAAAAATGATTCTGAAGCTCCCTCCCTGGTATATGTAGTTCTAATGAGTTACATAGAATACCCAATGCTCACCTTTAAAATATCTGAACTGCTACGGCAAATAAAATGTAATATGTTATTAACGAAACGTTAATAAAAGCTTAACTTAGTTTTACCAATTTTAGGATGATAGTGTTGTCTAACACAGAAAACCTATATATAAGAAATGAATGTGATGTTTGGAATTATACAAATCTTCTTCTTTCTGGCGTTACGTCCCAACTGGGACAAAGCCTGCTTCTCAGATTAGTGTTCTTATGAACACTTCCACAGTTATTAACTGAGAGCTTTCTTTGCCGATTGACCATTTTTGCATGTGTATATCGTGTGGCAGGTACGAAGATACTCTATGCCCTGGGAATCGAGAAAATTTCCTTTACGAAAAGATCCTCGACCAGCGGGATTCGAACCCACGACCCTCAGCATGGTCATGCTGAATAGCTGCACGTTTACCGCTACGGCTATCTGGGTGCCTACCTGGGTGGAATTATACAAATAAAAAATTCAAAAATGAACTTCAACTAACATAATTTTCGATGCTTACAATTTTGTTGATCATTGTGAGCGTCAAAAACTTCAAATTTTGATAGTATTTAAAATGATGAATTTCGAATTAAATACCATTTTGATTCATATTACGGACACTTAAGGCCTCAGTGAAGTATTACTAATCAGGAAGCATATAAAATGCATCATTATGTATGATTCCTCCACGTTACCGAGCCTTCATGACAATTAACTTTCTAATGGTGGATGGAGATTTTGATTCCGCAACATGATTAATTTTAAATAAATAGAAATATGTGGAATTTTCATGATTCTTATTCCGGACGCCTCCTTACTTTTGCCTCATATTCCGGACACTTTGTTTCGAATTCCGGACAGCTCATGAAAATCATAGATAGAGACGTCAAATCATTAATTGATATCAGCAAACCACTAAACAGGCGTCTAAAGCAGCTGAGCATTATAAATTTTCATAGATTTCTATGGGAAATGTTGACTAAAACGAGGCTCGAAAGTGAGAACTTTTGAACAGCAAAAATTGAAACATTTCGTGTGAAATGTTTCCCATACAAAATACAGTGTCCTGAATTTGAATCTGTCCGAAATATGAATCAAAACGGTATTCAGATCACCCGATGCGCCATATTTTCTGAAAATTTTCTTCCGAAGACAACATTCAGATCGAAACACGTTGCTCAAAAAATTTCACGATTTTGAGCATTCGTCCCACTGTGCGCTCTGGTCTGCTCTGGTGAGTCCACATTGTCACCGCTCTTGGAGGACTTTAACCTTCCATCGCGTGCTGCTGGCAAATTGAAAAATCACATTCCCAATCAACATATTGCCAACTCCCTACAAGGGGCCCAAATCGCATACGCTCAACTGTTTGGGCTGCTTTGCATACAATGCGTACTGAAGACCATTGGGAGCTTCCTCTTGGGCACAGGCAAGGCTTGGGACATAAATTATATAACTTTTTTTATTGGTTATTAAATGGTTGCTTTACATTCGACGCTGTTCGCCTAAACCGATGGACGAGATGGAATTTCCAATGCGAAGGAATAGATTCGTTCTTGAAGCATTAGGAAACTTTTTCGAAAATGTTGGCGCGTGGATTGATTCAGTAATTTTCTGAAAATGGCTACATATGGAAAAAAAAGGCAGGGTAACGTGCTCAAGTCTTTTTTTGGTATACAAATCGATATAATAGATTTTTTTGAATCAATAGATAAATAATACGTGTAAAGGAAAAAGTGTATTAAGTATTGCCAGGGGCAGTTCAAAAGCCCCTTGTTTATTTAGGGAGGAGAAGGAATTAAGGCCAAATGGCCATGAAAATCTTCAAGACGGGACGTGGATTGTCTTAGTAGTTTTATGGGTTTACCAAATTCCGATTTCCTTGCTGTTCTGGGTTAGAATCTACAATCACAACTTTAAAATATATAAAGCACATTCCATTCAAATAAACAAATATCTGTCATGCCAACATTTTCTCACGGTTTCCTGAACAACATTCTCATATGAACCCACTAACCATCTGTTCCCATAGCAAACCATCCATCCACTCCCCATGTTTAGAGCATCATTAGTACATTCATTAGCGCGTACGTTCTCATCGTGATCCAAATTTTTAGAACCAGCTCGAATCCACCTCAGAATCAGAGCGAGGTTTCCGATCTCGTAAACTGCTTTTACGGTTGCAAGGAACAACGCAATTCGAACTTGAAGGAACCCCTTCGCCTGCACTGACTGTCTGACGACGACGACGATGAGGAATAAGCGATTCACTTTTATTGCTCTCGTCCACCAGTAGTGCGCTCCCAAAAGTTGATCTTGATCGTTCGAAATCCGAGCAACGTGAAGCGTAGGGAAAATTGGTTCAAAATGAACTCTCTTCTACAGTTGATTCGGTCTTAACCGCCTGTAGTCACCTTTGTACACACTTAAAATGAATCGCAGTATCCTGTGAAATAAATCACCGAAATTGAACTGTAAACAGTAAAAATACAGATTTTCCTGTGAAATCTACTATTCTACCGACAAAATCCGTGAAATCAGCTATTTTACCGGAGAAAATCGGTGAAATCTACTATTTTACCGGAAAAAATCCGTGATACAAACCATTTTACTGTAACCCTGTGAAATACTAACGAACAGTTCGGTAAAAGCATTATTTTCACCGAACTTCTGTGAAATCGTGTGACAGCCGCTCTGGCAGGCATGAGCTTCCTTTTGTTTCAGTTTTTGCACACTACTTACAAGCAGTGTAAGCTGGCTTAGTGGTAGCAAGCCTGCTTCCTGATCAGCAGGACGGGAGTTCGATTCCCGGTTGAACCATTTTCTTGTTTTTCTTTATGATTGTGTTCAACGATTTTACAGATTCTTCGGTGATTTTTCACCGAACCTTCAGCTGTTGAGATTACGGTGAAATTTCACCGTAATCCGTATTTTTTTTTAAGTGTGTAATCAACTGGTTACTCGAGCTGATTTTGATTCTGATCATGTCCCTATTAAGGTAAAAAGGTGTAATACGCCCCCCTTAAGGAAAAACTGCTCTATCGCAGTAGCAAATGCATCACTTTTAAAGTTTTTACGTCAAGGTGTTGCTTATTTAGTTGGTCATGCTCTGCAAGCAACTTTCTCTTTCCAGGTTGCTTCTAAAAAGTGTACAAGATGTTTTTTTGTAAACCGCCACAATGTTTACTTTTTAAAACAACCCGTGCAATATGCCCCTCCCATAGAAAAAAAAGGTCCACAGCGTTGTAGAAATGTTTCCAAGGAGAATTCCACCACTTGCTAAGCTTAAAGGGGTCCATTAGCAGTCTTCCGGTAAAAGTTTTTGTAATAAGTACAATAGTAAAGGATGGGCTTTATCTACGGCAAGGCTTGCTTATCGGACGCATAATTTTACGCCAAAAACCTGATTTTTGATATTTTTAGAATTTCTATTGGATGTTTATACTTCTCAAAGAACATATATGCGCAACATCATTTTTTCGCGAAAAATTAACAAATGTAATCATATTTACGTGTATAAGAAGCCTCAATCCCGTGAAAATTCAGAGGGGCGTATTGCCCCGTTGGGGCGTATTACACCGAGTTACCCTACATTTAAAATATCCCATGAAGCGATTGTCAATCCCATCAGCTTCACTTTCAAATATTTTCGAGTCGACTGGAATACATATGAAACATATATCTTGGTTATGGTTATCTTGATGCTAACATTTCTTTGCAAACAAAACATGATATTGACAATGCTCTCTTAACTTTAACAAATTGAAGCAAGGGGCATTGTATTTTTGTAATAATACAATGGAAATTATCTAAAATTTTGAAAAAATCTCAGGAATCATCAGCTAATTGCAAAAAGTTTAAAAACTTGCTATGCAGATTGAAAGCAAGCACAATTTTAATTTAGAATTACTAGTCAAACTGAAAATCAAATTACTCAGGATTTTGAAAGCATTCTCAATCAAGAGAATGTTTTCTAAAATTCCTGGGCACTGATTTGGAAGAAGTGAGAACTATTATTAAAAAATAAAATCTAACATATGCAAGCTCCTGTTGATGATGCAATTTTCTACATCCTTATCAAGAATCTTCCAGAGTAGCTTATCATTCTTGGATGATACACTCAACTTTTTTTTCAGTTTGAATATTTTCCTGACAAATGAAAAAATGCCAAGCTTGTATCAATTATAAATTCAGACAAAAATCTTGCAGAAGCTTCCAGCTATCCTCAAATTAACTTACTTTCCTCTCACTATACTTTTTGAGAAGGTCATTTTGAACAGAATGATGGTCCTTATCATCGAAAATCCAATTTTTTCCAATGAAAACTTTTATGTTGCGCTATAAATTTCGAGAAAATTTTATTATTTCGCTTCAAAATACGATTGAGCGTAAGGCATTTTGAACCTTCTTCTTCTATGCACATTGCCTCTTTTGTTTTCGAAAAGGTAGGAATCCACACCCTTTGGGATCTGACCCGATACAGTGCGCCGCAACCTTGCCTCATTTGTGTTGTTTGGGTATCTACAAGGTTAAGAGGTGACCCAGATGAAAAAATGAAATTTATTTCATCGCTTTTTCTTTCCTGAATGATGACGTACTGTGCGCTGACACGGACATATTTCATCCGAGTCCTCGTTTTATCGGTTGTCAGGAATGACCTCATTATTCGAAGAAGACTTCTTGCTTGCATCATCAGAAGGTATGTACGTTACTTTGAGTTGAATGCTCTGACGATGAAATCAACGAGGATGATGGGTGGAGTAATTAAATGCACTCAACTCAGCAGGGGTCACGTTGATTGCAAGCTGTTTCCAAATGGGTGGTAGATTTTAATGGGGTAAAGTTGAGTGTTCTAATTATGTTGAATATGTAGTAGAGTATAGTGGGGCAAAAGTTCGAGTGGGGCAAGAGTTTCTTTTTAAGATTTCTAGCTCAACTAATATCAAAACATAGAAATGTCATGGTGGTTCGAATGCTATTCAAGTAAGAGACTTTCACTCCAAATATCATAAAAATCGATTGTGATTTGGAAAAGTTATGGCTATTTGTTGTTTTTCGACGTAAATATTGCAATATTTGGTCAAACTTTCGATGCATGGAACCAAATTAAGATAAAATATTTTTCAATATTTTATGTAAGGGCGTTTCTAGGCCTATCATAAGGATGCTTTGACGTGTATTAGTTTTTCCATAAATAGTTGGAATCAATTTTTGGCCCATAGCGGGGCAAAAGTTCGAATCTGCGGGGCAAAATTTCGACCCATGTATAAACCCACGGAAAATTTTTCAAATTTCCTGAAATCTACATATTATCTTCAAATTTAGCGAAATTTGCCTGATCGTGCGAAAAATGTCACCAAAATTTTACATTTTTACTTAGTTTTGTGAAAAACTGCTATATTTTGGGTGCATTACAATTAACCCTGTCTTGGGCATTTTTTAATGAAAATTTAGTGTGTATTTTTCGGCAAACATAAGTTTACGGCTGGTATAAAGTATGCCTGGCATAAAAGTATTGATATTTTGTGTTTTAGTCAACGAACTTTTGCCCCACACTAGATTCGAACTCTTGCCCCACCGGTGGGGCAAAAGTTCGTTTAAGACAATCAATTTTGAAACTGTTATAACTAAAAATGGGTAAATATTTTGACACAAGTTTGTTCAGCAAAGTTATAACCAATATGTTGAAGGTTCGCTGTATGGTATTTGTTTTATTTCATCTGCTATTATTTTCCTGGAAACTTTGATTATACCACTAAGGTCGAACTTTTGCCCCACCTTACTCTACGCACTTAAAGCTTGGTGAGGTTATTTGAGCTGATACAAACGAGAACTCTATAGGTCGAAAAAAAGAGGTTATATTCCAAACACTCGATTTCACAACGAGATTTTTTGGAATATTTAAATGAAAAATGTCATATAATTTCCAGCGAATGGTGGTCGTTTGTAACGTACTATATATGCATTGAAAGTCATGTCATGCTTTGGAAGCTTCAATTCTAGATAAAACTAACTCAGATAAATTTACTCGCGATATTTTTTATTTGAATAATTGATATCCATGCTGTTTGCAATTGGATTAGGAATATAAAATAAATCGAGGACAGTGTTTGGTTTTTGAAGCGTCATGTTATTTCATGCTTTGCGGAGAAATATTAGTTTTTAATGATTAAACTTCATTTTTATCAGCACACTTCATCAACCGTCGAGAAATGATGTTACTTTTTTTGCACCGTTTTTGAAATTTTGAACTGAAATTTTTTTGCACGGTGCGCATCTACGGTGCAAAAACAGAATCGGGTGTCTGTTTTTGCACCGTAGATGCGCACCGTGCAAAAAAATTTCAGTTCAAAATTTCAAAAACGGTGCAAAAAAAGTAACATCATTTCTCGACGTTTCATGCAAAACTAAGGTTTTGGCGGAAAAAAATGAATGGAAACTTTTTATGCACGGTTATGTGAAAAAATCCGTGCAAAAACAGAATCGGGTTACAGTCAAATTTACCAAATATTTTTATTTTTATTTAAAGTTCTGGAAGAAAAATCAACAGGCTTATAATGTTACTATGTGAAACAAAAACCACGAAGTCAAAATCATTGAATGCTTTTTTCTTGTTTTCAGCAAAATTTTGGCTTCCTTATGCTTAAGCGACGCCTGTCATGATAAATTTCATCCTAAATTTATGTTAAAATGGCCAATCTTTTGTGTTCGGTTTCATATTCTATTCAAAATTATATAAACATTTCTCATGTGAATCCTCCTATGGTGGCAACAATCTATGCTTTTCAAAGCAGCCGTATTTGTTATTTTATAATCCATTTATCCTGACGTCCAAAAAAATGCGGTTTTCCGCAAAGTTGAAACTGGGTAGAATTTACTTGAGAAAAACTAGTGAATATTTCATATAATATTATGGCAATACAGTTGATTCTCCATAACTCGATACTCAAGGGACCATCGACTTATAGAACATATGAACACAAAAATCCTTAAATCAAAGGATCAAATTTCTGTATTTCCAATACTTTTATGATCACTTTTGTAAGAAAACAATATTATTTAGTTGACAGCATTTTAAAAAATTATATCATTTATTTATATGTATTTCTTCATCTGACCTAAAGCTTTTTTGCTCGAGAAATTAGTTTTTCAACTTTCATTACAACACTAATAACACTAAATAAATCGCACTTGTTCTGCGCGCGTTTAACATATATGAGATGGATGGATATGGTTTATGAAAAAGGTCTGCGTGATATGTGGGCATTTAAATTCGAAACTTGTAGCCTTCTAAGTTCTAAGTGGCTCGGTTGCTTAGTTGGTAAAGCGCTCGTCTCGCATACAAGAGTCCTGGGTTCGATTCCCAGCCGAGCAGGTGGATTTTTTTTTCATAATTTCACCCATATTTTATCCACCTGTACCACGCGTAATGAGTTTAACAATTTTGAAAACCATGCGGATTGAACTACCGAACAGCTCAATATAAGCTTCAAGTCTCGCTTATTAACTGTCAGGAAACTGTGCTAAAAATAAGCGTTACAAAGATTTTGAAAAACCATTACTTCAAAACTAGTCATTCGATTTGAAACCTTCTTTCACAGTCATAAAGCTTGACTTCTCAACTAGTAAATAAAAATATTCTACATAGCCGTAGCAAGGAACAAAGAGTCTTAAAGGGGGTGTGGAGATATGTCTTCCTAAAAAAAAGAGCGTTACAAAAGTTCAGCGCTCATATCTCAGCCATCAGACAAAAATATTATAATTTATATTCACCGTTGGAAACATTCAAGACCAGCAGCCTGCCCATAACTGCATATTTGTAACATTCGACAAAAGTAGGCATTGAGTAAATGGGATACCAAGTTTGCATTTCACTGCAGTATGGGAGGAAATTAAAATTTCAAAAAATCATTAGGAATTCAAAAGAGCTTATTTGAGGCTGAAATTTTGTACAACTCATATTGCATATTGGGCGAATAGTCAGAAAATAATTCTGATAGAAATTTCGTTGCTACTACATTATGAGGCTCATGTATAATCTCAATGTGACTGTTATGCGGTTACAATTGCCAATGTGACAAAACAACTTGGTATTTTTTTCGAATTTTCTAGAACAATCTCACAAATTTTAGTAAGTTGATCGAAAGTATTTATCATTTGATAACTCTCCATGGTATTAACTCCAATTTGTCAAAAATGTCGAATGTGACTGTTATGCAGTTATGGGCAGAGCATTGCAGTGAAATATATCAAACAGAGTCGTAGCATAGAAAATGGAGAATGGGGGCTCCCATTTGGAATGTTTACCAAACCAATAATAGTTATTTATGCAACAAGTCGCAAAATGATGATATTTTTATCATATTTTTATTTATATTTATTTTTATTTTTTACATTTATCCAACGAGGCTTGCTGAAAAAATCTAATTTTGCAACGACATACAACATATTTTTGAAATTACGAAAAATGCCGTTTAAGTTGGATTATTTATTGGAGAATAAACATATTTCAAGAAAATCCACATGGACATTCGTGCGTAGTAACCCGAGAGAGACTAGCGAAGAGGAAAAATATCAAAGTCATATGCAGCCCAGATTCAGCTGTCAGGAAACGTCAAATGCAGCCCGTCGTTTTTACGGCTGAAAAAGTGAAAAGTATTGTATTCAAAATAAACTATTATTAAAAAACCTCAGTCATCGGACCAGTTTTTCCTAGGATGCTGATAAATCAAAACACAAGATTAGTTATTTATAATGTCTACTACGTATTCAGGCATGAAGTTTCACTCAAAATGCCGTTTACGCTGTGGTGTGATGCAAACGCAATAGTGCTGAGGTGGTCATGTGAGAGCTTGAACGGATTGCGCAAGATTGGTGTAAATACTGAGTGGAATAAGAAAAAATCTCTGCAATCGCAGAAAAAGAAGACCGTCTCCGCGAGTCTCGTCTCAGGTAGTAACCTGAGAAAGACTCGCGATGAGAATATGCAGCCCAAATCCCGCTGTCACGAAACGTCAAATGCAGTTCATCGTTTTTATGGCTGAAAAAGTGAAAAGTATTGTATTCAAAATAAACTACTATTTAAAACCTCAGTCAGCGGAGCAGATTTTCCATAGATGCTGATGATTCTAGACACAAGACTAGTTATTTATAATATCTGCTACGTTTGCTGGCACGAAATTTCACTCAAAATGCCATTTATGCTTCGGTGTGATGCAAGCGCAATAAAGTTTTGCTGAGATGGTCATGTGAAAATTTGAACGGCTTACGCAAGATTGACATAAACACTGAGTGGAATAAGAAAAACCCAGCAATCGCAGAAAAAGAAGACCGTCTCCGCGAGTCCCGTCTCAGGTAGTAACCACTCAGTATTTTTCAATCAGGTAGGATGTGGGATGACTGTCATAAATTTTCACACTTTCATTGCTCATTCTATTTTTAAAGACAAATCAGGTGAGACGCCGTACACAAATTTTGACCGTATTGTTAGTCATTTTTTTTTTAATTTCTTTATTAGTATCATTCCAAACATTACATTCAATTCTTATATCTAGGTGTTCTATGTTATTAGACAACACTTTCATCCTAATTTGGTAAAACAAATTTAAGATTTTATTAACATTTTGTTAACAACATATAACATTTCATTGAGTTGATTTCACCTGCTTATAAGAGAAAAAAACGCTTTAAATATACTTAACCTAACTTAACCTAAACATATAACGCATTAATCGTGGCAATAAAAGATTGTAACGATTTTTGCCTGAAATTATTTATTATTTTATTTGACATTTGTTCCAATGTTTCAACATCGGATATTCTATGTAACTCATTGGTACTAAACCAGGGAGGAAGCTTCAGAATCATTTTCAAAATTTTATTTTGAATTCTCTGCAGAGCTTTCTTCCTGGTATTACAACAGCTAGCCCATATTGGTACAGCATACAACATGGCTGGCCTGAAAATTTGTTTGAATATCAAAAGCTTGTTTTTAAGACATAGTTTTGATTTTCTATTAATAAGGGGATAGAGACATTTTACAAATTTATTACATTTGGCTTGAATGCCCTCAATGTGATTTTTGAAAGTTAAATTCTTATCTAGCATGAGCCCTAGATACTTAACTTCATCTGACCAATTTATTGGAATCCCTCTCATCGTGACAACATGTCTACTTGAAGGTTTCAAATAAAGAGCTTTTGGTTTATGTTGGAATGTTATTAGTTGAGTTTTGGAAGTATTAGGAGAAATCTTCCATTTTTGCAAGTATGAAGAAAAAATATCCAAACTTTTTTGCAATCGACTACAGATGACACGCAGGCTTCGACCTTTGGCGGAGAGGCCTGTGTCATCCGCAAACAAAGATTTTTGACATCCCTGAGGTAGCTCAGGTAAGTCAGATGTGAAAATATTGTATAATATTGGTCCCAAAATGGTGCCTTGAGGAACACCAGCTCTTACAGGAAGTCTTTCAGATCTGGAGTTCTGATAATTAACCTGAAGTGTACGATTTGACAGATAACTTTGAATTATTCTAACAATGTATGTTGGAAAATTAAAGTTTTTTAATTTTACAATCAAACCTTCATGCCAAACACTGTCGAATGCTTTTTCTATGTCTAGAAGAGCAAGACCAGTAGAATGGCCTTCAGATTTTTTGGATATTGTTAGTCATTCATGTGCCTGAATTGCCTATAAATACGAATACGCGAAACGCCCCATAAAGCTCCCGCCTTTTTTGTAGTGAACGAACATGTTCCATTACCTCCTATTCGTCCTATTTCAATTCAGATCTCTCACAGTCAACTAACTTCTGATTCCACTTCCGAATCTACGATTCGAATTTTGCTCAATTAGGTTCGTCAAACGAATGTAGGATCAGAATCTAGTTGAGTAAGGCATTGAGAAATTCAGAACAATTGAATAAATGACTTATGGATGCAATCCAACGTCATTCTGATAATTCCCAAAACTGTACTGAAAAGTGCTACTTTTCGACACTGATATTAGTGCTGAAAAGTAGCGCATATCAGCACTGTTTCTCATGGTAGCAAAAGTAGGCCGTTGTCTATTCTCATGATAAAAACTAGGCTAATTTGCAACGAAAAAGCAAATAAAAATATTTCTATTTTTATTTCTCTTCCGGCAGCTTCATTTTTTTACAACAAAAAAAACTCAAACAGCGATAACTTTTTTGTTTTTCGATATTTTTGCACCATTTTTTCACAAGCATTCAAAAAACTATATTTTAGAATCTGTTTTCTTATTTAATCAGCTTCACTTGACATCCACAATTGATTTGAAGTTGAAACAACTATACGTAATTGCATTGAATTTTGAGCTAAAACAGGAGAAAAAAGGTTGTTACCTTGTTTTAAAGTAAAATAAATTTTGAGTGTTTTCAAAAATATATGACTCTATTGAAATTCAACGACATGACTTCTACAATCAGTTTTATGGAGAAAAAAAATGAGGCCAAAAAATAGGGCCTACCCTTAAATACCTTATATCTTACTACGACTATGTTCAATATTATTTTTCTCTGACTATTCTCTGTCAACTTTAAGCATTCAAAAGGTAAAATGAAATCAAAAATCGGTTTGTTCATTGTGAATGTATGATGTTTTGTAAATGTTGGTCTTTTTTTTAATGGAAGCCTCTTACTTCTGTTTTTCCTAGCTACGGCCATGTTTAGTATTTTTCTATTAAAGATCTACACTAGAAGTATCGAATCAAATCAAAAATTGATTGCATAGCGGCACCGAAATATTTGTTCATAGTTTGGTAAGTATTCTTTAAGGGAGCCCCCATTCTCCATTTGCCTTGCTACGACTCTGTTTGCAATGCTGATCTTGAATGTTTCCAACGGTGAAATAAAATTATAATATTTTTGTCTGATGGCTGAGCTATGAGCACAGAATCATTGTAGCACTGTTTTTTCTGAAGTTGGCCAAATTTGCTCAGCCGTTCACAGACCGTCTTCCTCGTTAGAACCATGTGTGTTATTTTTCTATAAGCGTTTGACCACAATGTTTTCGTTAGTGAGAAAGTTTCAGCATTTGGACAATTATTTGTAAAGTTATGATATTTTTTTTTAATGTAAGCTGTTTTAGGTCACCGTCGTATACGGTTTTTTTTTCTCACAGTAGCGTGACAGTTAATGATCACTTGCAGAGCAAAGGAAGTGAGAGATTTCTCGCATTCATGCATCAATGGATAAAAACGACTCTTATTTATAATGGGTTTGAGGACCCCCTGAGAAGTCGTCACAGCTAGCTACGGATATGTGGATCAGCGGTGGAGAAACCCTGAACTAAAGAAACGAAAATTCAAAGTGATTGGATGTCAATAACTTATATTCAAGGAAAATAGTCAACTATGCCGTATCATTGATTTTATCACTGCATCAGAATTATATTACGCCCGAGAAAGAAGTAATACCCAAGGATTTTATTTTTGATTTAATCAACATTTTATTGGGGATTTGAGGACTAACGACAACAACTTGGAACACATACATGTTAATTAATATTGTATATATGTCCCCTTTTTAAGCTCTGGAAGGTTCCCAAAAAATAAGTTAAAAAAAAGCTTTTGTTAAGTTGAAATTTAATTTTAAACTCAATATTGATACTTTAACGGTAAAGTAAGGTGTGTTAGCATTCTCGTCCAAACGATGAAGTAAAGGGCAAAAACCTCTCAATAAACCATAATAAAATAGAACCAAAAATTCCTTCGAATTGGAAGTTCTTTAAAAAAATATTTATTGTAGTATAAGACAACTTATATTGTAAAAGAGCACAGAGTAAAATTACTGAACAAATTTGGCTATACATTTCAGAAGGAATTCCTGAAGAAACTCATGATAGGAACGAACATTCTGAAGGAGTCTAAAACAATTTACATAATAGTTTTTTATACACTTCCTACAACCACACGCCTCATGCTGTAGAGTACTGTAAATACCTGAAAGAATCTCTAGATCATTTAATGAAGTAATTCATAAGTAATAAGTAATTCGTGGAGCGATTCAGGAGTGGAGGATTTTTCTTATATCATGCTAAATTTATATCAGGCCCTTAAAGCGTAAAACCTGTTGGCTAAGTAACGCTCGAAAATAAATTAGAGGATTTTTTCTATCACGGAATAGTACAAACTGTTGACAGAATCCGTTACCTAGCAGACATTTTCAGTTTTGTCACTCTCTGAATTTTTCTCATTGAATGGTAGATGTCATTTATAGCGTTAAAACAAGCTTAAAATTGAAACATTCAAAAAGGGAGGATACACGCATAGTTTCACGTAAATTCAAGTTGTCCATGTTTTAAGTCAATTTGAATAGCAGCATATTCCGGTCCCAAAAAATCACCCCATTTCATGACCTTTGCACAACCTACCAGACACCTTCTCAAGATTCCACAACGAGACAATATGGTTTGGCTCACGTTTTCCCGCTACTTGAGGTGAGAATTCCGTTCCATTTCGGTCCATCCCTGTCGCTGTACAAACTGTGTGTTTTGCTAGAACACAGCAGAAAAAAAATCCCCCAGGACGACAAATAGCATTCATAAAAACTGAAACGAACAGAATCGGGTGCTTATCTCCCGTTTAACTAAACAATGCTGACCTCCTGCTGGGTTCTTCGTTTGGGCCAACACCATCGACGATCGGTCGGTCGTTCAACGGAAAGTGTTGCCGATGCACAGTGGCCCAAGTAAAAAATTAAATAAGTTTCATCCAATTAAGAAAAAAAAAACAAAATTAAACCTCTTGATTGAACCCCGGCTCTAAGCCCTTTTGAAAATTATCTAAAATCAAAAAAACCTCCAGAAGCCAAATCCGACATTGGAAAGAGAAAACAAATGATTACTAACTAATTGCGAAAAAGCTCTTGAACTAGCTGTGCAGTTTTAAAGCGCGCACAATTTTAATTTAGGACTTACTAGTCCAATATAAAACCAAGTTACTCAGGATTCCGAAAACATTCTCAGTCAAGAGAACGTTTTCGAAAATTCCTGGGAGACTGATTTGGAAGAAGTGAGAACCATTATTAAAACAATCAAAAATATGAAAGCCCCTGGCGAGGATAAAAAATTTCACAACCTTAGCAAGAAACTTCCTGAGTAGCTTATTATTCTTAGTTGATATTTTTTTTCAATTGGTATATTTTCCTGACAAATGGAAAAATGCCAAGGTTGTACCAATTCCAAAACTGGACAAAAAACCAGCAGAAATTTCCAACTATCGTCCAATCGGCTTGCTTTCCTACATCAGTGAACTTTTTGAAACGGTTATTTTGATCAGAATGATGGTCCACATCAGCAAAAATTCAATTTTTGCCAATAAATAGTTTGCATACCGACCACACCTCAACTTTAACGTGTAACAAATTTGAATCGCTCTAACCCATCTGAAGGCTATTCTTCTGGTTTACTCTTCCAAACATTTACATAGAAAACTCATTCGACAGTGTTGACAGTGTTGAAGGCTTGACTGTCAAATTGAAAAACCTCTCTTTTCAAAATACATTGCTAGTATAATTCTTAATTTTCTGACAAATCGTAAACTAAAGGTAAATTATCAGAGCTCCAAATTTGAAAGACTTTCTGTAAGAGCTAGTGCTGACCCGCTTGAATTACCTCAGGGATGTCAATAATGTTTATTCGCGGATGACACAGGCCTATCTGCCAAAAAACGAAACCCGAAGCCCTTCGTCTGTAGTAAATTGCAAAAACGTTTGGATATTTTTTCTTCATACTTGCAAAAATGGAAGATTTCTCATAATGCTTCCGAAACACAACTTATTATATTCTAAGATAAATCAAATGCTCTTTATTTGAATCCTATGAGTAGATGATGAGAGTGGTTCTAATAAATTGGTCAGATTAAAAGTATCTAGGGTTATGGTAGATAAAAATGTAACTTTTAAATATCACATTGAGGGCATTCAAGCTAAACTAACAAATATATAAAATGTCTTTATCCACTTGTTAATGGGCGTTTGTCTTAAGAACAAGCTTTTGATCTTCGAACAAATTTTCAGGCCAACCATGTTGTATGCTGTACTAAAATGGACTAGCAGTTGTAATACCAGGAAGAAAGCTCTGCAGAGGATTCAGAGCCCAAGATTTGCACTTTCGACTAACTTTTGTGTGGAGTGGGGCCACTGTGCGTTGAGAGCGCGCAATACTGACTGCCGTGAACAGCAGCAGTTGTGAAATTGATTTTTCTGGTCGGCGATGTAGCATTCCTTTTCCCATTTGCTTCCTTCGATTCGGTTGAACGATTTTCAGGAAGCCATTTGACGATGTTTTGATTGCATTTGGGTTACAAGAACGGAGCGTTTTCTCCATATGTTGCGACGATGGTCGTTTTCAGCGATGCAGTTTAGGTTTGTGATCCTTCCCAAGGGACTTTGCCCTTGCGAAATTATTTTTTTCTGCTTCAGCTGTTGAATTGTCAATGGATGCTAATTCTTTGATTGATCGATTTCACTCACGGAATCGGTCGGTTTCATTAAAGGGAATTAGCTGTGATTGATTAGCTTCTTCAGTGGGCTCTCGCTTTAACTGGAGTATGAGAAAATTTATCATTCGGTTGAATATCTTTCCAATTATCGGAGTCATCATTGAAAAGAACAAGAACAGATAGAAGAGGGTCGACTCGATTCCAAGTTCGTAGAAGTCGTAACAATGATTCCGAAGATAAAATATTGATACTTCCAACCACACAATCATTAATTTCAAAGGAAAAAATGGGCAAACAAACAGAAATCCTTGCCCTAGTTCTACCTCCAAGGCGAAAAGCCACATTCTCAATCGTAAACGGAGCAAGGGACGACGTGTCGTTAGTTGTTTGAACAATCCGAAGATTTTTCATCTTCAACCGGAGAGGGGACAGCTGTGTGAGGTCCTACCATGGAAACGAACGGATAGTGTCAATAAATTAGGTGAAGCACCGGGATCTTTTTATGGGTGTCTCTGAACGAGATCAAAATCTTCCAATGTTTGTTTACAGAGCACTCGAAGTTGCCTGTTAGTCTGTTGGTTTGTTCACTTCTGTGCTGGGCAGAGACATTATCGGGTTGAGTGGTGCAGGTGTTAGAACTGGATCGAGAATGAAAGCTAAACCTGAATTTAGAAAATGATTTCATTTTAAAGGGAAATGTAATAAAAAAAGAATACAAAACATTGAACAGCTGAACATTCTGACTAAATATACATATTTTGTAACATCAGGTATCAGAAGGCCGGCTCCAAAGGCACGTTCCCCACCAGTTGGGAGGTTTGTGCCATCACCATATTTGAGCCTATTTCATCATCTACCCGATGGGAGAGGAAAAAAGGGGGAAAGATGGGAGGAAATAGTAGTGGGGTCCCTTGAAGAGGGAAGATCGCATAAGCGAAATGAGAGCATGTAGCTCCATACCACAATGGGTTCGAACAGCGCCCTGTAAAGGGCACTGCAAAACGCATGAGCGTAAAGAGAGCCTATAGCTTATTACCACAGCGGGTTAAGAATAACAGAATGTCCTGAAGATTCAGGCTTCTGAATTCAGTTTCACTTAAAAAGTGTTTACCGAGTAATTAGAATCGCATTTGCGCGAAAACTGGACAGTTACATATCAGGTGATACGAAGTTCCATAATCGGAGTCACAACTAACGCACACAAATGTGTCAGTACACTGAATATTTGCCATGTTATAATTGAGTCGGCAGTGGCCTGTCAACGCTCGGACCAAGATACTGCAATTCTGCTTTGACAGATTTGATAAATACTTTGCCACCCTTGGAGATGGCTCAGTAATGTACAATTTTGTTTGACGACACGACTCTAAACTATTCTAATATTGTTTGTGCTGAGTTGCCACCCAAGAATTTATTTGAAGCTTCACCCAGCACTAAGGGTATGCGAAATATCGAATGATTCCGTCAAATACGCTTCGAAACGAAATTCCGCGGAATTCCACGGAACTCGCACAGGCGAAATTTATATTTTGATATTTCGTTTCGTTTCGCCAAATTGTTAAAATATTTCCACGGAAAATTGAAAACAAACGGAATAAAACGGAATTTCGCGAAATTCGAGTTTAATTTCGAACAAAAAAACAGGCAAAGCGTTCGCTTCTACTCCTAGCAGCTACAGTCAAAAATGGGTCCGTATTATGGATCAAATCGACTCATATCGAGGCAAACGAATGGTGTGCTAGTGGAAGCATACGTTTTGGCGTTTCTTTAGGAAATGTCTTATCTTAGATTCATAACTGTGGTATGAGTTTCAAAGCCCCACAAAAACAACGGTGGTTCAAAATTTAAAAGGCATTGTATTGCTATAGGCAGAGATCTTCAATAGCAGTTATACAACCGTGCCCAATTGCCAACTTTCGCAGCTAGTCTATTGTATTGTTCATCGGGACGCTGTAGTTGGACCGATATGAAGTTTGTAATTATTTTCATCCAGAATGGTACGTTTTTGTAGCAAAAGAACTATGAATCAAATAAGAAGATATAAAAACATCAGTGATATTGAGCAAAATGGGAGACGTCAAATCATTCCAAACAAGCTATTGCACCTGTTCCGTCCCAACGTCACAAGAAGCAATTTGAGAGCGGTGGCAGCAGGCAACAGCGGAATATTCCATCGTCACCCTTGCATTTCGCTACCCGGTTTGCGGCATCAGGATAGGGAGCGGAAAATACCCCACTGTTGCCATATTGTCGCATCCCCTTTGAGCTTATTCGTTTCACCCTCCATCCAGCCTGCTATGTACAGCGAACGCACCACCACAACCGTCCCCATCGTTGAGCGCACCCCATTGCAGCATCGTTCAGCAATACATAAGAGAGTGGAAGTTTCCATCGCAACCCACCGCTGCGCATCCAATGTTTTGCATCTACCTGTAACATATATAAGTGGCTTGCATGCGCAAGCAATTCATTCAGTTTGTTTTCAACCTTTGTGCGATAAGTATCAAGTAAGAATACAGTACAGTTAAAGTTCCAAACCGCCTTTCTCTCCATTAGTGGAAGCAAAAACAGTCTTTTTCAAGACTTGAGTTGTTAAGAGTCCATTCCTGTGGAGCCATCGGTCCTTAAGCAAGCAAACCTAGTTGCAAGCCGCAACATATGGTCCTTCGAACCGGATAAGGAGATTCATCGTATGTGTCGCCATCGTCGCTTCTGGAGAGGATAACAAGGATGTCGCCGAGAAAAACCCCGATCAAGACTCCGGCTGAAAAGCAGTCAACCGAGAACAACGACGAAGATGACATCAGTGCCCTGATTCATTCTCGTGGTCAGGTGGAAGCGAAAGTTACCAGGCTGAAGTCAACCTTGGTACAAGCCGAGTTAGATGAGACTGAGTTAACACCCCCACAAGTGAGACTGTTCATGAAGAAGTTGGAGTCAGCAAACGCGGAATTTTCATCCATCCACCAGCGAATAATGGAGAAGGTTCCTGCCGCCATCAGGGAGGAACAAGACGAATGCTATCTCCACTTCGACAACCTTCACGATGAGGTAGCAATGTTTCTCGAAACTAGGCTCGAGAGATTTTCATCATCCCCAGGTGCTGTGCCAACAGGACAGCACACCGCCAGTCAGCCAATGATTGTGCAACAGCCGCTTCCACGTGCTATACCTACGTTCGATGGAAGGTATGAGCATTGGGAGAAATTCAAGATGATGTTCCGGGATGTGGTGGACAAGACCAACGAGTCCGACCGCATGAAGCTGTATCATCTGGAGAAGTCGCTAGTAGGAGATGCAGCCGGCCTGATAGACGCAAAAACTATCAGCGACGGCAATTATCAACGAGCATGGCAACTTCTGGAGGAACGTTTCGAGGACAAGAGACGTATCATTCATCTGCACATCAAAGAAATCTTCAACACGCAGAAACTGACCAGTACCAGCTACGGCGAGTTGCGAAAACTCGTCGAATCATTTTCCAACCACGTGGAAAACCTGAAGTTCCTAGGACAGCAGTTCAACGATGCTTCTGAGCAATTCCTGGTGTACATCCTATCGGAGGCATTAGACGATGCCACCAAGATGCACTGGGAGTCAACGGTGCAGCGTGGAGTATTACCAGCATACGATGACACGATCAAGTTCCTGAAAGATCGTGTTTCCGTTTTGGAAAGGTGCCAGCATCAAGGACACGATCCAAATCCGAAACAACGAAACAAGCCATCATCATCCATCGGCAAGATGCCGGTGCAGAAAAGCAACGCAGTTACCACCAGTTCCAGTTCATCCAAAGGTCCATGCCACATTTGTGGCAACGGTCATTTCAGTTATCATTGCCCGATGTTTAAGCAGCTATCAGCATCCCAGATGAGCGACAAGGTGCGATCCGCAGGATTGTGCTACAATTGCCTCCGCAAGGGACATCAAGTCAGAGAGTGCACATCGAGCAAGACGTGTCGCAAGTGCAACAAGCGGCACAACACTCTTCTCCACGAAGACAGCAATCGGAACAACGACCAAGAAGTGAAGCCAGCCTTCTTCTTCTTCTTCTTCCTGGCATTACGTCCCAACTGGGACAAAGCCTGCTTCTCAGATTAGTGTTCTTATGAGCACTTCCACAGTTATTAACTGAGAGCTTTCTTTGCCGATTGACCATTTTTGCATGTGTACATCGTGTGGCAAGTACGAAGATACTCTATGCCCTGGGAATCGAGAAAATTTCCTTTACGAAAAGATCCTCGACCAGCGGGATTCGAACCCACGACCCTCAGCATGGTCATGCTGAATAGCTGCGCGTTTACCGCTACGGCTATCTGGGCCCCCATGCCATGTATGGTATTAAGCATCCTGATCAATCACAACCACCAGCTGATGTTCATCCGTCCACTTCGGTGGTGGACCGTCCCGTGTCCACTACATGCGCCAGCAAACATGTCCGAGTAGCAAAGACAGTCTTGTTGCTTACTGCCGTCGTCCGTGTTATCGATCGAAACAATCGATCTCATCAGTGCCGTGTTTTGCTCGACAGTGGGTCACAAGTCAACTTCGTTACTGAGGAAATGGCCAATCGCCTCGGTATGCCGAAGACATCAGCTAACGTTTCAATCACCGGAATCAACGCCCTGCGAAGCCTTGCCAGAGACAAAGTATTAATCAAGATGCAATCATCCGACGGACATTACCACGCCAACCTCGAGTGCCTGGTTACACCAAAGGTAACAGGTACTATTCCCAGTACACGGATTGAAGTCAGCCACTGGAAGCTTCCGCAAGGCATCCAACTCGCCGATCCAGAATTCTTCAAACCTGGAAAAATCGACATGCTGATCGGAGGAGAACACTTCTTCGACATCCTCAAGCCCGCTCACATCTACATGGGTGACAACGAACCGCAACTTCGAGACACGCATCTAGGATGGGTGGTGGCAGGAGTAATCAACGAGCCACACATGTTAAGCGCTACCATTCAACACACGAACCTCGCATCGCTCGATTCCATCGAAGAGTTGATACATCAATTTTGGAAGGTGGAGGAAGTACCAAACGCTTCTCCACTATCATCCGAGCAACAAGCATGTGAGGCGCACTTTCAATCAACGTATCAGCGTGATTCAACGGGTAGGTTTATTGTGAATCTGCCATTCAAGGACAACATGGACCAGCTGGACAACTGTCGGTCACTGGCTCTCAAACGATTCTTCATGTTGGAGAAACGGTTTGAACGCAATCCCGTGCTCAAACAGCAATATGTCGATTTCATCAAGGAGTACGAGGATCTCGGCCACTGCCGGGAAATCAAGGAAGCTGATGACCCTCCAAATCACAGCTCCTACTATTTGCCACATCATGCGGTTCTTCGTCCATCGAGTTCAACAACTAAGTGCCGAGTTGTCTTCGACGCCAGTGCCAAATCGGAGCCATCAAAGATGTCACTCAACGATGTCCTACAAGTCGGTCCAGTGATGCAAAACGGAATTTTCCAAATAACACTACGATTCAGAAAGCATGCCTACGCTTTCTCAGCAGACATCTCGAAGATGTACCGCCAGGTCCTCGTGGCTCAACCAGACAGACGATTTCTTCGCATCTTCTGGCGATCAGACCGATCGCATTCAATGAAGGTACTCGAGCTGAACACCGTAACATATGGCACAGCATGTGCACCATACCAAGCAACAAGGTGTTTGGTCCAGCTTGCCAAGGACGACGGACCAGAGTTTCCCATCGGCGCCCAGATTCTCACAGATGACTTCTACGTTGACGATACTTTATCTGGTGCCAACACAATCGAGCAAGCCATCGAGTGCCAGTGTCAGTTGAAAGCCTTGCTGGCCAAAGGAGGTTTTCACATCCACAAATGGTGCTCCAATTCCGAGGAATTCATCCAACGCATACCAATCGAAGATCGTGAGCAGCAAGTACCACTCAACGAGTACGGTCCGAACAAAGTCATCAAGGTACTCGGAATTCTGTGGGACCCAAACATCGACACCTTTATGATCGCTAATCCACCAAGCATTCCGCCATCATCGAGTCAACCAACTACAAAGCGAATCATCTATTCCGAGGTGGCAAAACTATTCGACCCTCTCGGATTGTTCGCTCCTGTTATTGTCATCGCTAAACTACTGGTACAACAGCTGTGGCGCACGTCAGCCGGTTGGGACGATCCCATTGATGATGAAATCCAGGACAGATGGTCAACGATGCAGTCAACATTACCCGAGCTAGGTCGTATTCACGTTCCAAGATGTGTCACGTTTCCTGATACGATCGCACACGAAGTACATGGATTCGCCGATGCATCGAACGTTGCGTATGGTGCATGCATTTATCTGAGGAGTATTTTCACTGACGGATCAGCATGCCTTCGCCTCCTGTGCAGCAAGTCAAAGGTTGCTCCCTTACACGAACTGTCCATCCCACGAAAGGAACTTTGTGCAGCGCTCCTTCTGGTAAATTTGGTCGTCCAAGTCATCAAAACGCTTCAGATGCCTTTTCGTGAAGTTGTGCTTTGGTCGGATAGCACAATAGTTTTGGCATGGCTGAAAAAACCTTTGGATCAACTACAAACGTTTGTGAGAAATCGTGTAGCCACGATACAGTCAGCATCCAGTGAGTATCAGTGGAGATACATCCGTTCAGCTGACAATCCTGCCGATATCGTTTCCCGTGGACAATTACCGGAGGAATTAAGAAAAAACAGCCTCTGGTGGAACGGCCCAAGGTTCTTGACATCAGCCGATTACAACATCGAAGTCACCGAAGAAATTCCTGAATTTGATCTTCCGGAGTTGAAATCCAATATAGCAGCACCAGTCGTCAGATGCGAACCATTCCAGTTCTTCGACCGCTTCAGTTCGTTCCACAAAATTCAACGCATTATGGGCTACGTTTTGCGTTTCATCAGCAGATGTTGCAAATCACGGTCAACCGATCTTGGTCAGGGAACCAATCTCTCCGTCCAAGAGCTACGTCGATCAACCGAAGCAGTCATCAAGGTAATACAACAGAAACACTTTGGTGATGAAATTCAACGTGTGATCTCCAATCAACCATGCAAGCGACTGGGTAACCTGAATCCAGTATACGAAGATGGGCTTTTACGAGTGGGTGGACGATTGGATCACTCAAAATTGCCGTACGCAGCAAAACACCAGATTATTCTACCCGACAAGGACCCGCTCACCAGAAAGCTGATCATTACTCTGCATGAAGAACATCTACACATTGGACAAGCTGGTTTAATCAGTGCCATTCGACAGAGGTACTGGTTGCTCAACGCAAGGTCAACGGTGCGCCAAGTTACACGAGCATGCGTGAAATGCTTCCGTGTAAGGCCTGAAGAAACATCGCAACTAATGGGGAACCTTCCATCATCACGTGTTGTTCCATCGCCCCCGTTTGCTGTAACTGGCGTGGACTATGCCGGTCCATTCCTTGTTAAGCAAGGCACACATCGTCCAAAGATCGTGAAAGCATATGTTGCAGTTTTCGTTTGCATGGCAACCAAGGCTGTGCATCTGGAAGTCGTGTCCGATTTGTCAACAGATGCTTTTTTGGCGTCTTTGAAGAGGTTCATCAGTCGAAGAGGAATGGTCCAAGAAATCCATTCGGACAACGCCACGAATTTCCACGGAGCCAACAACGAACTTCACGAGTTGTATCGTCAATTCCAAGATCAACGCACTGTCGATAAAATACAACATTTCTGCCAAGTTCGCGAGATACAGTGGCACTTCATCCCACCAGATGCACCGGAGTTTGGTGGTCTTTGGGAATCAACAGTCAAGTCAACTAAAACACACCTCAAGCGAGTCGTTGGCAACGTAAAATTAACCTTCGAGGAATTGGCAACCGTTATGGCCGAGATTGAAGCAATCCTGAATTCTCGCCCATTGTTCAGCATTTCCAACGATCCATCAGACCCACAGGTCATCACTCCAGCACATTATCTGATAGGTCGCCCACTGACTGCTCCAGCAGAGCCGTCCTTGGAAGATATTTTCGTACATCGCCTAAGCCGTTGGCAACACCTGCAATTGATGCGAGAGCACTTCTGGCGAGCATGGACGAAGGATTACCTCAATTCTCTTCAACCTCGAAAGAAAAATCTACGGAAAACAACAAACCTTCGCCCTGGTTTAGTTGTTTTACTCCATGACAAGACGCAACCACCGCTGAACTGGAAGCTAGGACGCATCACTGCTGTGTACCCAGGAGACGACGGTTTAGTTCGAGCCGTCGATGTTTTTGCCAGCAATACGACCTTCCGGCGTTCAATCAACAAGGTTTCCATCCTTCCCATCGAGGACAACCTCAACCCTTCGCTGGAAGAAAATGTTGATACGAGGTCTCAACCGGGGGGAGAATGTTCCGTCCCAACGTCACAAGAAGCAATTTGAGAGCGGTGGCAGCAGGCAACAGCGGAATATTCCATCGTCACCCTTGCATTTCGCTACCCGGTTTGCGGCATCAGGATAGGGAGCGGAAAATACCCCACTGTTGCCATATTGTCGCATCCCCTTTGAGCTTATTCGTTTCACCCTCCATCCAGCCTGCTATGTACAGCGAACGCACCACCACAACCGTCCCCATCGTTGAGCGCACCCCATTGCAGCATCGTTCAGCAATACATAAGAGAGTGGAAGTTTCCATCGCAACCCACCGCTGCGCATCCAATGTTTTGCATCTACCTGTAACATATATAAGTGGCTTGCATGCGCAAGCAATTCATTCAGTTTGTTTTCAACCTTTGTGCGATAAGTATCAAGTAAGAATACAGTACAGTTAAAGTTCCAAACCGCCTTTCTCTCCATTAGTGGAAGCAAAAACAGTCTTTTTCAAGACTTGAGTTGTTAAGAGTCCATTCCTGTGGAGCCATCGGTCCTTAAGCAAGCAAACCTAGTTGCAAGCCGCAACAGCACCTAACGACGCACAGAGGTGACTTTGATCAGAAGCCTGGAAAATTTACCATTCGAAGTCGTTCGATTTTCCAGGAATCAAAATTTTTCTTGCAACGCATAATATGCCTATTGTCAAATTTCCAGCTTTTGACAAGAAAAAAAAAACTTAAACGTGTATTCCGCGAAACAAATTCAAAAATTTCGTTTCGTTTCGAAAAACGAAACATTTTTAAATTTCGTTTCGTTTCGTCATTATCAGCGCAAGATATTCCGCGTATCGTTTCGTTTCGTATCACATGGAAAAAATCCATATCGCATACCCTTATCCAGCACTTCGAAATTGGAATAGCCGGCTCAGGGCCAATGAAGTCATGCGATGCTCCATCGCGAGCTAGCTCATCAGCCAATTAATTTCCAGCGATGGAAGAATGGCCAGGTACCCATACAAGGTTTACAGAGTTGACTGAGTTCAGTTCCTCAATTCAAGTTCGACATGCGATAACAAGCTTCTACCTCAAGTTGGCCAAAGCAAGAGCTTTTATAGCAGCCTGACTATCTGAACAGAAGTATATGACTTTACCCATTACGCGCTGTTTAAGTGCTGATTGCACTTCAAACATAAGAGCAAATATTTCCGCCTGAAAAACGGTGCAGTTTCTACCAAGTGAGTAAAACTGATTCACCCTTAGCTCACGAGAATATACACCTGCACCAGCTCTACCTTCAAGATGGGAGCCATCAGTGTAACATACTATATTGTTTGATATACTTCATTCCAAATAGCCAGACGTCCATTCCTCCCGTGAAGGGAATTGTGTGGTAAGTGTCCTGTAAGGAAAGTGACAAGCAATTGTGAGATCACTTGGAGCAAGGACCATTGTGTCCCAATTCACCAAAAGTGGAAACAACGAAGTATGTGTAGAACTTTGATTCACTGGATTTTTCTCCAGTAGATCCAGTACCCATAAACGGTAAGAGGAAGAAAGTGCTTCTTGTTTAAGATGTATGTGTAGTGGCGCAACGTTGAAAAGAGCCTCGAGCGCTGCTGTGGGAGTTGTAGAGACATCGCACCAGACATCGCCATCAAGCACATCCTTTGGAGATGGCCCAATTTTGATTGGATTGTTCTCACTTCGCCCTTTTGCCACCACACAAGACATCCATATGCCAATATTGGTCGAACAACTATTGTTTAAGTCCATTTGATATATTTGGGTTTGGGGCCCCAAGTTTTACCAAAGGTTCGACGGCATTGACCGAAGGCCATGCAAGCTTTTTTGACTCTGAAATCAATGTAAGGTGTCCAAGAAAGTTTGGAATCCAGAACGACTTCGACGTACTTTACCTGATCAGTCACATTGATCTCAATGCCAAGAAGACGTAAAGGTCGAATTCCATCACGGTTTCGTCTTTCCGTAAAAAGAACAATAGATGTTTTATTCGGGTTAACCGAAAGGCCATATTGGCGACACCAACTCTCGACTACCTGAAGAGCACTTCGCATCAGGTCGAATAAGATAATATCAGAGCTAGGTAGTCGTCGCCAAATCCATAAGTTGGAAAACCGCTATTACTGAGTTGCCTCAATAGCGTATCTGCTACGAGATTCCACAAAAGTGGTGACAAGACTCCCCCTTGGGGGTATGCGCAAACACTCAATTCTCGAATCGCAGCTTGACGCAATGTCGAGAAGAAATTTCGGTTGTTGAGCATTTGATGAATCCAATTGGTAATCATTGTAGGTAGCCTATGGTTTCGTGCGGCTTCCAATATGGCATCGAAAGACACATTATCAAAAGCACCCTCAATATCCAAGAAAACACCCAAGCAGGATTGCTTCTGAGCGAATGCTTTCTCGATATCGTATACAACTTTGTGTAAAAGAGTCACAGTGGACTTTCCAGATTGGTAAGCATGTTGTTTCACATGAAAAAGCGTGTTTTCCAAATAAACATCACGGATGTGGTGATCGATAATGCGTTCCAGACATGTCATAAGAAAAGAGGTCAGAGTGATTGGTCTAAAACTCTTCGCTGCTTCATACGACGCACGTCCTCCTTTCGGGACAAACTTTACAGTAATATCACGCCAGGATCTGGGAATATACCCGGTAGCAAAACTGCTTACAAATAGCTTTTTCAAAACATGTTTGATAAACTCAAATCCCTTTTGGAGCAGAACAGGATAAATCCAATCTGCAACTGGAGCTTTGAAAGGAGCAAAACTATTAAGCGCCCATTGAATCGATTCAGTAGTTACGATACTACGAGCCGAAGCCAGAGACTAGACAGTAACTACATGAAAAGACATTTGGTTCATCCGTAGATGCTATGTCGACACATCCGGGGAATTGTGTTTTGAATAAACATTCTAAAACTTCTTCATCGGAAGAGTAAAATCGCCATTAGGTATGCGAATTTCGTTCCCTTGAAAATCCTTAGATTTTTTTAAAAATTTTGTTCAGCCGACTGACTTTACTCAAACTGGAAACATTTGTACAAAGTTGTTATCAGCCTGATCGTTCAGCAGAACGAAGAGCCTTCTTGTAAGCCTTGCGAGCAGGCTTGAACGACTCTGATCCAGCTGAACGGCGTCTGTTCCAACTCCTTCTACATTGTTTCCTGAGTCTATTCAAATCGGAATTCCACCATGGGGTCCCTCTTGTAGTCTTTACAGACCGCAGAGGACATGCTTCTTCAAAAGCTTCCATAATGTAGGATGTTGTAGTATCAACTGCATCATCCAGATCACTTGGATTTTCAATGGACGGAGAATATCCATGAAATTTGGTCGCAACCAATTCAATATAGAGTTCCCAGTTTGTTGACCGGGGATTCCTAAAACGCAAAGTCTGCGCAGTTACTTTTGAATGTTCAAAGAATATGTAGCGATGATCAGATAATGATTCCTCATCTGATGCATGCCAATTCGTTAACTCATGACTAACTCTATTCGAGCAGAGCGTTTTGTATAACACTTCTTCTCTACATTATTAGATACATGTATTAGATACCATGAAGGATGAGCGATTGCTTATGTTAAGTAATCTCAGATCTGTACTTCTTAAGTATTCCATCAGACTGGAGCCTCTCAAATTGATATCTGAGCTGCCCCAGATGATGTGATGAGCACGAAAAAGACAAGCAGCGAAAAAACCAGATCGGTATCTATTGAAAGTCGCCAAAGGCGATAAAACACAGGATACACTGTGTAAAACGCATAATGCGAAACCATATAGGTGATAAATTAAATTAAATAGCAACATATTCATAATCTCATTCTTATTTAGCCTCAGGCTAGAGATTGAAGAAGAGCAGCCGATTATCTCGGAAAAACACAAGGTCACCTGCGCCATTGCTCCGGGTAGCACAAGAAGGGCACAATACTGCAGAGGGCGCTCCACAGTGGCGGTCCTTCATACAAAGGTCGGACAAAACCTCAATTACGTCTCAAATTGCTTGATAATGGTAATCTATTGATTATATTGGATACCTGATATAATCCCGTTGGAAATAACAGTCAAATAGAAAATTCGATTTTCTAGTGAAATTGGTCCAAATTAAGTTTTTTCATCCAATCGTATAAGAAGGCTATTACTACAATTTTTTTGTTGTAATGCAGAAATTTGTGCATAAACCTAAACTAGAGGCACAAATTTAACTTCCTTTTAGAAATTCCACTAAAGTTTCAAACGAATTATGACAAATTATATAGATTTTAATGAGAAAATCGATAAATTATAATGAAAAATTAAAATGGAATTTTCTCTTCTAGGGGCAAAAAGGGGCAAGAAAAACTATTGCACGTTTGAAAGTATGGATGATTTGCTGCTTCATAGTGAGTGACTCATTTTCCCGAAACACTTCACAAAAAACGTACGAAATTTTGAAAATTTACCAAAATTTTGGAGAAAGATTGTTAAAAACTTTTTTTGCTACAAATAACAACTTGATATGTTAAAAATTTCATAATTATAGCCAAAACTAAGGCTTATAACTACGCTTTCAAATGGAACCTATTGAGCTTTAATCGGTTATGATTTCGTTGAGATTTGTTTGTTTGAAGTTTGCTAGGTGAATCAAAGTTGATGAATTTCGAGCAGTCCAATTTTGCTGACTTTCCCAAACTTACAATGCTGCCAAAAATCTAAAACATAACAGATCAATCTCAAGTTTTGAGAAATTGTCGCTCAATAGTATAGAAGTATATAAAAAATATTGACGAGTGATTTTGAGAACATGAATTTTTGAGGTTTTGTCCGGCCATGCGCCACTGTGCGCTCTGCTACTCCACAGGCTCCGTTAGCGGTTAGGTTTGATTTAGACCCCCCTAACCATTCATGTCTAGGCACGGTACGCATTACACCATAAATTAGGGGTCACCTGTGAGGTGGACTTTTACCACCGGAACAGGCAGTCCGTAGTGTGATTTCTTAGCCAGTTGAAACAACCGCTACCGACACTACGCGGCTATCTAGGCTGCTCGGGAAAAGGAGGTTAATATTGATGATTAAGTCCTGACGTGCCCAAGCATCCGCCAAAAGAGCTCTTCAATTCGTCTTGCGAGCTGATATAGTGCTATTATACAGCTTACAAGCCTTACATTAGCCGTATATAGCCTTATGAGTCCAAAAAGACGAATTAGTGGACAAGTAGTTACTTGGGATTTTTGGACTCTCTTACCTTTGTTGATGAAGTTTGGGGACCAAACTAATTCCCCTTTAAAACTTCAGTGAAGAAAATCAAACTAGAAATTTCGTGATGCGTTGAACACTTTTGCTACTATAGCGTTCGTCTAGCCCCATAGCTAGGCACTTGTAAGGAGATAGTCAAAAATAATAACAGCCAGATTTGTTTCATAGAAATACGGTTTCTCATTGACCATAAGTAAACCCCCAAATTCGTCCCTATCCATCGATCGCTCCAAGCTCCAATTCCAAGAACCACACGGCTCTGTCCATCTATTCTGCTCTAGAACAGCGCTCTGTAGAGGCACGATTCCAGGAAAACGGTCAAACTCAACCTCGTCAAATCAGTTAACAGCCGTCAAGGCACACGCGTTCACGCTGCTTGCTTGCTGACTGCCAGCAAGTGGATCCCTTCGAGTTGATTAAATTACCTCCAACATCTGCCTCGATTCCCCTTCTCTCCCCCATCGGTTGCTCGTGAATGTTTTACACCGAATTTAACAAGATATTTTGATAGTTGCTTATTGTTTCGTTTGAATGATCTCATTGTCAAGGTGTTAGTCTGCTTTTTCTTATGCCTCTACTTGTTTCACCGAGAGCCAGGCGTGTTTCCCGCAGCCGAAAAAAAGATCTTTTTTTCTTTCTTCACTCCTCCAGCAACAATCTGAGCTCGCTGGCCTTATTGTTCCGCGTGGCGAGAAATTGTTTCGGATCCATCAAAGTCGCGCGCTCGCTGCTGCTGCCTTCGTGCGGCGAGGTGTGGCGAGGCGGGAGGAGCCGAAATTCAACGAACCGACCTTTGCACACGCGTGATGATAAAGCAGTAAACGCTTTTGACAAGTTACAAATTTGTAGTAATAAAGATCGAGACAGATGAGGGGGAATCAGATTTGATGGATAATTATGGAAGACAGATAATTTGGCCGGGGGACGGAATAAATGGTACGCGCCAAATGGGCTGGCGTGTGAAGTGGAGTTTTTGTAACACCTCAGAGCTGTCAGCGTCGATCGTTGCCGTTTGCAGGTTCGTTAAACGATTGCTGGACCAATGAACGAATGAAGATTGAAAAATTGAGCTTCGAAATTACTTGAACCCACATTATTGGAAAGGATAAGAACTCAACAAACAAGGTTGAATTGTTCCTGCAGCAATATGCTCAGCAGTTCAGATGATTAAGAGGTTAATCCAAAACATTTGTTTCGCCTTATTGACGTGATATACGCTGATTTTTTAGCCGATCTATTTTTCAAGTTGTCCATAGACTACGTGGACATTTTTCATGTCAGACCTACTCATACCGCCGCTTGGTCTTTTGACCACACACTTTTTTTAAAATTTGTATAGACCATAATCTTTGGGCTCCTCTCATACATGACATACATTTTTTAAAGCAAGACGCATGTATTTTAACCTCTATCGTTATATTAGTAGAAGGTTGAAAGTCTTTACAATACACTTCAAATGTATTTTCCGGAATCTATTTAAATTTTCCACAAAAAAAATTATTTTTTTTCGGTACAGTGTCTAAAACATAAAAAATGGGGATAAGATTGGGTCAAGCAAGAACGATAGTAAATTAAATTGCAAGTCCACTTTTTTGACATTTTACGGTGCCGGGTGATCTTTTTTTCATTAAGATGTGTTTATTCTTCCTAAATACAGCATCGCTGGAACATCAAACAACTCTACTTGAGGATTCCGTGCATTGAATAACAATGCAACGCATTTTGACAACTTCTCAAACCAGTAACTGCGTTTCGTGCGCAGCAACATCGTAAAATTCTATGAAATGGATTTTATTTAATTTAAATATTTATCAGTGTTTTTAAATTTAAGATACATCTCACGGAAGTACAAATGAGTTTGATCGCTGAAATACCGGGATTATGACGTCAACATATGTCTGAAATGTATTGATCGTGGAATGTCGCACCGAAATTTAATTATTTGCGAAGGTTCAAAATAATCACAGTTTCAGTACACCTCTGGGGAAACTGAATTGGTTTATGGCAATGAGGATAAGACTTTGAAGACAATTTGAGGGAAAAAACAAGAACATTTATGTAAACTTGACGATAAATGTAGGGTTTACATATTTTTCCTCATAGCTTTTCAATTTTTTTTGGTATAATCGTTCTTTTAAGTGGATTTATCATACTTGTGAAACATCTTAGATATCTTTTCGTCTCGTTTGCATCGTATTTCATCAATATTTTTTAGCTATGAATGGTTTTGCAATCACATTCTCAAAAACAAGTTATTTCAATTGTGACCCAATGTCACCCCCTCTATGGGGTGAGATTGGGTCATTTTCCATTCACATGTGGTGCCGCTGTGAATTAATATTTTTCTTTAATATTTTGAACAGTTGTTGAAGTACCATTAAAGTACATACACACCAAATTTGAAAATAATTGGAGTTAAATTGCGATAGTTATTCAATAAATAAATCGTACATATCCCTTTTCGACCCATTCTCATCCCCTACGGCGGTACTTTAAACCTGCCATAAACTTAGGTTTTTAAAACAATGCATGCTAAATTTTCAAAAAAAAGAATTCATTGGACCAAACAAATTTTTTTTTACACAAAACTAGGAAAAATGTTACATTTTATTGACTTTCTTCACTATCAGGCGTATTTCGTAAAATTTAAAGCTAATATGTGGATTTTAGATTTCCGTGAGCTATATATCTCCAACTTTTGCCTCACACATACTTTCCAAGACACCCTCATGATGGACTAAAAATGCCCTAGCATAAGCAATTGAAAAAGTTTTTTTTTATTTTATTCTATGCAATGGAAGCAGACCGAACATTACAGGGACCGTTCAAATATTACGTAACGCAAAAGGGGGAGAGAGGGGGTATTACTTAGTGTTGCGATCCATACAAAAAATTGAAATTTTCCATACAAAAGCTGTAAAGGAGGGAGGGGGTCTAAAATTGACAAATTTTGCGTTACGTAATATTTGAATGAACCCTACAATTTCCACGTTCAAAAAACAACAATTAGCCACAATTTTCCCAAATGTCATTTAATTCTTATAAATTTTGGAGTGAAAAGCTATTACTTGAATATTATTCGAATCATCGTGATAAGGATGAAAGTAGTGACTTACACAGAGCACATAAAAAGCGATTTGATCAACATTGTACTGTTGGTTGTGAGCAGTCAGTATCCTGCATGAAAGGTCAATGTCAAGGATGTGTGGACCCGCCACCAAAATCCAAGACAAGGGAATGTTAACAACAGGAAGAAAACAGCCCCAAGCTCCTTGTCCAATCGTTTCATTCAGGAGCCCTTATGATCCTAACGAAACCCAATACATGAACCTTATAATAGAAATAAGGGGGAAATCCCTCAGTACCGGACACTTAAGTCACTAAATCCATAGTTAGAAGAATATTGGTTTTAAAAAAATTAAATGAAATTGCCACACACAAAATTACATTGATAACATTAATGGCCAAATTTGCTGATAAATCTTCCATTCACTCCCAGCAAAAGAGAAAAGTAAAAAGCGTGTTCAAAACTAGTTTGGAATACTAAAGAAACTATATTTGTATGAACGAGAGCTAAATCGTGAGTATAAACCACAGTCTTAAGTATAAATTTTACTGTTTATGGTAGTTTTACTAAAAAGTCTCATACTTTTAAAATCATGTACGCATATTTATCGATCTACAGCAAATTGTAAACGGGTTTCTCCGAATTTTCCAATTGGTAATCTCCAGGCAATGGACATGCCCTGCAACTGCAGCGATTCGCAGTAGACAGGATGTCCCGGGCCCGATCCATCTGACAAGCCAATCGAGCCTTCTGTCACCATAGAAGATGGTGTCTCCATCATGTCGATAGCCTGGTAATCTCAGAACAACATATTTCGAAAATAATATGTGGAAAAAGATGTCAAAGCTGAGCTCATAAAGCTTGATGCTGACAAAGGCGCTGGGACGGACCGTCTACCTCCGATAGTCTTGAAAGAATGTGCAGAGTCTCTGAAAACACCCATCAGCATAATCTGCAATCGATCTCTCATCCTACTGTTTGGAAAACTTCATCGATAACTCCCATCCACAAATCTGGAAACTACACCTCCGTGGAAACTATCGCGGTATCTCCATATTATGCTGTGTCGCCAAGGTATTTGATAAGATAATACATTCCGTTCTGTACAACACTACCCGGCACTTGATTTCGGACCGACAACACGGGTTCATGAAGAAGCGTTCAACAGTGTCCAACTTGATGTGATACACCAACTTCCTTTCAAAAGAAATCGAAAATCGCAAACAAGTAGACACAGTGTATTTCGACTTTAGAAAGGCTTTTGACCAAGTTCCGCATAGCCTTGCAATCGACAAACTTGAGCATTGGTATGCAGCTTAACATTAGCAAATGTAAAACCATCACTTTCACACGTCGCCTATCTTGCTTTCCATTTGAATACAAAATCAATGGTATTTGCTTAGACCGTGTCAATACGATTAACGACTTGGGTGTCATCATTGAAAGTAAGCTGAAATTCAACGAACATATCAACATCATAACAGCCAAAGCGTTCTCAGTTCTTGGTTTTGTACTGCGTAATACACAATTATTTCACGACGTGTACACGTTGAAAACTTTGTATTGCTCTTTGGTGCGGAGCATTCTAGAACATGCTGCTTGTGTTTGGTCGCCTTACCATACAACTCTGGAAATTCGCATCGAGAAAGTACAGCGAAGCTTTATTCGTTACGCCCTTAGATCGCTTCCATGGAATGATCCGCAAAATCTTCGAGAGCCGAACTGATCGATCTCGAAACACTTTCACGAAGACGAACTAAGCTGAAACAAATGTTCGTATTTGACCTCATAACCGGAAACATTAACAGCTATGCTCTTCTCAACGATGTAATGTTCGTTGCACCGAGCCGAAATTTACGTGGAAGACATCTCTTAACGACGGGTGCAGTCCCTTCACTAGCTGCATCCAGTACTTCAATGTTGTGAACGGTCAATTTGATTTCAACGTGTCCAAGACGATTTTTAAACGTGGAATTAAGAATATTAGATAATAAGAACAGTCTGTGGGATATTCAAGGAATCCAAGACGGTGTCACCATTCTAAATGCGCCCTACAAAGTATTTTTCCAGATCATCTTCCGTCGTTTGTCACCTATAGTAAACGAGTTCGTGGGAAGTTTTCAAGCCAGCTTCGTGGACGGTCGATCGACAACGGACCAGTTCTTTACTGTACGGCAAATACTCCAAAACTGTCGTGAATACCAGGTCCCAACGCATCACCTTTTCGTCGATTTCAAGGCGGCATACGATAGTATCGACCGCGTAGAGCTATGGAAAATCATAGAAGAGAACAGCTTTCTCGGGAAGCTCACGAGACTGATAAGAGCGACGATGGAAGGAGTGCAAAATTGTGTGAAGGTTTCGGGTGTACATTCCAGTTCGTTTGAATCCCACCGGAGACTACGACAAGGTGATGGACTTTCGTGCCTTTTGTTCAATATTGCGCTAAAAGGTGTTATGTGGAAAGCCAGGCTCAACAGTTGGTACAAGAAGGCTAGGATGGAGAGATGAGGCCACGAACCGAGTATTGTGGCGTGAAATTGTTGATTCAGTGTTATCTGTTAAGATGTTAACTAAACAAATGAATGAATTGATAATCGAGTCCGACCTGTAACGGAATAAACATAGTTGAAGGAGTATTTAACGTATCTTTAGAACACCAAAATATCATCTAGTCCGGTCTGTCTGAAAACCGACCAATTGTGATTAATTTCTGCCCATATATAGGATTGAAGTGAACGGAATAATGTTCCTGTAGATTTATTGATTAACACTCTGGTCCGTTTCAAAGGATACAATGAATATGTGAGATATCATTATTATATTGAAACTGCCTCGCCCAAAATGTATAAAAAAGCACTAAATTTTAAACCATTACCTGTATTCCTCGAACGATTATGCGCCCTCCATTAAAAATCTTTCAATGAATGGAACCTAAAACTCTATATTAATGTCGCATTTCACCGGGGCTCAATCTGACAACGAAGACTGCGAGGACTTACGACGTGACTCATCATCATCCGCCAAAACGCCACTATAAATAAATCCAACCTGTCAGTCGGTGATCGATTTCCGCTCACCCGGTTGTGCCATCCACAGAAGCCACACCACGTAAGAGTTCAATGACTAGCTCTCGGGCAGCTCGATATGACGCGGTTTCGTTACAAATTCAAACCACTATACCATTCATAATAATGTTCTGCCGGCCCATTGCGTTGGGGCGACCATTGAAAAGGCGACAAGAGCCCAACCCTTCAAAGTTTTTAAATCGATTCGCATTTCTACTTTCAGCGAAACTCACTCAGCTCCACCGCTCTTCAGTTCCATCATCATCAATTACCAACGCAATCGGCGTACATTCGATGGTGGAGGCGAAAGGTTATTGCGACTATTAGAAAATTAAACTGCTTCATGGAAAATCAACAACTGTTTCATGACAATTGATACTATTTACCACAATGATCTCCATCATGATCAATAAAGACACGAAATGGGTGCTTTAGGTGTCTGGACACGATTCCCGTTCGGTCCAGGATCTTTCCGTAATTGAAATTTCCTGTACTTTCCTGGGCAAAGAGTATCATCGTACCTGTCACACGTTATACGAATGCGAGAATGGCAACTTTGGCAAAGAAAGCTCTAAGTTAATAATTGTGAAAGTGCTCATAAGATTACTAACCTGAGAAGCAGGCTTTGTCCCAGTGAGGACGTTATGACAAGAAGAAGAGAATGAAACGAAATTGTTCGATAAGAGTAAGTACAAACTACGAAGTCTTGCGTCCAATTTATCGTTTAATATGGACGGAATTTTTGGTGGTAAAGGTATGAATATTTCTTTCAGATGTCAGAAGGACAACAGTGCCTAGGCGGTACTACCAGCTAAGTACGCAATCCTTAGCTGGCAGTCTTTACATCGTTTGACCCGTGGAAGCGTGAAATGGGGACTTGTGAGGTCCAGAGCTATGTTCGACGATCTTTTCTGGCTGTTGCCTCACCATTTCATAGCACAGCATTATTTTTAATGTTGAAGAAGCATTTTAAAATTTTATTTGCGCATTCAATAGGCTACCAATGGTGAACGACCAGCGCTTCCAGGTTTAGCTTCAAGAACGTTATTAGTCTTCACACTCGTTTAGGTATGTTTGTGCAGCACCAACTCCTTTCTTCGCGATCGGATCACTAGAATGGGAAAGCACAACGCAGCAAAAAAAAACTATGAAAAGAACCGAAAGGAAGGAAATAGTTAAATCAACATTTGCATGCATAAACATTCTGAACGTGGACAGACACTGACGGGAATCAATCAACCCCCGGTTGGCGATTGGTGATTTGTCGATCGGGAAACAAACTCGCACCTAGCCCGAAACGAGTAAGAACAAACTACGAAGGCTTGCGCGTCCAATTTAGGAAACTATCGCGACCGTTTGGCCATTTACAGGTTTGTCGCTACCGACTGCGATAGCCAAAAGGAAGGAGGAACTGGGTGTTCAAAATTGTATCTGGAATATCAATTGCGCACTATGGCGCTGGTGCATGATGAATTTTAACGTTAGTCGATCAACCTAACGGATTGTAGATTGATGGTGCAGAACATGACACTTTAATGGTATTGATGAGTTGGAAATTTGGAATGGTGCTCTGACAATTAACATTTATATAATAACAGGGGTAGTGTTGAAAAAAGAGATTTTTGAAGCTTATTAGCTTATTCCTGAGACAAAGTTTTGATTGTCTATGGATAAGTGGACAAAGACATTTTACATATTTGTTACATTTGGCTTGGCCCTCAATGTGATTTTTGAAAGTTAATTTTTTATCTCTTTTTTTTTTCAATTCGTGACAACATGTCTACTTGAAGGTTTCAAATCAAGTGCTCTTGGTTTATAGGGATGGTACACAAATTACAGTATGGCCCATAATAAAATGCGAAAATTGTTTGAACGTGAATCTAACATCCACAAGCGTTATTTTCATTATTTTTGCAAGTAAATGTAATTTCTGATTATTGTAGTATATTCTAACACAACTTCGCTATCTAGGACAATTTCTGTAATATTTTTCTTACTGTCCTAAATAATGTAATAAAGCATAGAAGTTCAAAGGTTTTGTCCGCCCAACGCTAGAAACAGCGTCCGACTGTCGTATACTCTGGTGATAAACTTTCCACCTTTAAAAATCACACTTTATTGTTGTAAACTTTTGTTTGTTTGGTATCATAGGATGGAGGAGTTCTTAGAGAACGTGTTTTTCATAGTCACAATAAAATATTTTGCCAGGGTCATAGTTTTGAGGGCATTTGCGTCTTATAGGTTTGATATGCCTTTATTTTTTGTTAAAATTTAGTAAAAATTAAATACGGAGGCCTATAACAGATTTTTGAGGATGAAATTTGTTCCTTCGGTTAGAGACAACTTATATCAATACTAGCTCATAGGTTTTGAGCAAAACGGAGCCACTTATTAGACTTAAATGAAGGTTCAATCAAAGCTCTCCAAAATGAGCCGTTTTTTCGAAAATATGTTTAAGTCTTTAATGATCCAGGTATGAACCAATTCTATCATTTGATATGGGCGTATGCTGAAGACAAGTCCTGTGAAGAATCTCACACCATCGTTGATGTTTTAGAAGCTTTTATCACACAGATATTGAACTCGATGACTACATGATAAAATTTGAAGGTATGCTTTTAATTACTCTCTGGTAAGGTGAAATTAACTGATAAAAATCATGTCCAAAGCGAGAATCTGAGTCAAAATAGATTAAACAACACAAGTTATGAATAATATTTATGATTCATTCACATTTTCTATGTAAAACCACCATTAAACATGATATGATGATTTTCGCATTTTTTTATGGGCCATACTGTATGTCACGCTAAATTTCAACTTTTTTGACCCCCCCCCCCTTTGTCACATTTTTGTAAGGCTTGTCAGGCTTGGCTTGACCCCCACCCCCCCCTTGGAGCGTGACTTAAATGGTGATTTTACTGTTATTACACGAGAAACCCGTGAAATGATGATGGACACTTATTCCCAGGATCAAACTAAGTGTTAAGTGATGATGAAGAAAGTGTAAACGTTGAAGATAATTATGGGCCGACCGGGGCTATGAGATATAATTCGCTTATACCTGATACATGAGCAATGCTTATTGATACTTACTTACTTATTTGGCTTTACATCAATTATCTTAATAAAGCCTCGCCAACAACATTTCGCCAATTCACTCGGTTCATGGCCGCTTCTCTCCATCCTCGACTGTGACCCACGCTCTCCAGGTCCTGGTGTACCTGGTCAATCCACCTAGCTCGCTGCGCCCCAGGCCTTCTTGTTCCGACTGGATTCGTAGCGAACACCATCTTTACAGAATTGTTGACATGTTGTTCTTGCAACATGCCCTGCCCAGCGTATCCCTCCAGCTTTGGCTACCTTCACGATACTGGGTTCGCCGTAGAGTTCTTAGCACTCGGCGATCGAAGACCCCACCCAAGCAACCAAAAGTTCAGATATTACTTAATAATCGAACTCAGAAGTTCACATTTAGTTTAGATTTGGTTCCGTGGAACTTTATCGCTGATTAACAAGTACGTGTGTACGTCAAAGATTCTTAATTCTCCAAGAAGTACCAATTATAATTGATGGAACCAGAAAGTTAAAATAGATTTAAACAGAACTTCAATCGAACCTCTAACACAATGTTCGTTTAAAGAGCAAGCCGAACTTGTCGTGAACTTCTTTCAAAAATGATAACTTGTTGATAATTCCACCTAAGACATTCGTTAGTCTTTCATACTTCTGTTATGGATTTAATTAAAGTTTATCAGAAAAATCTCATCATATTCTAACTTTTTGTCCGTAACCGCAAAAAAAATTGTGTGAGCAGACAACAACCGTACCTTTTCTGCGTTGCAGTGCCAGAAATAGTGGCTTGTTGTTGAACACAATCCAGCTTTACATCCATTTTCATTCTTACTCAATAATTTAATCAAACGTACCTGTTTAGTATTTCTCAATACAGATATTTCGATATGAATGCCTTTTCGTTCGTCTGAGGGTATCGTAGAGCTCCACCACCACAAGCGCGAAATATTCACCAAAAAAAACATCTCCTTCACCGATAACAAACTGAGAAATGTCAAACCATGAAGTTCACAATCAGTCCCTCGTGAACTTTTTCAAACTTTTAAGTTCGGTATAAGTTTAAAGTGAACTTTTAGGAGAACTTCAAGTTCATAATAAGTTTCGAGGGGAATAGATTGAGCCTTGATTCATGAAATCACCATATTGAGTAAAATAATGTATTATTCCACTACACGCCCATGCAGCAGTGGTATGCGCTCTGGTTTCAACGCAAAGAACTCGAGTTTGAGTCTCGACGTAAGTATCAATACAAATATATATACATATAAAACTTAAAAAAAAACTAATGTGCCTACAGTTCATAATCCTGTACCCAACCAGTAATGAGCTACCACAAAAGTTGGTCATCTGTTATTCTCTTTTTTTTGTCAGATTTTCGCAGTTTATTTTATGGCTTAACAACGTTCTTTTCAGCGGCATATGCGAACCTTTTGTGAACTAAGGTTCGGTTAATTACTTAAAAATTTTGCTTCATAGAAGGCTTTTCATAGTCTTCTAACTAGCTGATTAAGCGAAAACATACCATTTCATCCGTACTTTTGGTTGCTTTGGCAAGAGCTTGCAAGTCCTCCTCGAGCATAGTCCACGCCTCATGCCCATAGAGGACTACTGGTCTTATGAGCGTTTTGTACATCGTACATTTGGTGCGGGGTGAATCTTTCTGGACCGCAGTTTCTTCTGGAGCCCATAGTAGGCACGACTTCCGCTGATGATGCGCTTTCGTATTTCCCGACCAACATTGTTGTCAGCCGTCAACAAGGATACGAGGTAGACGAACTCGTCCACCACCTCGAAGGTATCTCCGTCTATCGTAACACTGCTTCCTAGGCGGGTCCTGCCACGCTCAGTTCCGCCAATATTCATGTCGTCCGCGAAGCAAACAAATTGTCCGGATCTCGTGAAAATCGTGCCTCGACTGTTAAGTCCGGCTCTCCGCATGACACCTTTTAGCGCAATATTGAACAACAGGCACGAAAGCCCATCTCCTTGTCGTAGTCTCCGGTGGGATCCAAGCGAACTGGAATGTTCGCCTGAAACCTTCGAACACTTTTTCACTCCTTCTATCGTCGCTCTTATCAGTCTCGTAAGCTTCCCGAGAAAGCTGTTCTCTTCTATGATTTTCCATAGCTCTACGCGGTCGATACTATCGTATGCCGCCTTGAAATCGATGAAAAGGTGATGCGTTGGGACCTGGTATTCACGACAGTTTTGGAGTATTTGCCGTACAATCAATATCTGGTCCGTTGTCGATCGATCGTCCACGAAGCTGGCTTGAAAACTTCCCATGAACTCGTTTACTATAGCTGACAAACGACGGAAGATGATCTGGAAAAATACTTTGTAGGCCGCATTTAGAATGGTGACTCCGTCTTGGATTCCTTGAATATCCCACAGACTGTTCTTATTATCTAATATTCTTAATTCTACGTTTAAAAATCGTCTTGGACACGTTGAAATGAAATTGATCGTTCACAACATTGAAGTACTGGATGCAGCTAGTGAAGGGACTGTTTTGACCGTAACTGGTGCGGTGTGCACCCGTCGTTAAGAGATGTCTTCCTCGTAAATTTCGGCTCGGTACAAAGAACATTACATCGTAGAGAAGAGCATAGCAGATGATGTTTCCGGTTATGAGGTCCTTCCTACCTTGGCACGAGACGTTTTCAATTCCAGGAGAAGTTTTCGGGCGTCATGAGAGACGTGCACATCTGGTGCGTAGCCGAAGTTAAGCGTACAATAGCCAGTCTGTTATTTTGTTGAAGTGTGTTTGTGAAACGGAAATTGCCTGTTTGATTAAATTTTTTCGGCCGTTGATGGACGAACGCGTACGACATGTGCACAGCACGGAAAGGTGATTTTACACATGGGATGCGTTGAGAACACTCGTGCGGTATGTGTTAGACGCGTGCGTTCAAGAGAATATGCTTTGCCATTGCCATGAACAGCAAGGGGGATCGTACTGCGGGGGACAGAGCTACGCGTAGAACGCCGCCACGCAGTTCAATTAGTGTGAATAATCGGTTTCCGTGTTACACGACTTTGCGTTTTTTTCTCGATATTTGTTTTTTTTTTATTATTCAAAAGAATAAATCAGAAACACCTAACCAACAAATGCCAGCTTCTATCACCAGCTTTTCAGGCGAATCCTCTGGCTTCATACCTTCCCCAACCTCCACCTTCGTATCACTTATGAGGGTGTCGCTGAGTCGGTGGCCTCTCATTAAGTAAGTGATACATCCACATTTCCCTCCCCAATCCCAAGTTACGGTAAAGATGAACGTGGCCGGCAATAGCAGTATTCATGGCTTTGATTTTCTTGTTCAAAACTCGATCTAGGTTCACTTCCTAGCCCTGTCCCTGAAAGTAGTCTGAATGAGATTATCAAAAAACACACATGAATCTCTAACACTTACGCATTTTTCGAGGAATTCATGGAGAAATTTTTGGAACAATTCGTATAGATCTCAGCAAGAACTTCTGGAGTAATTTTTGGGAAATGTCATGGAAGAATTCCTGTAGAAACTATTGGAGAATGCACCGGTAAATCTTTGGAGGAATTTCCTTGGAGGAACTTCTGAAATAATTCTTAAGGTATTCTGCAAGAAACCCAGAAACAAATATCCACAGAAACTTCATAGAATCATCTAGATCTCTGAAAAAATCTGTACATTATTTACTGGACGGATTTTGAAGAACGCCCGATCCAATTCCAATTCGATCGCTCTCTGAAGTAATTATTCCAAAGAATCTACAGAAATTCTTCCAGGGGTTCCTTTAACAATTCCTTTATAGATTTCTTCAGATTTTTTTTCTCCTGGCATTCTTTCAATAACTTCACAGAAAATACTTCCAGAAGTTTCCTCAGGCATTCCTGTGGGAGCCATCAGGGTATTTAGGGATAGTTTAAGAATAACTGGATGCAATATTAATATTGCAATATTGCAATAAATTGCTTAGCTGACATTGAATATGATTTTCTCCATAACTGTACTTATTCCATTATATTGTCGATTGTCCTTAAGTTTCCTTTGAATGTTGTTAGATGCTGTTTATCAGCATCGCAATATGGGCATGGATGTGCCGATGAGTGGGCGATTATACCAGTAATAATATTGATGATTTTAAGGTCTCCTGCAATAATTCCATCAATTTCTTGCAGACTTAAAGTTTTCAAAATTGGAGAAGCAGGGACAAGAGCAAGAATCAACAGCCTAAAGCAAAATAAACATGCTTAAAACATTGGGTTCAGAATTAACAATCAACTACCGACCGGCGAACTCCTCCATCTTTGAAGCGTTCGGATTTAGATTGATGTCCCACTGCAATTACTTTCTCTGGCATTCCTCTAGGTGTCATTAGGGTATTTAGGGGTAATTTACGAATAACTGGATTCCATCCAGTTATTTTCAAATCTAATCCCTTGTACAAATTACCAAAACTTTTGAGAAATTCCTAGAGAAATTCCCTGAGAAATTCATGCAGAATTTCGTAAAGGAATTCCTTTAGGAGTTCCTGGAGAAATCTCTGTATGAGCTGAAGAAAGAATCTCTGTTGGAGTTCTTTTAGTAATTCCAGAAAGATTTGTTGGGAAAATCGCGATGAATTTCTGAAGGAATCTCTTGAAAATCTGATGCATTCCTAATAGAAACCTTTGAAGGGTTTTCTAGAAAAGCCTTGCCGGAATCCTAGAAAAAGTTCTGAACGAGTTCTTGGTGAGAAATTCTGGAATGAATACCTGAAAAAATTACTGGATAAATTTCTGGAGAAATTCTTAGAGAAATCCCTTACGAAATTACTGAAGGTAAAAAATTTCTGGAGGAATCCCTGGAAAAATCTGTGAAGAAATCCCTAAAGAAATCTTTTGGAAAATTCTTGGAGGAGAGCTTGGAAAAATTTCTGCAGAAATTATTGGAACTATAATTTGAAAAATCCCATGAGAAATTCATAAAAAACTCCTTAGGATTTTCCTGGAAAAAATCAACGGAGCAACTCCTCGGAAATTTATTGGAGTAATCCCTGGAGAAGTTTCTTCTGGAACCCCTTGAGATATTTCTGGAGGAAACAATGTAAAATCACTGAAGGAATTCGTGAAAAACCCGTGAGAAAACCTCTAGAGGAATTCCTAGAGTTAACTTTAGAAGGACTTCTGGATCCTGAAAGAATACCCTGGAAGACAAAAAAAAAAAACTTTTGATTGTTTCATAGCAGCATCTTTGAAGACACTTATAGAGAGACTTTTGAGGGTATATCTGAACAATTTTCCGAGCGAATTCCTGGATAAATCTTCTTCTGCTTGGCATTTACGTCCTCACTGGGACAGAGCCTGCTTCTCAGCGTAGTGTTGTTATGAGCACTTCCACAGTTATTAACTGAGAGCTTCTTTGCCAAAGTGGCCATTTTCGCATTCGTATATCGTGTGGCAGGTACGATGATACTCTATGCCCAGGAATTTCCATAACGAAAAGATCCTGGGCCGACCAGGATTCGAACCCAGACACCTAAAGCGTGGCTTTGCATTTTAGCCACTCTCCTGGATAAATCTATGAAGTAATTCCTAGTGTTACTTGTAAAGTTTTATTGAACAGTTTTTGGAGGAATTCCCGAAGGAATCCTTTGAGAATTTTTTGAAGAAATCTCTGAAGGATATTCAGAGTGAATCCTCGGAGAAATTTTTGAAGGGATCTTGGGAGAAACCATTTGGAAATTCCTGGAAGAATTCCTGTAGACATTCCTGAACAAATACTTGGGGCCGTCCATTAATCCCTACCATTCTTCTTTCTGGCGTTACGTCCCAACTGGGACAAAGCCTGCTTCTCAGATTAGTGTTCTTATGAGCACTTCCACAGTTATTAACTGAGAGCTTTCTTTGCCGATTGACCATTTTTGCATGTGTATATCGTGTGGCAGGTACGAAGATACTTCTATGCCCTGGGAATCGAGAAAATTTCCTTTACGAAAAGATCCTCGACCAGTGGGATTCGAACCCACGACCCTCAGCATGGTCATGCTGAATAGCTGCGCGTTTACCGCTACGGCTATCTGGGCCCCAAAATCCCTACCATATCGACCCCTGAAATCGACCTACCGTTTTGATTCATATTACGGACAGCTTCAAATTCCGGACACTCTCGTTTGTATGGGAAACATTTCACACGAAATTTTTCAATTTTCGCCGTCCAAAAGTTCTCATTTTCGAGGCTCGTTTTATTAGGTTTTTTCCATGAATATCATTGCAAATTTATAATGCTCAACTACCTTAGACGTCTCTTAAGTGGTTGAACGATTTCAATTGATGATTTGACTGTTCCATTAATGATTATCATGAGCTGTCCGTAATTCGAATCAAAGCGTCCGGAATATGAAGCAAAAGTGAGGGAGCATCCGGAATAAGAATCATGAAAAGGCCACACGTTTTGATTTATTTAAAAATATTCAAGTTGCGGACGCGTATTCTTTACTCACCATCCGAAAGTTAAGGGCTTCCGACGCTCGATAACGCTAAAAAATCATACAGAATAATTTATTTTGTATGGTCCAAGCTGGGTTATACTTCACTGAGGCCTTAAGTGTCCGTAATATGAATCAAAACGGTATAGCTTTTATATTGTTTAGAACACTTTTATTAAAGTGAACTAAATAATATACTTGTGAAAGCCCTCTCCGATGCATGACAGGTTGGATTCTCTTTTTCATGATGATTACTTAGACTGGGGGAAATTCAAGTAGAACATATATTCCATTTTGGATCCCCTATAAGTCACTTGAGAGGCCTTCACTCTCTTCCTTTTGTTCTTTTTGCAACCATGCTCAGTGAGTAAACGAAAGAAGACGTGACCTTCTAAGAGGTTTTTTCCTAAAACGGTGCCCAAGAAGGATCGAAACGTCCAACGAAAAATCGAAGGCACGAAAGGGGAATCAAATTTTTTTACCCCTGTAAAGTGCCTTTTTTTGTAGCACAAAGAAGTACTGTTTTATTGCTTTAGGTGGTTTTAAAAACTAGTAATCAATCGATCAAATTTTCACCACAAAAGGTTGATTGTTTTCTAGATTTGTGGTCTCGATTTGAAATTTCAACGAACTCTCTCTTGTAGTATGCACTTTATAAATTGTTTGAATTTATGCAGTGGTGGCAGAAAAAAAACTCTTAATTTACTAGTATTGGAATGCTAATAAGGTAGCTAAGTTGGAAGGAGCATCAAGCTTATAATCGAACGACGTGCCACAAAGAACAAAAAACGCAGACTTAGTACACTTCCGAAAACCTTTGCTCCATCGTTTCACCTTGCTACATCTTCCAGATCTGAAATCCGCGACTCGCCGCGTTGAACAGCCTAATAGTGCTTCTCGCGATACAATTTCACTGAAGCGGGAAATTACCACCCGTGTGACAATCACGCGATGACAATCGTGCAATCGTTTGTCTCTCATAATACAGACATATGGGGAATACATTGCGAACAACAACAACTAAGTACGTGTATGACAACATCCGCCCAACTATGACAAAACACTTTCAATGTCAAAAGCACAAACTGTAACAAACAACGTATAGTCCCTTCTGTCATGTGTCTCCGCGCCACTGCGACGATTGTTTGTTCCAATTTGTTGAGCCGTTTCAATCAAATTTAAGCCATGGTTGTGATTGTTGTACAGTGGAATGAATGCTCAGAATCATGAACATTTTTTAGTGTGTGTTGGAACGTTTTTTTATCGGTATGATGTTTCTGGGTGAAAACCAGAACGTTTAATTCAAACGCAAGTGTCACTGTGAATTTCAATTTCTCAACTTCAACTTCATCTGGTATTTATGGAATAGATACCAAAATATCATTTCATACAAGCATTTTCAAAATTTGAATTTGAAGCAACTTTTGAATTCAATTTATCTTCATGTTTACAGAATTTTTTTCTTCTTCTTGGCATTCACGTCCTCACTGGGACAGAGCCAGCTTCTCAGCGTAGTGTTCTTATGAGCACTTCCACAGATAATAACTGAGAGCTTTCATTGCCAAAGTTGCCATTTTCGCATTCGTATATCGTGTGGCAGGTACGATTATACTCTATGCCCAGGGAAGTCAAGGAAATTTCCTTTACGAAAAGATCCTGGACTGACCAGGTTTCGAACCCAGACACCTTCAACATGGCTTTGCTTTGAAGCCGCGGACTCTAACCGCTCGGCTAAGAAAGGCAGAAGATACCATATTGAAAAATCGGAAAACGAAGACGAATATTTAAAACGCCACTTGTGATGGAATATCAAACTATGTCCGTGTTCTGGTTTCTAATGCGCCAAATATTTTGAAAATTTTCATTCACGCCGATGGAAACACAGTTAAACTTGTTACTGAAAAAGTTCACGATTTTCATCATTCGTCCCACTGTGCTTTGAAGTGCCTACCCAGCCATCTATTTTCCACCCTCGCCAGAACCAGAAAGACTTCAATGGGCTCGTTAGCGACGAACCCGTTGCCACTGACTGCCGGCTTGCTGGCTCAGCTCCGAAAACTGGAACGAGGACATCTCAATTGTTATTTTGTTTGGAAGAATTATTTCACTTGACTTTTCATGAACTTTTCGTGGTTTGCCCAGCAAGTGGCTCGACACGGCCGGCATGCACAGCAAAGAACTCACGCGCGCGCACACCTTCTCTACCGATGCGATGAAAGACAATGTTGAGAAACAAGAATAATAGGAAAATTATTATGGTTCTTGAAGGCAAAAGGTTTTTGCGATTATGAGAAAATGAAAATGCTCCATGGGAAATCGATAACTGTTACATAGTGAAATGAGTTATTTATCACGATAACAATAATTATAAGTGGAGCATTTTCACTTTTTTATTGGTGCATTGAATAGGCTGCCATTTTTAGAGTTCTGCCAGGGGAGCGGGTTTCCTTCCCCTGTCGTCGTCACATCCAATGCTGATAAAAGCGCTGTGACTCGTTTGATTGTTATCGAGAACGTTGCGAGTTCTAGACCCTAAGTAGATTGTTATTCGTGTCTATCGTTCAAATCACCTAACTACACTCGGTGGAGGCGACGGCAGTGCTTGAGCTGAGGTGTAAGATGTTTGATTCCTAGCCAAACGACGACGGGAACGGAAAAAAGATGTCGGAAGGGAAATCTGCGCCAGCTGGGTGATGTGATTTAGAAATTAGAATTAGAATAGAACAATAGAATTGTCCGCGCACCCTTCTTGCGTTAGTACCGGCTTGAAGAACGTTTTGCACCTTCAAGGGCTATGGTGATCCATTCATAACTAAGAAGTTGATTAGCTTTCTGCACAGTCAGATTATGGTTAAAGCCTCAGGTCATTTGTATAAATAATTTCAGAGTAATTCTGAAAAAATACTATACCTACTATATAAAACGCGAGTTATTTCTGAGATAGAAAATCTATCCATAGATGATATACTGTATCGGCACAGTTCATCCACTAATGAACATAACGTTACCTTCGCTGTTAGCAGTCCAAATAATAAATTTCAGTATACCACTAAATCGTGCTAATTAGTTGCTTCTCGTGGGAATCGGACATCTGAATTGTCACAAATATGTAAAACAAATTTTTGGGTAACAGCACGAGGAGTGCCATTAAAGTGTTTGAGCAGCCGTTGCCATATAGTGATGGCATGGGAGGATGCCTATAGTCACATAATTGCTCGTCGAATTAACATCTAGGTGACATTTCGTTTCGAACTTCGAGAAGAATGTATGCTTTCCATGTGCTGCAAATAGGAATTTATTGGAAGACATGGTCATCTGGTGATGCAAACTTTACACTGGAATTTTACGCAACATATTTTGAATAAAACTTTGGATTGGATTCTAATATGAAATAGCAGTCATAATTTTAAGAGAATTGACGTATCACATTCAGACTTGTTCCCCTGCTGCTTCTGACATCAGGAATTGCAGCCAACGCCCAAAATCTGATTCAAAGTATTACTATGGGATGTGCGAACAACGCATCGACTTTGGGTTTCCCACACGGCTTCTTAAGCCAAGAAGTTCGTCCCTTTCCCATTCCACAAGCAAGAAAGGCGTTTATAACAAGATCAGCGATAGAGATCTCCCCGTTTTTTGTAACACGTTTTGTTGCAGCAGAGATTCCCTCCTTATTTGAACAGTGCTTTATGTTGGCTCTTTCTCATCGCTATTCATGCCCGTCGTGTTCTGCCATCCATTGCTGCGATCCAAATTAAATGACAGGCGGTGAAAACTAAATATGAGTGATTTCAGTTTAGTCGGAATCTCAAACAAAGCCCGGGGATTGGTTGGAAGGCGCGCTTGCTCATTCATTTTTCGCCTGTCGATTCCCCTCTGAGTCAAAAATTTGAAATTTGCGCTCGCTTGGCGCAAGTTCTCCGGGCTATCAGAGAAAGAGGCAGTACCGTAAAAGAGGGGTAATTTGATAGTTTTTTGGAAGAAAATCTGATGATTACAACAATATGTTAAAAAGATTTAATTTTATATTTTAAAAACAAACAATGGTAACACTGGTAAGTCGAGTCTAGTACACGACACTGAACACGGCCTTAAAGTTGAGGTCGAAATACGCGTTACTGTCGAAAGATACAGACCCTAGTGGAATTATATGATATAGTACTAAATTCGTTTTTTTGACATTAACTACGTCTTACGGCAATATACTGGGTGTCAATTGAAAATCTAAAATAATGCGGCCGTCACGAAATTATGTAAGATTTTGAATACTATTAACTCAGCCATTTATCGGTAGATTTTCAATATTTTCCCACCAATTGGTCGGAAATTTATACAACATTTTACTCAAATGGAGAAAATTTCCGATTTTTGACGATAGGCTGTCGAAAATTGGGAAAATGTCGACCCCTTTCTTACCCCAGTCAACACACGATCGTATATGATACGATATAAGTGTATAAAGATGGAGGCTATATACGTACATTTTGTATGCAGCCTTATAGCACATGCGCGTATATCGCCTCCACATTTGTACTCTTATACCCTATCAAATACGATTTTGTGTTTACTGGGACGCAACCAAACCCACGATTCTTTTGGGTTGGCAAGTGCACTATAAAAGCAGACCCATTCCTGCTTCTTTGCGCATTCTTCTTTTGACGTTAACTACGTCTTACGGCAATATACTGGGTGTCAATTGAAAATCTAAAATGTTGCGACCGTCATGATATGGTGTTAGATTTCGAACTATAGGAAGGCTGCAACTATGACAATCGACTGAAATTCAAATGCCGAAAATCAATTGGCGTAATTAACGTCATGCGGTCGTGTCTTGTACACAACCCCCTCTGATTTTCATATACTGGTATCTTAGTTATCGTTTTATGTTGAGAGATGTTAAATGGACCTATATTTGTTCATGCAGTATTGAACAATACGTTTCCAACTTTCAAAATTTTTCAAAATAAATGATCATTTTGGTAGGCTAAATCTCTGTTATCATTTAATCGATTTGAATGACATTTTCACATGACAAAATTTGACTGAAGCAGGTCAAGTGGGTGTAAAATTTTCTAATAACATTGTTATTGTACATCGTTTCTAAAATAGACCCTTTTTTTTAAATTTTGAACAGGAATGGTGAAAAATACGAGCCGTTTGATGTTTTAACAGCATATAGCAGTTATTACAGAAACTTATTTGAAACCTGGGTCCAAACGCAAAAGAGTATCTTTTTTGTTTATCGTAATGATCGACTGGATAGAGCATGTGATGGAGTTGCTATCGTCATTCATAGGAGAGTAATACATCAACTTTTTTCGTCATTTGAAATAAAAGTTTTTGAAACTTTAGGTGTTTCTGTTGAAACACAGCTTGGTAAATATACTTTCATAGCTGCCTATTTGCTTTTTCAATGCACTAGGCAGCAAGTTAAATTGCGCCAGACTGACTTGCGTAAATTGACTCGCAATAAGTCAAAATTTGTTGTCATTGGTGACTTTGATGTCAAACATTAGTCATGGAATAATTCGCAAAGTAATTCCAACGGCAGAATTTTATTTGATGAGTGCTCTTCAGGATATTTCTCAATTCAATACCCTGATAGCCCTACTTGTTTTTCCTCTTCTGTAAACCCATCTACGATTGATTTGGTCTTAACCGACTCCAGTCATCTTTGTAGCCCACTGATTACTCATGCTGATTTTGATTCTGATCATGTCCCTGTTACATTTCAAATATCCCATGAAGCGATTCTCAATCCTATCAGCTCCATTTTCAATTATTTACGAGCCGACTGGAATACATTTGAAACATACATGTTGATGGTAACATTTCTTTGCAAACAAAACTTACGATTGATAATACTCTTGAAACTTTAACAAATTCCATTGTTGCAAGGGCAATACCAATATGTGAATACTTCAATGTTGCATTATCAAAGATACACCGTTTCACGGTATTAAACTGCCAAGCCAGCAGCGTACGAAATCTATTTATCAAACGATGATCGATCGCTCTCCGTTGGATTGGATCGGCCCTCCGGAGCTTGGAATGGAATCGTGATTGTTTGTCAACCTGGATCAAATTGGATTCGATGAATGGATTTCGTAAAAGGTTTCGGTTGCCGTTTGCCAGTGTCGGGTGTATTATTTGAATCGGGTGCACGATTCTGGGACGTTTTTTCTCTCCGTCGGACGGAAGGAAATTCACTCTTAACAGGATTACGTGCTAATAGGATGTTCTAATGCTTTCACAGTTGAGGCTGAGCCGTAGTATGTTGAAGGCATAAAGGAGTCAGCTAAATTCGATTCATGTGTTTCCTGTCTGCGAGGTGATGATCGATTGCTTAATTTTTACCAATTATAAGTCCATATGGCATTTGATGATGCCAAGAAGTAAAGGTAAAGTTTTTTCATGCTTAAATGTGTTAACAAATCTCGCTTTTCGCCACATTTATAATGATGCCTTATATGGCTCATTGTATTCAGATGTTGTAAATTGTTAAAGTTGAACAATCTCAAATTTGTATGCAGCTTTAAACTACTAAAAATTTGATTTAAAAACCAATTTTAAAAGGTGAAATCTTTCCAATATTTTTTTAGTTTGAATTTCTCCTAATTAACTGTTTTTAACGTAGACTTCAGTTTTTTTTTATTAGAATGCTATAGCCACAATTCATGTTAGCATTATTGAACTTATTTTATCGTTGAAGCAAATTAAAGATATTAGAAAAATATGTCTTCTTGAATTTTGATCAACGACAAATATTAATAGCATTGAAATTAATTAAATAGAAAAACAAATAGGGGAGCCTATTTATTTCGACTGTTTTGTTCGCTTCGTTGTGGTCGGGTTTTGTAGGCCGAATCTTCTGAAATTCGTCAGTAAGACACGTTTATATGGAAATTTGGAGTCTCATATGTATAAGAAAACAGCCCATTTTGGACATACAACTTGCCACCTTATCATATATATTTTTGCGATTACTTTGTAACAGGTTTTCTGCTGATTTTTTCAAAATATCTTCCAGTATAAGCTTTCTTAATTGCTCTGAATAGTTTTCAGTGAAAAATATCTGAATTTTAACACATTTAATTTATCAAGGATAAGTTTTATTTTGACCAAACTCCTGGTTAAGGTTAAAAGGGCTGTTGGCCTTAGAAGACTTTTTGAAAATAGTATTAGAAGATTCGTTGTTTAAATGTCTTCTTTCCTGAAGGACAAAACATAAAAATGAAAAAAGTGATCTCATTATTATTTGTTCGCAAATATCTGTTCATTTTATTTCTCTATTTACCATGGTTATTTAAAAACTCCATTTATTTTTAACGAACAAGCAGTAAACTGAATCATCGGCAAAGGTCCCCTGGGTCATTTATTCAAAATTTCGAAAGAAATATCACAATCATAGTTGATTACACATACAATATGTTATAATTGTTCTGTAAGTATAAGAGCGGTTCCATTTGAATTCGAATGTCGGTTTACTTTTGTAATTTTTGATTTGGATGAAATTTTGGACATGCTTTCTTTATGCCCAAAAATGCCTTTTTGCATCATCGGCTCGCCATTTTGACTCTAGCCTTACTTTTGAGAAGGGCCTAAGAAAAAAACCCTTAATAATTTTCAAAAAATCATAACTTAGAAACGGTTTGTCCGATCAGTTTGGTGCCTTCCGCAAAGTTTTAGGTTATTGTTGGGACTATCTGGAAAAAATATACACTGTAAAAAAAATGTTGTAATTTTTTATATATCGAAAATAAAGCTTAAAAATCAATTTTCTCAAAAATCGTATTTTGATTTTATTATTTTTTTATATGTTGAAGTAGACAAAAAATGAAGTCTTTTGCACAGTGGGTCAAGATGGAGAAATCATGGACAAAAAAGTTATGATTAAAAAAAAAGGTGAATTTGTTGAAAATGGTCATAATAAACTTTTCAAATGTTTCGGTAGCAATTAGCAAAATTTTCTCATATACCTTTTTTGTTGAAAATTTTGCGTACTTTCATAAAATCGGGTCGAAAAGCATTCAAAAGTTTATTTAGACCATATTGAAAATCAACCTTTTTTAAAAAAATCATAACTTTTTTGTCCATGATTTCTCCATCTTGACCCACTGTGCAAAAGACTTCATTTTTTGTCTACTTTACATATAAAAAAAATCAAAAATTTTTGAGAAAATTGATTTTTAAGCTATATTTTCGATATATAAAAAATTACAACATTTTTTTACAGTGTATATTTTTTTCCAGATAGTCCCAACAATAACCTAAAACTTTGCGGAAGACTCCAAACTGATCGGACAAACCGTTTCTAAGTTATACAGTGAAACCTCCAAGAGTCGATATTGAAGGAACCATCGACTCATGGAAATATCGAGCAATGGAACAGCAATCCTTTGGAAAGCTGCTTCTAGGGACCATCATAGTAGCCATGAAATTTTGTTTCTAGTATGGTTCCATGAGTCGATATCGAGTCATGGAACATCGACTCATGGAGGTATCACTGTATTATAATGACCGAAAATTGAAAATTATATTATAATTTTGTATTAAAATCGCTGTATCTTTAAAACGGCAAAAGTTAGCCTGATTTTTCTTATACCTTTTTTGTTGTAAATTTTGCGTACTTTCATAAAATCGAGTTTAAAAATATTTAAAAAGTTTATTATGACCATTTTCAAAAATTCACCTATTTTCAAAAAATCATAACTTTTTTGTCCATGATTTCTCCATCTTGACCCACTGTGCAAAAGACTTCAATTTTTGTCTTCTTTAACATATAAAAAATTAAAAAAAAAATCAAAAAAACCATTTTTGAGAAAATTGATTTTTAAGCTTTATTTTCAATATATAAAAAATTACAACATTTTTTTTACAGTGTATATTTTTTTCCAGATAGTCCCAACAATAACCTACAACTTTGCGGAAGGCACCAAACTGATCGGACAACCCGTTTCTAAGTTATAATTTTCTGTGGAACCGCTCATCTGCATAATTGGCAGTCGAACAGCAGCCTGGTTCTACAGCAACTGGGTGAAGTGCAGCCTGAGGCAGATAAGCAGCTGAACCTGTTCGACAGAGTAAAAACAGAAAGGTATGCTATGGAGTTCGTCAACCGATGAACTGAGCTTTTCCAACCAAATGAGCGAAGAGGTTCAGACGTTGATTTGAACAGCCACTAGACCAACGAAGAGATAAGTTCTACGGTGCGTTATGATCCACTTCGATTGCTTTCGCCCTTCATTATAGGGGGAGTGGGGGTATGACGCCCATGTTAAGGAAAATCACCCAAAACTCATACTTTCACAATATATTTCGATATGTTTTCATGCTCATGCGAAAAATACTAAACATCTCTACATTATTTCAACAAACACTCAAAAAGAAACGTAGAAAAAACTTATTAAATATCGAAAAGTATTATTGTTTACAAAATGTACGTTTTCAAAACACTTGGGGTGAGATGCCCACATGTGCGTCCAAAAGGAACCACAACAACGGGTCAAAACGCGCCATGAAGCAAAGTTGAAAGCAAAAATAAGATAGGTATAGAGTCCGTTTGTTTTCGAGAAGTTCAAGAATCCAACATAAATTTAAATTTCGAAAACCAGCTATTACAATAAATGTCTTACGAGTGTAGTAAGATATTTTATTTAACGAACGAGTAGTTAATATTTTTGTACTTGACAAAGAGTATATACTACTTCGCGTTGAAGAATATGTTAACCAATATGCAAAGCCAGTTTCGCCGCGTCGCAACTCGCTTCGCTCTAGTGAGTATTTAAGTATTCTGCGCACTATTGAGAATCGAGTTGCGACGTGACGATGTTGATCTAAAATTGATCTTTGCATGTTGGATAACCAATTTTCAACGCGGAGCAGTAGGGAGCCGAAGCATATTCTTGGCACTTTTGATTCACTTCGGGAGTGAGGTTTTTTTGAAAGCTAAAGCATATTCTACCACAATATGCGTCGTATTAAAGCGCTTCTCAGTGCAAAGTTTCAGACAATTCGGCCGAGAGAAACCCCCCATGCCAAAGTGATTCATGGGAGTGCCTTAGAAGCTATGCACCCTATAAAAAGGCAAAAATAATCAGAGGGAAAAGAACGAAGGAGAAGTGTGTGCCTCATAAGCCTAGTGTGCAAAGATTTATTTCGCCATTTTGGAGTCGAATGGTTTGAATAATAGTACTAAGTCGAATAACGGGCTCATTCAGAACATAGAACTAGAAATAACAAAGAGACAAACAGGCAGGGACCTTTCATTTCAGATGCATCATAATAATAGTGAAACAGATTATTTATAATTCATGAGACATTTTCATTTATTGTTATTTTTTGTTTATGTTACATTTCATACAGTATGTAAAACCAGTAGCGAATTCAGTAACTTTATTCAAACGCATACATCACATGTGATGCCGTCAGGATCATTAGAACATTGAACATGATACCACTTTTGGCACTGAATGCAAAGCATCCAGCCATCACCGTCTCCTGTAATGCTGAAAAGCGTTCCGCAATAATAACACAAAGTATCTTCCATTTTGCTTCGACTTGTTGATTTTCGGGCACGGGATGTTCGCTGTTTTCCCTTGTTCTTAATTTGTTTTATTTCCTTGGAGGCATTTTCTTTCAGGAGCTGTTTACGGTAAGGTGACGATGTCAGCTCCTCAGATTGTTCCTTCTTTGTTTGGCGTTTTGGATGAGTTTTCTTATTTCGCTTCTTCGGTGGTTGAATATTCGAAGGATCAGTTGATGATTTGTCGTACAACATTTGTCGCTCCGGGATGGTCATGTCGGCCATAACTGTGTTATCAGTGACCACATCGCGATAGGACGCCAATTGCAAATTATCCGATGGTTCATGTCGGACCATCTCTGCATTGGAACCATAACCCGACGAATGTGGTTGTGAATCAATAAGGAAGTAGTTGAAGTTGTGATATACTGAAATATCGTCGATGTCTGATGCGGAATAATTTTCAGTGGTGATCGAATCAATCGTCACATCTCCAGCAATACCGTAATAAATGGAAGGATCGTACTCAAAACTATCTGGTGCTTTGATTGGATCATTATTAACGATCTCAATGTGGCCAAACGATGAGATGCTTTCAATTCCAACTGTATTGTCTACAACATAACAACTTGAATCCCCTTGTGGAACTACAGACAGCGAGGTTAACAGTGTTTGAGCTGTTGTCGATACCGATGGGTAACCGTTGGTGGGTGGATCGGTACTAACAGCAATCACACCGTGAGAGCTAGTTGAATCCAATAGCAAAGTATTCGATGGCTCGTGAAGCTTTTCCATGTTCACTTCATATCCCGACATGTTTTGAACCACACCACTTGTTGGAGCTATGTTGCATTCTGAAGCGAGATTGTCTTCAGAGGTGATATGATGAATCGTAACGGTTCCATCATCCGAAAGACTGTAATACTCAGCAGGATCCAACACCAAAATTTCGTTCGCATCTGTTAATGAAGCAATCGGTTCGGAGTTTTCAATTTCAAATCCGATTGAACCGTCTTGCTGTGCATTGGAGCTTGATTTGTTGAACTGAATCCCAGTTTCAGCTGTTTCGGATTCGTTGTCACGGATAAAATGATCTGCTGGTGCAAAATCCTCCTCGGAGAAAACCTGAGGGTTGAGAGGGTAGATACCAGTTGCTCGAAATCCGTTCTTCGCCGTTGAAATAGATGCACTCGCGGTGAATGCTTCGTTTATCAAAGCTGCTACGTTGTAGATGGTAACTGTTTTCCCTGGATTTTTCTTCAAGAAACTGTTAACAGCTTTCGAGTAGTTTGATTTCAACGGTCCCATAAAAGCAACATCTAACGGTTGCAGTTTATGAGACGTATGTGGTGGAATCGACAGGATCTTCACATGATTCTGTCTGGCCTTTTCAATCATGTCCAAGTTTCTTGTGTGGCTCGAATGCCCATCAAGGATTAGTAACACGGGCGCATCCTGCGTCGGACGAGCTACTGATAAAAAATGGTCGAACCACATGGAACAAGTTGTTGTTGTGCTCCATCCATTCCCATTACACGCAAAAATCGTCTCCGGTGGTGCACCCAGCTTTAGTGCATCATTCATTCGCTTTCGAGGAAATATGAGCATCGGAGCCAGATACTGTCCGCTTGCTGACATGGCCATAATTGCGGTAGTGTTGACCCCTCTCTCGCCGGATGATACTCCGGGAACCTGCCGAACTCCTTTTTTCGCCAATACCTTCACACTCCTGGTAGGCACCTGAAATGTATGTTTATGAGTAAAATAAGTTTAATCGAAGTTCAAAATTGACTCACCGTGCTGAAACCCGTTTCATCGGCGTTCCAAATCCGACTTGGTGGATATTGACAGCTGCCGTTGTTTGTAGTGAGAAGTTCAAAAAAACGTCCAACGCTGCTACGATTGAATCCTTTCAGGCGAGCAAGAGAAGTAGCTTCCGGCTTCCTGAGCGACAATTCTGGGTGCCTCTTCAAAAACCCATCAAGCCAGTCGCGTCCTGCCAGTTCCGTTTCGTGACAGAAACGATGTTTGATGTGTTTTCTCTCCGCCAATTGGTAAGCAAGATTTCTTACGTCGTGTCTAGACAAGCCGGTTCCATAACTACTCATGTCCGTAATGTGCTTGACCAGCTCCTGTTCTTGGGCACTGCTAAACACCGAAGGAAAGCTTCCAATCACGGAATATTCCAGGTTAGATCCGCTGGCTGCGATAGCCATGTATCGTGAGAGAGTTTTCCGTGGAATTCCGTATATTTCCGATACCTTACGTTTGGGCAGTCCTTGCTGGACAGCTCTCACAGCATCCGACAATTTTCCGACGGACCAGGAACGCCTAGTGGACTTCCGGATGTATTTTCGAGGCATTTTGGATACCGCACTGACGAACTTTTATTTCAACTTTGTTTGTTTACACCTTTTTCTGCAGAGCCGTCTAAATGCAGTGCTAGCAGATTTGCTATTTTTTCGTGACATTGTTTTATTTTTCAATGTTTAAATGAAGTTCAATATTAATTTTCACGGATATGGTTGGAAAAGATACATGCTGTTATATAATGCTTTATTGATAGTTTGATGAATATTAAATGCAGTGAGTTTCAAAGAAGATAGTTTGTTGTTGATGAATAGTACATCTTTGAGTAGCAAAAATAAATATATGGCAAATCTGCCAGCACTGACAGTGAACATACTGATTCTTTGTCACCATGGTGGGGCAATTTACCCCATTTAAACTTATGTTATAAAACAGTGTTTTTTTGTGAAAAATAAATTTATTTTAAAGTTTTTTTTAATCAGGCGATAAGAAGGATAATTTTTATTGAAGTGGGTATAAAGGTTATATAAAAATTCATTACTAGAGGCCTGCAAGACCTTACGACAAGCGTTGAGAAAATTGCATCAAAATGGAGAGTTTTTTTTTTATTCGGTTTTGAAGAAATATACAGCATATCCATTCGTGAATTTCATTTGAGGAGCTTGTTATTGAATAATACAACTAAAAATGCGTTAAAATAAAGTTAATAACCCTGTCTTCTCATGTTTTCGAGGTGGCGCATCTCACCCCCACTGGGCATATTACCCCCAGTTCCCCTACATGGAAAGGTATTGGCGCAAAGACACGGATTGGGACGAGCAAGTCAGTACAGACGTCTACGTAAATTGGCTGCGATGGGTACAGATGCTTGGTACATCGCTTCAGCCAGAATTCCCAGATGTTATTTCCAACACGCCAATCAGAATACCTACGACAACTCCGAATTCCATGTATTCGTCGACGCCAGCGAGGTAGCGTACTCCTGTGCAATCTGTTTGCGCACATTCGACGAGAATCGAGACCCGCAGTGTGTTTTAATCGCCGCCAAATCAAAGGTCGTTCCACTGAAGCCGTGGTCTATTCCCAGTATCGAACTACAAGGATGTGTTTTAGGTATGCACTGGGGCAGGTTCGTAAAGGAAAATCACAACATTCCCATTTCCAAGACGGTGTTCTGGACGGACTCCAGAACCGCATTGTCCTGGATTAAAGTGGATCCCAGAAATTACCGATAGTTCGTATCCTTCACACAACGGCAAACGAGTGGCGGTGGGTTCCATCGAAATCAAACCCGGCAGATGAAGCGACCAAATGGGACAGCGGCCCTTACTTCGACCACAACAGCAATTGGTTGAAGGGCCCCGACTTTCTGCGACTATCGGAAGATAAGTGATCTCGTTTTAAGGAACCAGTGACCGCTACTTCGGAAGAGATGCGCGCAGCAATTCTGGTCCACTGTTCATTTGAGCCACTAATAGACATTGACCGGTTCATCTCGTGGGATCGGTTACATCATGCAACAGCCTACGCTCTCCGGTTTCTGGACAATTCAGCCAAGAAACAGCCAAACATCACTTCAAGAAGTCGAACTCAAAGCCGCTGAAATCGCTATCTTCAAGTTGGTACAACGAGAGTCCTACTCAGATGAAGTCGCCGCACTGTCGAGCAAACCACCGAACCAGTTTGGACAGGAGTTGATCGGGAAATGCAGTTCGATCTACCGAACGAAAGAATCAAGTAAGCCATAATGTTGAAATATGTTTAGAGCGTGTAGTACAGATACTAGAAAGTTCGTGCGCTTACCAAAACAACCCAAAACCCCACGTATTGACAAGTTGTTTCATCGTTAAGTATTATTCATTGTTTTTGTGTCAATCTTATCCCTTTTTAATTCGCATTATTCCCATCCTAATCATACTTTCAAAGTGAAAATCGTTATGGATCGTGTTGAAACAAGTAAGTAGGAGTCATTCCATCTAATTTTCTGAGATACCGTGGTTTAATCAAAATCCGGACGGTATCAATATCCGGACACTTTAATTATATCAAATAATTACAGTTAAAATTAAGTGATTATACGTATGGGTTTTATACATCCCCTTTTTTATGAACAATGCTGATCATTTTACATTTATTTCTAATCTAGTAACCATTGTCAAATAAATATTAAAAATAGAAATAAATAAGTCGTTCACGTCGGACGTCATTTCGTCGCGATTTATCTTCAACTCGAGTTGAACGATCGATTACGGCGCGAACAACGTTTGTTTGAAGTGAAAGTTAGTAAAATATATTTTTATAGAATGTTTCATGTAAAACTGTTTAAAAAGATATATTTTTGAAGTTCGGTGACTCCACTATCATTAAATATGTTGGAAATATACATTTATCAGTGAGTAAAAAGACTGTCCGGGATTAAGAGCCAATGTTTTAAATCCGGACATCGCGAAATGGACCTCCGTTTTACTGGTGTTAATGAGATTCCCGAAGGAAAAACTATAAGGGTACATCCCTATGGGGTTGTACGAACTGGTGACGTAGGACCACGATGGTTAATTTAACTGAATTTGATGTCGTTCTTGTTGCTCGTTTTGACTTCATACTGTTTTCAGTGCTCGAAACTTTAGTAAATATTTATGCATATAACGATTTGCAGCCAAATGTACGTTTAATCATGTCCCAAATATACATTATCTTTATCCGATGAATTCGTCATGTTTATCTATGAAAATATGAAATTTCACTTCAGGTTGATCATTTTGAAATTATATTAGTAACCTCCTATGAAATATAAGGTAGCATTGGAAAGAACAGTAGTGATTGAGGCTTGTTCAGCATGCTGAAGCAAAATCAAAGTAATTCTAATTAAAGAATATTTAACAGCAATGTGTCTATAGGAAGTTATTCGAGGGTTATAATGAAAGCTTCAGTCATCGCTTTGTTGATCCTATGGTTTGAGAGAAATATTATTCATTGCTTGGCAATGTGATAAATAAAGTCTGAAATATTACTCTGTTAACTCTCTTACACACATTTGGTGGCCCTGAAAAGAGCCAAAGGCTTTGTTAGCTCGGATGCTGTCATAGATGAATCGCACTACAGGATGTTATCAGTTGATTGCCATGGTTAAACGAAGAATCCCCAACGCAAGTGTAGAAATTTGTATAAGTTCTCTGCTTATAAGACGAGCCAGGTGAATGTTTCGTGGTGTGGATGGCACACATCAGCAACAGGTATTAGATCACACGGCTGAAATCGAAAACTGAAAACGTAGCTTAAGTTTGAAATCTTGCGCGATACTACAAGCCGAAAGCTCGATTTGTCTAATAATAGTAGTAATGATGCCTAACGGGCTTGATTCTTGAATGCACCACAGATGAGTTTATCACGAGCTGAAATCTCATAAACCAGATGCTGATCAACAGCTCAGCAGGCTTCTGGCTACGAGGTGCTCCTCGCTAAGCAGGTTCGGAGAAGCTCTTACCAGCTCGAAAGCAAAAATGGAATGAAACCGAATCCGGCGAAGGAAGCATGCTTTAATCCCTTAGATTAGCAGATGATGCTCCTCCCATTCGTGCTCTTCTCTTCTAGTCGACCAATCTGGAAAATGGGTATGTGCCAATAATGTGCTGGGCTTAGAATTACTTGAAAATTGCGAAAAATGATAATGCGTGAGAAATTGGTCGAACATGAATAGTTGGAAGGGTTGACATTTACTAAATATTCTATAGATAGCTATAGATAATCAATAGTTTTCTTTTGTATGAATTTCTGATTAATGCGTGCCAAAATGATGAAAATTGTTCTATCAGAATTTCTCTTCAAAACCACTCTAAATATGACGCAATTTTGTTACATGTGATAATTTTCATAATCGAAATGCTCCCATAAAATATGACAAATCAAAGACACTGTTGGAAATGCCACTCTAGTTTACATTCGTTGTGAAATGTTGAGCACTCACCTCGACGGCACAGCAAGGCGTCCAAGAATAGTCTCAAATTGTCGTGCCATCAGTTATTCATGACAAATTAAATTTTGTACGAAACTGTGAGATTGATTGAGGAATAAAAGATGTAATAAGGTCGGAAATATTATTCTTTCAACTCTTTTCCACAAATTTGATGGCCCTGACAAGGGCCGATGGCTTTCTTAGCCTCGATGCGGTCACAGATAAATAGCACTGCGGGATTGATCAGTTGATTGCCATGGTTCGTGGATGGCGCACAACAGCAACGGGTATTGGATCCCCGGCCACAAGTCGAAATCAGGAAACGATGCTCACTCTTGAAAGCTTGCGCGATTTCACCAGTCCGACGCTCGATTAGCAACATCTCCTTGGACAGCAACTCTGGGGGCTTCTGGTTTCTGGTTCCTAACGGGCTTGCTTCTGGACCACCGATCACGAGTCGAAATCTGGGAGCGCGGATAAATTTGCGGCGGCGATGACGATGGCTTGGACGCTTCTCCGAGCGGCAGTAGTTCGCCGCTCGGAGAAGCGCCCAAGCCATCGTCATCGCCACCGCAAATCAATCTTGCGTCTTCCTCTTCCGACGACACAAATTGGACTGTGACGCGGATGCAAAAGCAAAGCGAGAATGACTCGCCCGGTCATGTTCACAGTTCGACCGCAAAAAGAAGACTGAGGGAAGAAGCAGGAACCATTTGCTTTTATAGTGGGAAGCGACACCGTCGAAAAGTGCTCCAACGTGATTGGTTGGATTAGAAAGGGGTCAACATTTATCAAATTTTCAATAGTTTAACAACAAAATTCACTTATCGGATATATTACTAACGATGCGTAGATACATTTCTGATCGAATGATACTAAAATCGTAATAATTGGTTCATAAACAACTGAGTTATTTCAAAATCTCCCCTAATTTCGTTACATGTCTCATTTTCCGTGCTTTTGAAGTGAAATGTTGAGCACTCACCCCGACGGCACAGCAGCAGCGTCCACGAATAGTCAATTATTCATAACAAATTAAATTTTGTATGAAGCTGCGAGATTGATTGAGAAATATAAGATCTAATAAGGTCGGAAATATTATTCCTTCAACTCTTTTCCACACTTTTGATGGTCCTGACAAGGTCCGATGGCAGATAAATAGCACTGCGGGAAGTTATCACTTGATTGCCATGGTCAAACGGGAAATCCTCAACGCAAACAGCAACAGGTAGTGGATCCACGGGCACGTGTCAAAATCTGGAAACTCGAGCAATTCGACGCTCGATTAGCAGCAGCTCCTCGGATCAGCAACTCTGGGAGCTTCTGGTATCTGGTTCCTATCGGGCTTGCTTCTTGACCACCGATGCTGAATTTATCACGAGTCGAAATCTGGGAGCGCGGATAAATTTGCGGCGGCGATGACGATGGCTTGGACGCTTCTCCGAGTGGCAGTAGTTTGCCGCTCGGAGAAGCGCCCAAGCCATCGTCATCGCCGCCGCAAATCAATCTTGCGTCTTCCTCTTCCGACGACACAAATTGGACTGTGACGCGGGTGCAAAAGCAAAGCGAGAATGACTCGCCCGACCGTGCTCACAGTCCGACCGCAAAAAGAAGACTGAGGGAAGAAGCAGGGACCCGTTTGCTTTTATAATGGGAAGCGACACCGTCGAAAAGTGCTCGAACGTGATTGGTTGGATAAGAAAGGGGTCAACATTTAACAAATTTTCAATAGTTTAACAACAAAATTCACTTATCGGATATATTACTAACGATGCGTAGATACATTTCTGATCGAATGATACTAAAATCGTAATAATTGGTTCATAAACAACTGAGTTATTAACGTTCAAAATCTCCCCTAATTTCGTTACATGTCTCATTTTCCGTACTTTTAAAGTGCACCCCAATATAGAAAACAAAGACGTAGTCCTACGTCAAAAAAAATGAAAACTTGAAAAACAACTATGGATAGTATAGTGAATGTTCAGAATTTAATTGCGTGTTGATATTATTTTCATTAGAATTCAACTGATATTGCATGCTATAACACCATTGTCCGGATTTCGATCCAAAAGTGTCCGGAATTAAAGACATCATTTGCCTAAGGTGTCCGGATTTGTAGACAAGACATGCTTCAATATTTGATTAGTTTTTGTGTTAAAATCAAGAATTTTAACGAAAATTTCATCACTTTCGTGAAGATCTTGCTTGAAACAATCTATGAAGCAATATTACATTGAGGGTTTTGTAAAATAACACGTTCATATTGAAGTTGGGACACTTGTGGTACCTTAAGCGTCCGGGTATTGATGCACTACGGTATATTATAAAAATTGAAAAAAAGATGCTTCTGAAGAATAAGCTCTTTAATACAGTAGAAAATTTAAACTCCTATCTTCTTCTAGCCCATACAAAAAGTACCTCAAAGTACCTCTCTGAAATTCACTTTAAAATATAATTTGAAGTATTTTTTTAATTCTGAAAGTGATTCCAGCTGCATATGTTTGCCGATTGTATGTCATTTTATGATTTTTAGGTTATGCTGCCACAATCATCAATAAAGACTGTTTCGAGCAATAATATTCTGCCGATCTACGTAATCGCACAAAAAAAAACATGTTGTGGATTTCATATAAAGTTGTTATGGCACTGATTCTTTCTCCCAGATATTTGAGAACAAGCTAAAGACGTTTTGCAAATTTTATTGTTTGCAAAATACACTAAAAATGGGCTAAATGTGGAAGATCATACGATATTTTTGTGAAGCAAAACTCCGACTGATTAGCAAAGCCAGCTTAGCTTTCGCGCATTCAGATAATTAACGATACATTGTTTTCCAGTTCGGCTGCAAAGGCTGCCATGGGAAGGCCTCTCATACCGTTCAATGAATGTTCAAGCAAACCTATATATACCTTATCAACAATAAAGAACCTGAAGAGCTCGCGTTCGTAACCTATGTATCAAATTGTTTCTAATAACCATCAAACAGAAACCCACGTCATTTCAACTTTCTTTGTAGAAAAGAATATAATGATTCGATTGATCTGTTTCGGATGAATAATAGCTGGTAAATGAATTGCATTGCTAATACAATTAAAATTTATATTATCTTTTTTATTTGGTTTCATTTTATTTGTTGGAAAATAATCCGTGCTTCAAAAATTTGGTTATTGAGACACTTTTATGGTTACGCACACTACATACATCGTTTATGCAAACGACTTAAGTACCGTAAAATCGGGTGTAATTGATTAGAATGGTGAAATTGATCATCATATCACACGATTTTATTTATTCGTAATGGAGCACAAACTATCGTAACTATTGTCGAATTGTGTGTTGTGAAGTTTTTTTTTTGCGTTGAAGAAATAAACATAACATAACATAATAAACAATAAATAAATTATGAAAATAATGTAAAATTTCAAAATCATGCACGGTGCAGTATTGACAAACACCTATAAACTTCTATTTCTAAGCAAGGATTTGAACATGGTATAAACCTGAAAGTTTGTGAGGTTGCTTGAGATATATCCCTAAACCAGATTTCATTACCAAAACTCGTACCAATTAGCTCATATGGTTGAATTAATTGAATTTCTGTAGATATCATTGAATTCCTTAGGAAATTGCATACATTTAGGCATTTTTCCGCGTAATTGTTGAAATTTACCTGTTAGCTATTTATATAAATATTGCATTGTTAAGAATTTGACAAGCATATTCGGATTCAGAGAGCTCAAATTTATCATGTATAGGGTAGAAGTATCAATTATGGCTATAGCACCAATTATGGCAATGGTTAGAACAAAAACTGATTTTTCTTATTGTTTCACAAGAATATAACGGCTAATGTTCACAGGAATGATAAACCTATTTGTATTTGATGGTAACTAAACCTTAATGAGACCATTCGTACAATAAGATTCGAAAAATGAAAAAAACTGCTTCAGCCGATAAATGTATGTTGCCTAGTGATAACAAATGAATTAATTTAGCTAGTGAGCAATAAAATCTACTGTTTTAAGTTGGAAATCGTGTTATTTCCACTATGTCGATAACTGGTACAGAGAGTGTATGAGAGCCCAATTATGGCAATACTCTGGAGGCGGTTTGTTTACATTCTTTGATCAGTGAAATAAAAGGAGTAAAGCTATTTTACGGGTGACTTCCACGACGGGACGGTTCGGTAAGGCATTATCTTTATGTTTTGTACACAATTACTAAGATTTTTCAATCACACGTTCGCAAGCGGAAGATGCTAATTTCATGGTAGAGAAAGAGGTTTCAGCGATACTCGTATTTTGAATTTTCCGTTTTTTTTTTCGTTAAAATTATGCACTAGAAAGGTAATGTGAGTTCATTAATGCTGTTTTGTATCATAATTTTCATTTTCACTACATTTCGACTCCTTTTCGAAAATTAATTTGCTCCCATGAACCCATTGCAATAAATTGATTTAACATCTATTAAACACATTTTTTTTTGGAATAATGTATGGGCAATCACTTTATTAGATATTAGCGTTGCATTATTATTTGCTCTGGATGGCGTTTGAGTTCATTTCGTTCAAATATTCGATAGTCCATAATTGGTACACTTTTATGTCGAATGCTAGGACGCTATTGCCATAATTGGTACAAAGACAACGCTTTTTAAAACCAATTTTTAGAAGCTTAAAGTCAATTTAGTACTAAAACTGTTTATTTCAACTGTTTCGCAAAGCTTTAAACTAGTAATTAACACCAACAAGTCATGCTTACGTTTTAGAAACGCGGTTAAAATTTGATTTTTATTCATCCTGTTGACATATTGCATCCATAATTGGTACACCTACCCTAGTTGTTTTGAGAACTGACAATAATGGCATTGACAAGTGATCAATTTCACCCCGATATGAGATTCCCTGATTTTTGATTTTAGAGATATTTGTTAATACTAAAATGACATTTGTTAGAAAATTTTCGGTACATGAGTCGATGAGGCTCACCTTCGTACTTGTTTTCCTGCATTTGGTTGTTTGGCATTGTTAACATTATAGAAAACAGACTAGAAAAAACGTGAAAAATGATCAATTTCACCCGAAATTACGGTATTTTTTCATGCGTTTTTATTTTAAACAATTATTCAAAAGCGAGCACTGTTCTATGATGTCAAATGTAAAACTTGACGTATAAGCCAATTATGCCATTACTGTTGTAATATGTGACATTCATGACAATAATGAGTTTTTTTTTGTGTATAACGAGTTCCTCTTCAACTTCGTAGGGCAAAACCGCATAAAACATTCAGTTCTGACTTTTGTCCCCAAGTGCCATACGTTCGAAGCTGAGAGAGAGGAGACAGCTCACTGACAACTGGCTTGTTTTCTTGGCTTCTTTGATTTCTTTTTCTCATGTTTGGGTTGTGCACAATGGTTCGGAGAGCACAAACTGGGTCAAAACCATTTTCACATTCCATTTGCTATCATTAAGGTGAAGATAAATCGAAGCCAAACTTCAAATTTTCAAGAGCACGGATCTGGAGAACCAAACATCCGTTTAAGCTGAAAATTCAATCGATTGGTCACTAGCTGGTGGTGACCAATCGATTAGGTTTTCAACTCAAGGGGATGTTTGGTTCTCCAGATCCGTGCTCTTGAATATTTGAGCTTTGGCTTCGATTCATCTTCACCTTAAGGTCATAAAATTTAAAAATTTCAATATCAATTTGAGTCCAATTGTCAATGTTTAAATAATCAATTATTTTATATGCGAGATCACAGGAAAACAACCTGAATTTTCAATCATACCCAGTTTTAGTTTGGCCAAATTTTGACAGTTTTTCACGCTCTGCCCTTCCAATGTGCGGTTTTTCAGTGACAGTTGATGACAGGTTCCCTTGAGTTTTGGGAGCTCGCAATCAAAGCCAGCTGTCTCCTCTCTCTCAGGTTCGAAGCACTGTGGCGATCTGCCCCAGTGTGCACCGGAGTGGACTACCTCGGACCGCTGCTGGTAAAGCTAGGAAGATCTAATGTCAAACGCTGGATCGCATTATCCCGTATAGGCCTGAGTGAAAGCAAAAATACTAAAACCCTCACCGCTCAGCGAACACTTAACGGATTCAAATAATTTTTTGTCAGTATACTGGCCCACATATCTAGTTCCTAAATGTAGCCAAAGGATCTCGGGAATGTTCCTGTGGTCGGAGATATTTTGGTGGGTCCCTGGGTCAGGTCGGGTAAAAAAGGGCTATTTTTTGGGACACACCAAGTTGTTATTATTTATTTGCAATGGCAATCATTTTAATTTGCATAAATCATTAAGATCTGATATTCAACATTATAAGTGAAGAGGTAAGCACCGTTTAGAATGTACTAGTTGTGGTCACTCGGGCTTAATGCCCTAAAGAATCGGCTATAGATTTGTTGGATACTAAACCGTTTCAATTCTCTAACAGTAGAGATTAAACATAATAATTTACTGAAACACGTTCCCATGGGCTTGACACATATAATTAGACACAAATTGACCACTTTGTTGTAAATTTGAGGCATCATGGAGACCCAAAATGGTTATTCCAAGGGTCAAACAAATTAAGGACACAAGGTTATCCAACTCAATCGTTTCTCAAAATGTTTACGCTGATGGGTTTTTCTTGAAATTCCTTGATATAGTGGCCACATTATAGCAGATTCAGGAAATTAAATGTAACTTGAAATTTGCCTACCTACAGGGGCAAAGAAGTACAGCACCATTTTCAGCTGACCTGACCCAGTAACCCACCTGAATAACTCCGGACACATGAACATTCCCGAAATTCTTTGACCACTTTTAGAAACTAGGTATGTGTGCCAGTATACTGACAAAAAATAATTTAAATCCGTTAAGTACTCACTGAGGGTGAGAGTTTTAGTAATTTTTCTTTCACTCAGGCCTATACGGGTTATTCACGTGTCTGACAGTACGCGCCGTCCACCTTGAAGTGGCCTACACGTTGTCAACAGAATCGTTCATTTCTTGTGTCCGTCGATTCGTAAGTCGCCGGTGATCTCCCGTACTTACCGCACAATTTACTGAACTCTACCGGTTTGAAAACACGCAACAAAGGAGACGTAGCTACAGTTCGGGGTCAATCTAGCGAACTATTTCGCCGAGAAATTATGGGCAAATCATTGGAGCTAGTCCAGCGCCAGCCAGATATATTTTGGAAGCGCTGGTTGGTAGAATATTTACCAGTGATTCGACGACAGCAGAAATGGTTGGACGAAACTCGCACACTCGAAGCTGGAGACTTGGTGCTGGTCGCTGAACCAACAAAGCGTAACGGATGGGAACGAAGAAGGATAATCCGCAGGATTCCAAACCCAGATGGCCGACATCGACAGGCCGTCATTATGATCGGAGCGCTGCTTGACCTTCAAGTGTTACGTGAAGCTCCAAAAAAGTCTGGACCACACCGACTGTCGCACAGTGGCACATGGCCGGACAAAACCTCAAAAATTTATGTTCTCAAAATCACATGTTAATATTTTTTATAGACTTCTATATCATTCAGTGATAATCTTGCAAAATTTTAGAGTGATCTGTTTTATTTTCGATTTTTGGCAGCATCGTAAGTGCGGGAAAGTCAGCATTATTGGACTGCTTAAAATTTATCAACTATGGTTTACCTATCAAACTTCAAACAGCTGTATCTCAACGAAATCAAAACCGATTTAAGCTCAATAGGTTCCATTTGAAATCGTAGGCTTAAGCCTTTGATTTTCTATCATTATATAATTTTTAACACATTGAGTTGTTAGTTGTAGCAAAAAATGTTCACCGCAATCTTTCTCCAAAATTTTTATAAGTCTTAAAAGCCTCGTCCGTTTTGAAGTGTTTCGGTAAAATGAGTCACTCACTATGAAGCAACAAATCATCCATACTTTCTAAGGAGCAACAGTTTTTCTTGCCCCTCTGTGCCCAAGAGGTGAAAATTCCATTATCATTTTTCATTATAATTTATCTATTTCATCATTCAAATCAGTATAATGTGCCATAACCCGTTTTAAACTTTACTGAATTTACTAAAAGGAACTTAAATATATATCTCTAGTTCAGGTTTATTAACAAATTTCTGCATTACAACCCATTTTTTGTAATAATAGCCTTTTTATTCGATTGGATGAAAAAATATGGTGAGGATAAATTTCACTAGAAAATCGAATTCACAATTTGACAATTATTTTCCACGGGATGATATCAGGTATCCAAGATAGTTGATAGATTACCATTATCAAGCGATTTTGGACGTATTTGAGGTTTTGTCCGACCATTGTATGAAGCCACTGTGTGCCGGCGCAGAAGACGGCAAGTTGGCAACCCTGTCAACCATTTCGGAGGCGACGCGTTACGCAGTTAAAGCGCCGCGTCAAGACAAGTGACAGCTGTCAACAGACCCAGAGTGAGCCTTCAAGCTGTCAGCGAAGCGTTTCCGGTTGCCTTCTCACATTATCGGCAGATAAAGAAAAGTGGAGAGTGAAATTGTAGTTCAGAGACGAAAGTTCAGTTCAAAGCAAAATAAAAGTGAAATTAAAATCAATTTCAGTAGTTGGACGGTAGTTTATATTACATTTGTGCAGCAGTTTAGTCAGAAGTTTCGAATTAGTCAGTGCATTTTGAGGTTAGTTTGAACTCTCCACGTTCCGTCAGTGTGCAAAAATTAATACAATTGTCCGTGTAGGTCTTAGTCCGAGTCAACAGTTAGCTCAGTCGCGAGTCCGTCCTTAGTCGAGTCCAGTTTGCCTGAAAAGATAAGAAAATATGACGAAAGTGGTAATATCAAATAAAATAAATTGCATAATTCAGGTGTTAGGACACGTTGCAAAACCACAGGAAAGGAGAAAGGAGAAAGGGTGTGTTGAACGAATGGCAACCGAATTGTTGTGAACTGTATTAATAACAAAACCCTTTAAACTTACCCTAAAAATTTATTGCAGTTGCAGCAATACACACGGTATTCGTTCTCAAAACGGTCTTTTAATTCCCTCGATACAAACCAAACCTCACAACCATTGATTGAAATGAACAAATAATTGATCAGCTAAGAATGAAATAACCTGTTTGTGTTTTATTTTCCATGGATGCCTCATAATTCAGCACGATGAGCACTAAGATGGTAAAAAAACATTCAAACGCTTTAAACCAATATGGCGTCGAACTCCAAGCCAATTCTTTTAATCTCAAAATGATACTTCTGATATACAGATATCACCACAAGAGTTACTAATGTCTCAACGCGCAATCTATAAAATTCATTCAATGTACAACAATGCGTATAATAAATAAATGTTTTTTCATTCCAATCAATGTTTTAAGACGGTTTTCATTCATTGAATTCATGTATTCATTATTATTGAATTCAAAGATATGTCGAAGAATCATTCTGTTAAGAAAAACGCATTAGAAAAGAAAATTCCTAAATATTTACATGCTTTTATAGCTAATTAAGCTGACTAACAGGCTTTGTTCCAGTAAGGACGTAACGTCAGGAATAAGAAGAATAAGATCATGCGTACTCTGTTTCAGTGGTAGCCTCGAAATTCAACATGTTGAGTGCTAACAAAATGAAGAACTACTTAAACTCAAAATGACGTCAAAATCCATCCATCCAATCAAAGATGCGCCATCGCGTGGGTCTTTGCCAATTTTTCCGGGTCGTGTTTTCTCCTATGTTATTTGCAATAAGATTGTTCGGAGCTGGTTCTCCGGATTCGTGGTTCACTCGCGGCGTAAAGTGACCTTAGGATGTGGTTTTAGCACCGAAAACGAAAAACGCGACGAATTAATAGTGGTAGGAGGTTTTCACTGCACTGAGGGTACTCGGACGATTATTGCGAGAGATAGATGTTCACGTGTGCACTGTTTGAACGGTTTTATTGAACTGCAATGAGTTCGAACTGCCGATACTGGTGATCGGTAGTGAGAGTTACATACAAAATATGTAGAGAGTATCAAATCTAAGCTATTCTTCTCCGCTTGCGAAGAGTGAGGATGTTGAGAATGAGTGGTTGAGTTGAGTTATTCATTAGGGTAATTACAAATATAACGGCCTGTGCCCTAACATACCGCCCACCATTGAAATCTGGATTTCAATCTTATTACCTAACTGTGAATATTTAGCTTACTAACGTATCAATGAAGTATGATCAAAATACAATTCAAAAATCTAACTCAGCTGCAATATTTGACTACGACTCCTTGACCAACGGTTGTTGGCTCCTCGATCGGAACTCGCACGTCGACCTACGGTTGAGTTGCCAAACTCCAGGGAACCTGTCAAAACGGTAGACTTTAGGTCGGGGCAGAAAAAGTCCAGCAAAAATATAGGGATACTTAACTTGTGAGGGGACCTTCAGGTCCCCTCCCATCCGACGTCGCTTGTGTTGCTGGCACCTGGAACGTCTGGAACGCTGCCCCATCGTGGCCCGGTTGGTTGTCCGGGATAGGCAGGACGCAGACTCTAGCGATTGCCCTCTTGTAGATGCCGTCCTTAGTTTTGATGCTGACGACTCGGATGAGCCCATCGTTGCCGGGAAATACTTCAACAACGCGGCCGAAACGCCACTTCTGCGGCGGAAGATTATCTTCACGGATCAACACCATCGTGCCGATACGGATGTTGTCGCGTGCTCGCGTCCAACGGGTTCGTTGCTGTAGTCCCGACAGATACTCTGTTGACCAGCGCTTCCAAAGACGACGGAGATATTCTTGGATTTGCTGCCACTGTGAAAGCCGGTTACTGGGTAGCTCCTCGTAGGAGGGCTCGGGGATTGCGGTCAAAGGTCTGTGTACCAAGAAATGACCTGGTGTGAGGACGTCCAAGTCCTCCGGAGAGTTACTCAGCTGCGTCAGCGGCCGAGAGTTGAGCAGTGCCTCGATTTGTGTAAGCAACGTGTGAAATTGCTCGGCGGTGACCAAGGCGTTGGCCAGTGTGCGGCGAAGGTGCGTTTTTAGCGACTTGACCGCGGCTTCCCAGATGCCACCGAAGTGCGGTGATCTGGGTGGTATAAAGGAGAATTGTATGCCCTCTTCTGAGCATTGTCGAGTGATGTCCAATCGGCTCTGTTGAGATCGGAACAGCTGCAGGAATTCATTTAGCGATCGTTGAGCACCGACAAAATTGGTGCCGTTGTCGCAATATATGGTCTTTGGAACACCTCGACGCGCAGCGAATCTCTTCAATGAAGCGATGAACGACTCGGATGATAAATTGCCTACCAATTCCAGGTGAATTGCCTTGGTTGAGAGACAAACAAAAACTGCTACGAACACCTTCAGTGGCGCAGCCTTTCTTGAATGTGGTCGGAGGTAGAAAGGACCGCAGAAGTCTACTCCGGAGTTCAAGAATGGCAGTGTCGGTGACACTCGAACGGGTGGTAGGTCCGCCATCAATTGCTCGCTCAAGGTTGGTCGGTTGCGGAAACAATTAATGCATTCGTGGGTGACCTTGCGCACTAGATCTCGTAGTCGGAGAGGCCAAAATTTTGACCGAATGACGGCGGTGAGAAGTGTAGGGCCCGCATGCAGCCGATTCAGGTGATAGTACCGCACAACCAGAAGGGTGAATGGGTGCTTGTTATCCAGAATCATTGGCTGCTTTTGAGCAAACGATATGCCTGCGTTGTTGAGGCGACCTCTTGTACGAAGAACGCCATCGATAATCACGGGCGACAAAGCTTTCAGTTTGGATGAAGACTTCACTTGGCCGGTGGTGCGAATCGAGTGCAGATCTTGCGCAAACGATTCTTGCTGGGCGAGCTTTACCAGTCTCACTAACGCTTCATCAAGTTCAACTGTCGATAGGGCTCCGCTGCTTCTAGTTTCCGGGTTGTGCTTTTTCGCATTGTTGCAGAATCTTTGCATATAGGCGACCAGACGAACCAAACTCGTTAGTGACGACTTCAAAGAAAATATGCTGCTTTGAGCAACTGCAGGAAGGGCAACAGTTGGTTTCTCTTGAAGTTGCTCTCGTTCGAAATGATCATCCGCTGTTCTAACAGGGTCGGGCCAAAATCTATTCGGCTGTTGTAGCCAAATGGGTCCCTGCCACCACAGCGAGTGTTCTACGAGCTCCTTCGCTTGCATTCCCCGCGAGATAATGTCTGCGGGGTTCTCGATGCCCGGTACGTGTCTCCATGTACCAGTAGCTGTGATCTGCTGGATTTCTGCTACTCGATTTCCCACAAATTTCTTCCAGCGGGACGGTGATGCCGCTAACCAGTGCACGACAATCGTAGAATCAGTCCAAAAGAATGGACGTGCTTGGATTTGCAGGCTGCTTTCCACCTTCTCGAATAGGTGGCTCAAGAGAAGAGCTCCACAGAGCTCGAGACGCGGCAACCGTATGAGTTGATCCAATTTTTCGGTTCCTTTAGGCGCCACTCTAGACTTTGCAGTAATCAAGTGCACAGAGACGCTTCCACTATTTGAAACCATGCGAAGATAAATGCATGCGCCGTACGCGCTTTCGGACGCATCGCTGAAACCATGGAGTTCAGCTTGCACGGGATCCTTTGCAGATGCCGCCCACCGTGGGACGGAGAATTCGTCAAGGACATTGAGGTCGCTTCGGAAATCTATCCAGAACTGCTGTTGCGATTCACTCAATGGAAGGTCCCAGGAAACTTTCAATTTCCACAGCTCCTGCATGAAGAGTTTGGAGCGAAGAACGATTGGCCCCAGTAGGCCCAGTGGATCGAACAAGCGTGCTGATTCGGAAAGAACCAACCTTTTGGTGATGGGAGCCTCTTGTGACCAACAAGGGATTTTGAAGCGAAAAGCGTCTTCGATTGGTTGCCATAGCAACCCCAAGGTTTTAACCGGGGACGACGATGAATCGAGTTCTAGAAGACTGCGATCTTCTCGAAGCTCAGCAGGAATATTTCGGAGTATGTTGGGGCTGTTTGACGCCCATTTATGCAGTTTGAATCCAGCCGACCGTAGGAGATCGATCAACTGCCTGCACAATTCAATTCCTTCTTCTTCTGACTCTACCCCAGAAAGCAGATCGTCGATGTAGAAACTTTTCGACAGCACCTTGGCGGCTTTGGGATGAGTAGATTCACCGTCGGATGCCAGTTGCTGGAGGCAACGGGTCGCAAGGTACGGTGCCGACGCAGTACCATAAGTAACCGTCCGCAACTCGTAGGTTTGGATCGGTTCAACTGGTGAGGAACGAAAAACTATACGCTGGAGTGAGCGATCGGAGGGATACACCAAAACCTGTCTGTACATTTTCTGCAGATCAGCAACAATGACGAAACGAGGGATTCTGAAGCGCAGGAGAATACTAAACAGATCGTCTTGAACGACGGGGCCCACCATTAGAGCATCGTTTAATGAGACGCCAGAATCGGTGGCGCATGATGCGTCAAATACAACGCGAAGTTTCGTCGTGGCGCTTTCCGGACGAACGATACAATGATGCGGCATGTAGTAAATTTTCTCGCTAGGCAGCAAGACTGTATTGCTAGGGTTGATCGGTGCCATATGCCCTAGTTGAACATACTCTTGCACGAACGCTTCGTATTCTTCCATCAGCTGGGGATTCGAGTGAAGTCGACGTTCAAGCGACATGAAACGACGAATGGCAATGCTTCGAGACTCTCCAAGTTTCTCGAGAACATCGAGTTTCTTTGGTAGCGAAACCATAAACCGTCCTGAAGGATCTCGAGTTGTAGTTTCGGTAAAGTGGGTTTCGCATTTCCGTTCTTCCACTGAGAGGGACTCGTCCGCGTGACAAGACTCGATCTCCCAGAAGCGAGCAAGCTGCTTTTCCAAATCTGCGTTGGAGCAGACGAGAGTGACGGCGGAACGACTTGTCTCCACCGCGTCGCATTTACCAGATACTATCCACCCAAAAACGGTTTCTTTTAGATGGGGAAGTTCTGGTCCAAGATCAACAAATCCTTTTAGTAGTAGCCGGTAGTAAACCTCAGCTCCAATGACAATGTCGATCCGATTGGGTTCAAAGAAGCGAGGATCGGCGAGTTGAACGAATGGTGGAATTTTCCAACGATCTGTGTGCAAACGGTTTGATGGCAAGACGGGTTTGAATTCTGACAGTATGTGAAATTTGAGATCGACTACGTAATCCGTACAGCGTGAACGGATGGTTGCCATCGTCGATTGCTTCGATGTTGCAGCATCAGGCCCTACGCCTTGAAGGGAAAGGGGTTCGTGCTGCCGACGAAGATCCAGTTTTTGCGCCAAGCTTTCGCTGAGTAAGTTGCGTTCGGAGCAGCAGTCTAGAAGTGCCCTCGCGAACTGAACGTTTCCCTTTTGATCTTCTATCTTGACGACAGCAGTTGAGAGGAGAACGATGCTACTATTCGACGGTGCGCTAGCAGGAAGAGCGACTGACGGATGGCTGGAGGCGGGTGACTCGAACGAGGTAGACGGGGTGATGGCGAATGCTTTCGATTGCGAGGTAGAGGAATTGTTTGAAGCTGGTGCGATTTGGGGCTGACCTTGTGGGAGAGTGGGTTTACTGGGTTGCGGTTGCGAATACTCTTGTCCTTGGCTGCATCCATTGTTAGAAGGGCGCAGATGCAGCATCGTATGGTGCCTTTGGCCGCAAACACGACAAGCTGAGCTAGGACAAGCCCGTACCAAATGAGAAGAGGAAAGACAATTTAGACACAAACCAGCTTTTTTGACCGATTCAAGCCTTTGGGAGGGATTCATGTTGATGAAGGAGTTGCATTTGAAAGGAGAATGGAAAGGTTTTTGACAGTGGGAACAAACATTCTTCGGCGCGGCCGTGGTTGTGAGTGTCGAACTAATCTTGGACTTCTGCACCTTCTGGTCTGGACGGAACTCTGTTGGACGAGGCTTCGAGAGTGACAACGGTTGCAGTGTTGCCAAATGATCACGCAAAAACTTCAGCAAGTCTTCGTAGGTTGGTGCTTCTCGAGAGTTGTGTGCCCGCTCCCAGTGCCGTTGTGTTTCGGCATCGAGACGTGTGTAGAGTATGTGGGCCAACAAGTGGGACCACCCCTGTGTGGGTAATCCGATTTTCCTTAGCTGAAGCAGATTGCGCTCGTACGAATCGATGAGATTGACTAGAGCGTCGTACGATTCCCGCTTAATCGGCTCAGAGTCCAGAAAACTGTTCATTAGCGCGCGAGAGATCATTTTCTTATTCTCGAACCGTTGTTCGAGCATTTGCCACGCAACATCGAAGTTGTTGGCTGTAACTTCGATTGACTCAACCAAAGTTCTAGCTTCCTTGGTGAGCACCGAGAGAAGGTAATTAAATTTGTCGAGCGGCGACAGCGTGATGTCCTTGCCGATCGTATTCTGGAAAGCATCGCGAAAGCTTAACCAGTCTTTCACACTACCGTCAAAGGAAGGGATTTTGAAAACCGGGAGGTGAATGCGGGATGTAGGAATTTGGCCGGGCGGAGAGGAGGAGGAGGGGGACGAAACTACAGCTGTCGTGTTGATGCGTTGCGAAACCAAAAAATCTTTCACATCGAAATAACGATTTTCAAAATCCAACCGTGTCTTCCGATTCGACGCAATCATGTCTTTCGTCAGCTGCACTTCCTTCACTGCCTCTCCCGAGCTCGATGCTGCCAAATCTTGCTCCTGCCGTGCTTCCACTTTAGCCCGATTATCGCGGAACTCTTTGAAAAGCGTTTCCAAATACTCCAGGCGCGAAGCGATTCTTGATTGATCGCGCTGCGGGTCGAAGTTATCCACAAATGATTCCACATTGTGTAGGGAATCGAAGAACCCACGCTCGGCTTTGGTTAATTCGCGCAATGTCATGCTGACGAATCTTATTCGTATTGATCCAAATCGCAAACCCTCTCAAATCCCAAAAACAAAGCCAGGTCAATTGCCCAAAAAATCCGTAAGTCGCAAACAATTTCCTTACAAACTAAAGTGAAACTCGCATGCACAGTGTATTTTTCAATTGCTTTTGTCGTACCTCAGTCTTTTTGTACTCACGCTACCAGCTATTGTTCGCCAATCCAAGCCACGCCGCTTTGCCGCAGACAGAAGGAAGGGGGAGAAGCGCGTCCCGTGACGCCGATAGTGCTTCGTGTCCGGCAAATGAACCGTGCCTTGGTTCGAAACGGGTCCGCAGAAGATGATTCGATAGCTCGATCGAATCCGCACTCGTCGCTACGCAAACGACGCCGATGGACCAAGGGAGAACAAAGCAACACGCTGGTTGCTGTATGTGCTATTATCACTGAACACAATAGATCACTTTGTATGCCACGTGGTGGCTACTGAAAATTCACAAATCCGGCTCCTCGAAGGACCATTAATGTTCGGAGCTGGTTCTCCGGAATCGTGGTTCACTCGCGGCGTAAAGTGACCTTAGGATGTGGTTATAGCACCGAAAACGAAAAACGCGACGAATTAATAGTGGTAGGAGGTTTTCAATGCACTGGGGGTACTCGGACACTTATTACGAGCGATAGAGGATCACATGTACACTGTTTGAACGGTTTTATTGAACTGCAATGAGTTCGAACTGCCGATACTGGTGATCGGTAGTGAGAGTTACATACAAAATATGTAGAGAGTATCAAATCTAAGCTATTCTTCTCCGCTTGCGAAGAGTGAGGATGTTGAGAATGAGTGGTTGAGTTGAGTTATTCATTAGGGTAATTACAAATATAACGGCCTGTGCCCTAACAAAGATTTTTACGGGTGGCTTATTGGGCCTACGACAGCGCTCCTGTATCGCCGAAAAGACATCGTGCCAGCTCTGTTTTACATCCCAACTAACAATCTATACTCTATGCCCAGGGAAGTCAAAGGAATTTTCATTACGAAAAGATACTGGGCCAACTGGGAATCTAACCCAAACACTTTTAGCGTGGCTTTACTTTGTAGTCGCGGACTCTAACTAAGGAAGGCTCATACAAAACTCTCATTGAACAATATCCAAATATTAGGCCAAAATGGCTCAAAACTCAAATCCTTCCATTACTTCGTAGTACTGTGATACAAACGTTAACGTTTACATTTGTGAACAGCTCACCAAATAAGGTGAGAATTCCATTGAATGTTGCCAGGGTTCCTTTCTCGTGTGCTTAAAACGACACAATGCGAATTTCTGCCCCGAATCACTCTACTTATAAAGGTGCAGGGATGGAGACTCTCGGAAACATAAAATTTTACACATGCGTGACATTGTTTACCATCGAACTTTGATAACCAAATAACATCTGTTGAGGAGCTTAGTTTATTGAGGATCACTAAAAACAAAACATCTTAATCATCATTGAATAGAAACTCTTCAAGTTCCCACGATCCAAATGCCACAATTGAGCTTTCAAATTTGCATCCGATTGCAATTCATCCACAACAGTTAAAGACCAACATCTGTTGTCAACAATTCCAACCAATGTGCATCGTAGAACTAGGCTGGAATTTGATAAACAGCAAAACGTTTCCACTTGTTGTGTGGTCTTCGGATACCAATGGTTGTAACTCAAGAAAAAATCATTATTCCTCCAATCCATAGGGGAACTGGGGGTAATATGCCCATAGGGGTCAAAACGCGCCACCCTCGATTTGGACGAACGATGTGTTTTAGAACGTTTTTTTCTATCCTAGATCATAGAAAATGGATAAAAATGCTTCTATTAATATATTTTTATGCATTTTTCTCAACAATATCTTTGAAAACGTATAAAAACGTTTTTCGCTGTTTTCGTTGCAATTTTGTGCGATTTTCAAGCTCATTTTTTAGGTCGATAAATAATCAAATTTTTGAAACTATCACCGAGAGCCAACTTGTGCACTGTCATAGTTTGTATTACATGCAGAAAATATGTTAAATTTGTCCTAGAAAAGCTTTATGAAGGACCTAAACTTTAATCAACTTTGGGGGCAAAACGCCCACCCCTATTTCATAACACGAAAACAGCCGTTTGAATTCAAATTCTACCAAACGTAATGCCACGTTGAAGTTACGCACAAATTGAAACCTTACAAATGTACATTTTTCGCATCAGCATGTATACTATTATTGAACAACTAGCTTACCCAGCGTGGCTAGCCACGCTCTAACAAAGCTTGACAGCGGGAAGCTATGCATAATCTTTCAAAAATTGATAATGTTTATGTTTAACTGCAAAATGACAACATGAACTAATAAATTTCTCCGTTCATAACTGTGAAAGTGCTCTATAAATAATAAGATGAAAAACACACTCCGTCCCAGTGGAGCTGTAACGTTAGAAGTAGAGGACACTGGTTATAATTTCATTAACATGACCCGACATTGACACGCTTGATACTCTTGACCGCCAAATCGCCTAAATTTATGCTCTAATCATACACTATTGAGTACGTGCTGTTGTAATGTTCTAATTTGGAATAATTACAACTTTATTGCTGTGGTAGTGTTTTTTTTTTCAGCTGTGAAACATTTCGAAAATTCCAGAACATTCTATGAATTAGAGAGAATAACTTTCACGAATATTCTACTGAATAGCTGTTGCAGTGTTCCATAATTTATTGATGTCTTTCAAAATCACAGTTGTAATGACGCATGGAAATATCAACTCATAGAACAAGTTATGGGAGACCATCATAGTAATCATGAAATTTTGTTTTTAGTATGTTTTTAGTTTCACTGTAAATAAAATAAAACTCAATTTGGCGGACAATAATCTATTTCATGAGTATATTGCTTTCCCACATGTCAAACTCGTGTGTATAGGTAGGAACTGTTTTTTTTTTTTTTTTTTCTTAAGGCACTTCGTGCTCGTGGCCACTACTGTGCCGGAATCAGTTTATCTGTATCTTCCTTACCGATACAGTTCTATTTTTAACTAATCTATATTTACATCTGCTTTCACTCTCTTCTGCTCTTTTGCTCTCACACCGAGCAGGTAGGAGAGTGCTCTGCTGTTGGTCCAATCGATTTCCATAAGCCATAGTCCATTGCTCTTGCGGTGGTTCGTTTTGCAATGTTCCTGAGTCGTTTGAGGCTAGCTGCCTGCGAAGTGAGTCAGTTTGTCTCAGTCACCATCTGATACTGACGGTGGATGGATGTGTTCCCCTAAGCACGGTCCCTCCGTGCGGCGTCTTCTGGTGGCTGGACGGGTTATTTTTTGGAGGGGCTGGGAATTGAATCCATGACCTTCCGCTTATGAAGCGAAAGCGTAACCTCAAGGCTACGGACCCCCCTAGGTAGGAACTGTTGAAACCCATTCTGAATCACATATTAACCCCAACCCAATCCAATTTCGACCGAACTACAACTTGCTTGAAGTTGGTTTATTTACGATTTGTACACCGAACAACACGTTTAATCGAATTCACACAAAATTAAAAACGATTCAAGCAAAATCGAGCGTTTAGACCAGCACATCATGTGTGTAATATCAACACATTTTGAAAAACTGCCATTTTGTTGATTTCTTTCGCTTTGCAATATGAAGCTTTTCGAAGCAACATGAAATTTTTGGAAAATATATTTGCACAAAATTGATTGGAATATATATCTGCACAAAATTGATATCCAGTGAAAGTTACACATAGATATATTAATCCAGAAGAGCTCCATTTTGTTTAACTTTCTTTTAAAAAAGAAGTTCCCCAAAATGATGAACAGAAGAACATTCTACGAATGAGGTAGAAATGTGTTCCATAAAAATCTACAATATTCTGTTAAATAACTGTTGTAGTGCTCTATAATTTTAAATTGTAATGTTCAAGCAATCAAATTTACTGTTGTAGTGCTCTAAACTTGCTGTTATAGCGCTTAGTGAAACTTTTCGGTGAAATATTTCGAAGCGTTACTGACAGACAACTCTGGGATTTTATATACCGTAAAACGGGGTAACTTTGATAGTTTTTTCGAAGAAAACTTGAATATTTATGGATGCTGTTTCAAAGAATAATATTTTATATTTTTAAAACAAGTACTGGCATCCTAGCTATCGATTGCAGTCGATAGATTTCCAAAAGATTTATTATGAATGGATATATAATTTTTCATATAATCGAAAGTTGGTTTTCTGTTTTGGGGTAACTTTGATAATGGAGTATGAATCGAACAAAATTGAATGAATAACGAACATTTGTAGGGCATTGCATACCTCTAGGCGTTTAACGTTATATGGAAATTTCTGACTTATATTACAAAAATGATCCCAGTTAGTGAAAATGCTATTCGCTAAGAGATTTGAGATCGTATTCAAGTTCTATGATAACTAGGCTGTCAAAAACAAGTGGCCAACTATTCAAAACTACATCAAATAGTGATCGTAGAACAGATTGTTTGTAACAGGGTTGGTAACCATCGGTTTCGTCACTGACCGATGACGAAAAATTGAGAAAAATATTCAGTGCGTAAAAGATCGTCATTTTCTTTGTCTTCAATGACTGGCAAGGAGACCACGACGAAACAAAGCCGCAAAAAGTCCACGAGTAATATATTTCGTCACTCTTCCCGTCACCCCTCCGCACTGAACCAACATAAGCTTCTAGTCGTCACCGAGCGCACAATTGCAGAAAAAGAGAGTCTGAGCCACAAACTACTAGTCAACAAGGTGTCTTGTGTTAGCAATTGGGCAAGCACATTTTCAAGAGTTGTGTTAGTCCTGTCGGTAGGCGCGTTCTACTGATAATCTAAAGGTTTTTTGTTCAACTCCGGAAGCGCGCAGATTTTTTTTTTGCGAGTTCCTTTTTTGGTCGGCCTTTCAATTGGCACCGATTAGTTGTCTGTCTTTCCATTCAAGCTGAACATGTTCAACGAAAACACATACAGAGAGAAACGGCAAAGATTTTTCGTCGCGACGAGGTGCTTGGTTGCTGGTAGTTGGGCGACTAAGTTTGCGCTGCGCTGAGGTAGTGACGAAAACTTTTTTATTTTTCGTCACCGTCACTGATAGTCTGTCGAATCCGGCGACTAATAACAACCCTGGTTTGTAAGCGTTTCGAAAATGCTAAAATTGTGTCAATTTTTAATATTCGTATAAAAAGCCTCAAATGCACTTGATTCCAATGAAAATAGCTTTGACATGAAGTGTCATACTAATACTCTTTACATTTGCATTTGTTTTGCTTAACTGATTAACAGAAACTTCGTTATTTCGTTTAATATGTTGTGGGTCTCGCACTATCAAAGTTACCCGCATTATCAAAGTTACCCCGTTTTACGGTACCGTAAATTCGGGTGTAATTGATCAGTAGGGTGAAATTGATCACCGTGTCACGCGATTTTATTTCTTACTTATAGTGCACCAAGCTCATCGCAACCTATAGTAAATGAACGTTGTTTGTCTTAAATAATGTCTAATTGTGTATAGTGAAGTTTTTTGTGCCACAGAATGTTTATTTCTATGAAAATAATGTAAAATTCTAGAATCAAGTTTAGTGTGAAATTGGTCATCATCTATAAACTTCTAGTTCTAAACAAGGATTTGGACATGGTGTAAACCTGAAAGTTTGTGAGGATGCTTACAATATAACTCCAAAACAGATTTTACTATCAAAACTCTTACCAATTTGCTCGTTTTGTTAAAAATTCAATTTTCTGCAACAAAGTAGGGAAATCCTTTGGAAATTGCCTACATTTAGGCTTTTTAGCGGTATTCTTGAAATTTAATTATTGATTATTTCCATAAATATTGTCTCGTTAAGAATTTAGCAAGCATATTTGGATTCAGGAGGCCCAAATTAAGGATGTAAAGTTGATTTCGAAACTAATAATAATAACAATGGTAAGTGATCAATTTCACCCCGAAATGGGATTCCCCGATTTTTGGCACTAACATCACATTTGTTAAAAAATTTCGGTGCATGAGCCAATGAGGTTCACCGTCGTACTTGTTTTCCTGCATTTAGTTCTATGATATTGATAACATTTTAGAAAGCATACCAAGAAAACAGTGAAAAATGATCAATTTCACCCGAAATTGCGGTACCGTAAAACGGGGTAACTTTGATAATGCGGGTAACTTTGATAGTGCGTAACCCACCGCATACTAAATGAAATATCATAATTTCTGTTGATCAGTTAAGCTAAACTAATGCAAAACTAAAGAATATTAGTATGACACTTGATGTAAGGGCGGTTTTCATTTTAATCAAGACCATTTTAAGCTTTTTATACGAATTTAAAAAATTTACACAATTTTAGCATTTTCAAAACGCTTACAAACAATCTGTTCTACGATCACTATTTGATGTAGTTTTGAATAGTTGGCCACCTATATTTGATAGCCTAGTTATCATAGAACTTGAATACGGTCTCAAATCTCTTAGCGAAAAGCATATTCACAAACTGGGACCATTTTTGTAATCTAAGTCAGAAATTTCCATGGAACGTTAAACACCTAGAGGTATGCAATGCCCTACAAATGTTCGTTATTCATTCAATTTTGTTCGAATCATACTCCATTATCAAAGTTACCCCAAAACAGAAAACCAACTTTCGATTATATGAACAATTATATATCCATTCAAAATTAATCTTTTGCCAATTTATCGACTGTAATCGATAGATAGGATGCCAGTACTTGTTTTAAAAATATAAATTGTAAATCTTTGAAACAGCATGCAAAAATATTCAACTTTTCTTCGAAAAAACTATCAAAGTTACCCCGTTTTACGGTATATAACATCTGAACAAACGCCCGGATGTATGCAACCTATAAACAAGCATGATTGTGTGCGTACGTTTACAGAACGGCTAACGCCGAACTGAAGCGGGGCATTTTACCCCGCAAAACAAAACATATGCAGTTAAGCAAGCATTTTTTAAAAATTAATTCATAAACCCCAGAAAAGCTAAAATGGATAGCTGTTTCTACTATTTGAAAGAAAACATGTTTGTTTATCCGACCATAAATAAAAAAGAGCATAAAATAATGTTTTTCACATCTAAAATCGCTGTTTTCCTTAACGTGGGCAAACTATCCCCAGCGCCCCTAACATGATACGTGTTTGACGGAAAGGCTCAATGCCAATCGCGTTGTCTTCGTCGTCGTTTTCGATTTTCATACACCCATATCCAGATGACATTTCATTCGCTTTTTCCCGCGCATTTGGAAATGACCGCGTGAAGTGGCGTTTCCACAAGCATCCACGACGACTCTGCGACATCGACATCGAGAGACACATTCTGGTAGGGTAGGTGTACCAGTATTCGTCATAGTAACTGTATCCGCCACCTCGGATTATATACGTTTTACAATAAAAATAGGCTGGAATGGTTTAGTGTTCATCAAATCTCTTCTGATCAATTCTTATATGTATTTTGTAAAACATGAATTGAATGCTTTTGTTTAACGTATTGACAGTCTTATGATTGATTCATAAACAATATTTTCCCTTAGAATGGCAAATACTGGTACACCTACCCTATATCCGCGACGGACGGGTTCACGTATTTCCATAAAATTGACTCGAGCTGGAATAATGATAATGTTAATAAAATTAATGAAATGTAATTTTTATGAATTAGAATAATATTCTTATTTATAAAAGTCATCTTAGACTACGATCATCATTTATAAGGGGCGATATTTGAAGACGTCGTTATGGCTTGGCTGGGGAGGTCCGCTTGTTGATCGGGAATCTTATTTGTTTGCTATGCGACTGGCGATGGGGAAGGAGCCTGGAGCTTGAAGAGAAGGGGGATGTGAGCTCGTTTCGCCCTGGGAGAGCTCCGATGCATACGATTTGCTGCAGAAGTTACTCTAAGAAGACATGAATCGCTCGGGGCTGCATGATGGAACACTCTTGAGGAGGTGTAAGGTGCAAGAAAACAGAACGACACTATTTAGAAAAGGATTATATATCATTAGATGACTAATTGGTGTCGCGGTAGTTACCGAGCATGAACAGGGACAAGCTTGCCGTGTGCGGTTAATCTCTTCCGGAATGAGAAACGGCTCGTCGCGATTTGATATAAGGTGTAGTATCCAAGTGGGCAAGTGCTGTACGTTGTTATTTGAATGTCGATTTGGAGATGAGGTATTATTGCTGATATAGTTTCAAATGGTCATGTTTCCAATTTTTTGAGTTTTCCTAACCACAGCTAGTAAGAACAACACGTTTTGACCCATATTCCGAATACGAACCTAAAGCCAGTCACTGCTGAAATACATTTGATAGGCTTAAATTAGCAGATATTTGTGAAAATTTGAATTTCATGGCAAAGCTTTACTGCTAGCGGTTGAATGTACCGTAAAACGGGGTAACTTTGATAGTTTTTTCGAAGAAAACTTGAATATTTTTGCATGCTGTTTCAAAGATTTACAATTTATATTTTTAAAACAAGTACTGGCATCCTATCTATCGATTACAGTCGATAAATTGGCAAAAGATTAATTTTGAATGGATATATAATTGTTCATATAATCGAAAGTTGGTTTTCTGTTTTGGGGTAACTTTGATAATGGAGTATGATTCGAACAAAATTGAATGAATAACGAACATTTGTAGGGCATTGCATACCTCTAGGTGTTTAACGTTCCATGGAAATTTCTGACTTAGATTACAAAAATGGTCCCAGTTTGTGAATATGCTTTTCGCTAAGAGATTTGAGACCGTATTCAAGTTCTATGATAACTAGGCTATCAAATATAGGTGGCCAACTATTCAAAACTACATCAAATAGTGATCGTAGAACAGATTGTTTGTAAGCGTTTTGAAAATGCTAAAATTGTGTAAATTTTTTAAATTCGTATAAAAAGCTTAAAATGGTCTTGATTAAAATGAAAACCGCCCTTACATCAAGTGTCATACTAATATTCTTTAGTTTTGCATTAGTTTAGCTTAACTGATCAACAGAAATTATGATATTTCATTTAGTATGCGGTGGGTTACGCACTATCAAAGTTACCCGCATTATCAAAGTTACCCCGTTTTACGGTACTAATAAAATAAACTAAAGATAGAGATAAACTTTTTAACGTTTCAGAATACTGTTGTCTTGCTTATATGACGAGTTAATAGAAAAATACAATGAGATGTTGTAAACAATTTTTGTACAATTTATTCTTTCTTCTGTAATGTCCCATTCTTTCATTTGTATCTACATCGATCCATAAAACCTAATAAGTAACTTCCTTTATCAAGCATACAATATGAATTTTTAACCAAACGGTTTTGAATTTCGTTCAATCATCTTTGATTGTTAGAGCTTCAGTTACCGTAAATTCGGGTGAAATTGATCAGTAGGATGAAATTGATCACTTTGTCACACGATTTTATTTTCCTCTAATAGAGCACAGAAATCAATGCAATCTATGTAAATGAACGTTGTTTGTCTTAACTATTGTCGAATTGCATGTTGTGAAGCTTTTTGTGTTATGGAATGTTTATTTCTATGAAAATAATAGAAAATTCCATAATCGTGTTCTGTGTGGTATTTGCAGACATTAATAAACTTATAGTTTTAAACAAGGATTTGGACATGGTGTCAACCTGAAAAATTGTACGAATGCTTGAAATATATCGCCAAAATGAATTTTATCATCAAAATTCGTACCAATTTGTTCATTTTGTTGTAATAATTGAATTTCATAGATTTTGCATTGTTAAGAATTTGGCAAGCATATTTGGATTCAGGAGGCCCAAATTAAATAAGTAAAGTTGTTTTCAAAATTAACAATAATTGTTTTGACAAGTGATCAATTTCACCCCGAAATGGAATTCTTTGATATTTTATTTTAGAGGCGATTTTGAGCCCTAAAATCACAACTGTATGAAAATTTGAGTATATAAATCAATGAGGCTCATCGTCGTACTTGTTTTCCTGCATTAAGTTGTTTGGAATTGGCAACATCATAGAAAACAGACATGGAAAACAGTGAAAAGTGATCAATTTCACCCGAAATAACGGTACCTTGTATGAATATTCATCGGAAATGTGTCACGAATGATGCCAAAGTAACGTTAGGTATATATTGACAAAATGGAGCTTGGCATCGAGGCACCTTTATCACTTTTTACCATATCACTTCGTTATGTAGCGTAAATGTAATCTGATACATTGTATGACAGGTCTCAAAGTTTTGGTTTTCCAAAAATCAAACTATTTGAAACCAATCATGATTCTCCACGGCACGAATCATTTTCTTTAGATCCGCAGCATTCAGAAGAAACATTACGGATTATTAACAGAAGGATGCTATTTAATCGGTAGATATTATAGCAAATATTTTTCGGTTGTAACCATCGAGATGAACTAGCCCAGGGCTAAAAATGAATGAATCTAGAAATACAAAAAGTAGAGATGAAATCTGTGTTCTAATAACATTATCATTTATTACTTCTTTTTATGTGCTGTTTTTAATTATTATCTATTTTAGTTAAGACATATTTATTTTATTATTCAATTTGAATAATGTGCATTTCATTCTCTTGTCCAATTATTTAGAACAGATGATCATCCAACATGTCTTTCTATTTATTTCATCTAAAAACTCGTACCGGTTATTAGTAATGCAGTACGAAAAGTATTTGTTCCGTACATCATTCCTTTGCATATATCTGAAGAAGCCTTAAACCTCCCTGCGTATTCTAAGAATGATGGCCGTCAATGTTTTATACAAACTGCAGCCATTCCTTTTGATCATGAAGTCTGTTGATCCAAAAAATGTTTGGAGCAAGGATGGAAAGCAGTCGCCTCCTGAGAGAGACTCGCGAAGAGGAAAAATATCAACGTCATATGCAGCCCAGATTCCCCTCTCACGAAACGTCAAATGCAGCCCACCGTTTTTATGGCTGAAAAGTATTGTGTTCAAAGTAAACTGTTATTAAAAACCTCAGTCGGTGGAGCAGTTTTTTCCAAAGTTGCTGATAAATCTTAGTAGAAGATTAATTGTTTCTAATGTCTGCTACGTTTGCTGGCATGAAATTTCACTCAAACGGCTATTTATGATTCGATGTGATGCAAACTCAATATTTTTTTGCTGAGAGGTTCATGTGAGGATTTGAACAGCATGCGCATAATTGGTATAAACACAAAGTGGAATAAGAAAAAAACTCAGCAATCACAGAAAAAGAAGACCGTCTTCGCGAGTCTCGTCTCAGGTCGCCTCTAGTGACAAACAACATGGTATTTGAATGGTCCAAGAGGGCCGTCGCTCTCGCAAAAACATGATTTCAACACCTCACTAAGCGCGCGTATCACAGATAATTGGAGCATCCGATGCACTGTTTGTCGTAGGACAAAGGGTTCATCAGATGTTGCGATTAACACGAATAAATCTGAAATTCACGGATATATTTTCCCCTAATTCCTGCCCTTAAGACTTTCAGATCAATGACGATATGCTAGTAGACAAATCATGGAGTGAAAGCAAAGAAATCTTCCAAAAGTTATAACTTTGATTTGCGAACAATTGATCGTCTGCTCACAGGCCGCGCGATTAATTTATCGCGAAGCGGAGTTTGTTGTGAGCACTTGACGACAAAAGGTTTATCATTGTTGCTATGCACGCGTGATGAAGAACATCTAAGATGCATCATTAGTTTTGTCATGATCACTAGATTTTCATCCTTGGTTAGGAGCCTTATTCTATCTGAATAGTTGAAAGTTTGAGAGACTACTTTTTATGTAGTTTGGCCATCGAAACACTGGTTCATACATGTCTTGAACGGTGAATATGGAATATTAATTTTCGTCATATGTTTTGGCTGTTACATTCACATATTCACATATTAAACTAAAAACATCAATGTTGAATTTGGTTTTCCTTCAACACACAATACAATAGCTTCAAACTCAAATTTGAACCATAGACACAGCTCGATCGGATAGTATCTCGAATTGGCATCTATCGTGATGCATCAATACCCTGACAGTCAAGATGGAACAAACGTTTTGAATTTATTTTGAATAAGTTTACTTTAGAATCTATTAGTCGTTTACAAAACGAACAGTTTCAAAGAAGCATTTCTTGTCTTATTATCCGACTACCAGCGTCAAAGCATGTCCATAAATCCCGACACCTTTGCATCAAAATCTGGACAGTTATGCTTTAAAATTGAATTATCATATTGAACTGTGTTAAAGTTTTCTAATAGGTACACCCAATATATCACGCTTCCAAGAGACTTGTGGGAAACATCTGGTGTGAAGGTTCAAACATCACGTTGTTCTTGTCTTTTACTTCAAATTTTCAGATGCTCAAAGTTTATTTTCAGTTTTACTTGAAAAATATATTGTTACGCAATCAAAATACACATTTTCAAATCAACGTCCAGATTTAAAACACTTGGCCTCAATCCCGGACAGCCTGTTTTCACTGTTTGAAAAGCGAATGTATTCCGTACTTCTGCAAAGTGATGCCAATAAACTGATCAACACGTAATGGCGTAATGACAGAAAGAAGATGAAGTAGTGATGAAACATAATCATACTAACTTTCAATTTTCCCCAATATTATCAGAATGAGTGAATATTGGTACTACCCACAGTTATGGATCTACTAACAGTGATTTTTAGCTGTACAAAACAAAATTACCTTCCTGGCACTGCAGTTTTGGAGAATACACCTCAAAATTAGCGGTTATTGAACAAAATTATTGACAAAGTGAACTTTTTTATAGAAATTTCAAACGTTGTCCTTCTTGCAGATGTGGATCAGTAGGCGAAGAGGATCCCTATAATGGATCAAATCGATTCGAATTGTTGATCAGAACACTATAACAGCAATTTATCTGCGAAGTAAACGAATGGAGTGTTAGTGAAAGCATACGTTTTGGCGTTTCTTTCGGAATCGTCTTATTTTTGTTTCATAACTGTGGTATGGTTTTCAATGCCCCACAGTTCTGAATCAACGCTTCTAGGAACATGGTTGACATTGTTTTTCCCATCGACGAAAAAAGTAAGAGGTTGTTTCCGAGATACAACCGCCAAGTTGACGTTGGATAACGTTAGCTTCATCTATTTCCTGGCTCGAGACCGGCACAAACTTATGAGAGATTTCTACTGATAAAAATCCAATCAATTTTCATATTATTTGTTGCATGTCAATTCCGTCCTATTGTGGACATTGTGTGTTAGCACAGAAAATCTGTCGTGTAAGTTTGGTAACTCGAAGAAGTTCCGCACCATGAAGAACTTTTTCTGCTTCGTAGTGGTATCCGGAGAAATGTAGAGACAAATCTGCGATTCCAGAGCTCGTCCGTCATGGTCCTGCAGGAAGCGAATGGCCTATCTGATCGGTTTGTTTAGGATTATCAACCTGTGCGCGATCCAAGCCAAGCGTGTCAGCATCATACCGAAGGACATCCAACTGACTCGTCGTATCCGTGGAGAACGCGCTTAAATTGAATTGCAGCACAATTTCCAACAAAACGGGTCATTCGATGTAAAAGAGTTACAACCAGAGACACTTCATCTATAACTATTAATTGATTTATTAATTTATTTACCAATTATAATGTTGGTTGATTAGTTTTCTAGTTAGCTGTTGCTGATTAGTTGTAGCTCTTTGTTTGACAAATTGATACTCTGATCGCTCTAGCATGCATTTGCATGTAGGTAGCGACGATGACAACGGAATTTTTCAAAGTACAGTCACCCCACAATTATGGATAGCACACAGGTATGGATCAGAGTATGGGAATATCTCATCAAATACAGGTGCAATTTAGCAGAACACATTTTACCTACGTTAACCATAAATCTGTACAGCATCGTAATCAATCATAATATGCTTAAGTATATTTTTTCCGTCCGTATGAAATAAAATGTCAACCGTATTCCCAGAAGCGTTGATTCATATCTTTGGGGCATTGAAACCCATACCACAGTTATGAATCAAAGATAAGACGATTCCGAAAGAAACGCCAAAACGTATGCTTTCACTAACACACCATTCGTTTACTTCGCAGATAAATTGCTGTTATAGTGTTTTGATCCATAATATGAGTCGATTTGATCCATAATACACCCGATTCTGTTTTTGCACGGGGGATGCGTACCGTGCAAAAAAAGTTTTCAGTTCAAAATTTCAAAAACCGTGCAAAAAAAGTAACACCATTTCTCGACGTTTCAGGCAAAAATAAGGTTTTGGTGAAAAAAAATGTATGGAAACTTTTTTTGCACGGCCGTGTAAAAAAAATCCGTGTAAAAACAGAATCGGGTGTAGAATCCTCCTCTCCCACTGATCCACATCTGTGGGGTGGACATCGTTTGGAATTTCTATTGAAATCGACACTTTTTGGTAAATAACCGAGAATTTTGAGCTGTATTCTCGAAAACAACTATTTTCTGCATGGTCAGGAAGGTAATTTTAATTTGTACAGTATCACCATGTGTTTTAATCATATTTTGTTCTGAAAAATGACCCTTAGTTGATCCATAACTGTGGGGTCACTGTAAGTAAAGTTTGTAAGGATGCTTAAAATATATCCCCGAGCCCGATTTCATCTTCTAAACTGGTACCAATTAGCTCATACGGTTGAAATAATTAAATTTCTGTTGGATATCAGGTTTATCCTTAAGAAATTGCCTACATCTAGGCGTTTTTATCACAATTATAGAAATTAACTATTCATTATTTCTTTACATATTGCATTATTAAGCATTTTGCAAGAATATTCGAATTCAGGGAGCTCATATTCATTATGTAGAGTCGTTTCAAAAAATAACAATAATCGCATTGACAAGTGATCAATTTCACCCCGAAATGGGATTCCCCGATTTTCTATTTAAGGGATGATTTTTAGGACTAAAACCACATTTGTTATAACATTTTGGCACATGAGCTAAAGAGGTTGACCGTCGTATTTGTATTCAGTTGTTTGGCATTTTCAACATGATTGAAAACAGACACGAAAAACCATAAAAAATGATCAATTTCACTCGAAATTACGGCACATGTAAACTTCAAAACATCAAAACCTTATAACAGCAAGAAAAATGTGCTTTTCTATGAAAAATAAGACATGCCTCGATATTTACCTATTTTTCAATAGTTTAGTCATGAAAATCAATAGTTTTCATTATTTGAGTAGATTCGTAGAAAGATTTGCAATCGATTGGTGCAAGAATCTTGAAAATTTATGCGGGCGTTAGTAAGTTATTAACAGTCAAAATCTAACCACTTTTCGTGACGCGAGCGATTTTTCGTTTTTCGAAATTGTACCCCAGTATGTTGCCGTAAGACGTTATCCAACGTCAAAAAGCACAAACTGAAATCTAACCACAAACAGAAACCGCGAAATCAGATGGTTCCATCTGATTTCGCGGCCTCTGTTTGAGGTTAGATTTACATTTGGATGATTATTTGCGGGAATCAAAGTGCATGATTTCTTTATCCTCACTATCCCATTTTTCGGTCATTTAAAAATACAGCTGAATTCACCACTCCTCGAAGCTGCATTCAGAAATTCCTATAAATTGTTACACCAATTCTCCCGTGAATTCATGTAAAAATGACTTCATAGAATTTTCAAGGGATGCCTAGTAGAAGTTCTTCAAAATGTATTCCAAGAAATCCAACGTAGAGGTAATAATACTACAGGGGTGGTAGCGAGTCTTTTTTCAGTGACTTGGTCGCTATTTGAAACAAAAAGTCATTAAAGTCACTTTTTTCAGAAAAAGTAAGAGGTTGTTTCCGAGATACAACCGCCAAGTTGACGTTGGATAACGTTAGCTTCATCTATTTCCTGGCTCGAGACCGGCACAAACTTATGAGAGATTTCTACTGATAAAAATCCAATCAATTTTCATATTATTTGTTGCATGTCAATTCCGTCCTATTGTGGACATTGTGTGTTAGCACAGAAAATCTGTCGTGTAAGTTTGGTTCGGATAACACTTCAACACCGATAGACCGTTATACTCGAAGAAGTTCCGCACCATGAAGAACTTTTTCTGATTCGTAGTGGTATCCGGAGAAATGTAGAGACAAATCTGCGATTCCAGAGCTCGGCCGTCATGGTCCTGCAGGAAGCGAATGGCCTATCTGATCGGTTTGTTTAGGATTACCAACCTGTGCGCGATCCAAGCCAAGCGTGTCAGCATCATACCGAAGGACATCCAACTGACTCGTCGTATCCGTGGAGAACGCGCTTAAATTGAATTGCAGCACAATTTCCAACAAAACGGGTCATTCGATGTAAAAGAGTTACAACCAGAGACACTTCATCTATAACTATTAATTGATTTATTAATTTATTTATCAATTATAATGTTGGTTGATTAGTTTTCTAGTTAGCTGTTGCTGATTAGTTTTAGCTCTTTGTTTGACAAATTGATACTCTGATCGCTCTAGCATGCATTTGCATGTAGGTAGCGACGATGACAACGGAATTTTTCAAAGTACAGTCACCCCACAATTATGGATAGCACACAGGTATGGATCAGAGTTGGAATAAAACGGGAATATCTCATCAAATACAGGTGCAATTTAGCAGAACACATTTTACCTACGTTAACCATAAATCTGTACAGCATCGTAATCAATCATAATATGCTTAAGTATATTTTTTCCGTCCGTATGAAATAAAATGTCAACCGTATTCCCAGAAGCGTTGATTCATATCTTTGGGGCATTGAAACCCATACCACAGATATGAATCAAAGATAAGACGATTCCGAAAGAAACGCCAAAACGTATGCTTTCACTAACACACCATTCGTTTACTTCGCAGATAAATTGCTGTTATAGTGTTTTGATCCATAATATGAGTCGATTTGATCCATAAGGGGCCGTCCACAAATGACGTAGCATTTTTTTACTGATTTTTTACACCCCCCCTCCTCCCTCGTAGCATTTCGTCACAAACGCTGAAACCCCTCCTAGGAAAATACGTAGCATATCATGCACACCCCCCCCTTCAGTTTTTAATTTGTTTTCCTCAGTGGTTGTGGTAAAACGAAACATTAATATCCAGAATTTTAAATTTTGATATTAATTACTGACTGAAATGTCAGGATAATCTGACGAATGATAGTTTGATTTACCGTTGCGCTTAAAAATCATTTGGAAAACAGATTAAACTAACTTATTTTCTGTTTAATTTACATAATTTGTTTAAATTAAGGTTAAATTTGATTTGTAGTACTTTTGATATTGTTTAAACCTTAAACAAGTTCAGATTGATAAATTTAACAGCAATGAGTAATAGTTCAAAATATATTAAAAAGAAATTTTGCTATATTAGAGGATTTTCTTTAAATTTTTCGTGGTTCAGAAACAGATTTCAGTGAATATGATCAACAAAATACCTCAATGTGTTAAGGATTTCCGTAATTATTCGCTAAATTCAAATCCATTCAGCAAACTAGATAGAGAAAAAATAACAATTGTAATATTTAAAATTGGGGCCTTCCTTAGCCGAGTGGTTAGAGTCCGCAGCTACAAAGCAAAGCCATGCTGAAGGTGTCTGGGTTCGATTCCCGGTCGGTCCAGGATCTTTTCGTAATGGAAATTTCCTTGACTTCCCTTGGCATAGAGTATAATCGTACCTGCCACACGATATACGAATGCAAAATGGCAAGATTGGCAAAGAAAGCTCTCAGTTAATTACAGTGGAAGTGCTCATAAGAATACAAAGCTGAGAAGCAGGCTCTGTCCCAGTGAGGACGTTAATGCCAAAAAGAAGAAAAAGAAGAATATTAAAAATTAGCGATTTCAATACAATCAACTTTATTGGTATTTCAACCAAACTTCATCATAGAAATATTCATACACAAATTTAAGACAAATAAATTCAAGTGCACCATCTTTATTGGGAGAATTTGTAAAGAAATACTGGAATAAATTTGTAATTAACATCCTAAAAGAAATGCATGAAAATCCTGAACATAATGGAAAAAGAGGATTCTGGTAGTCCTAAGAAGATTATCCAGATTATTATTATCCAGGCTGTTCCATCAAGATCATTGATATTTAAAAACGAATTGATGAGTTGACTGAGTGGAGATCTCCTGTAACACTTAAATATTTTGTTTTACTATAAAAACGTTAAAATTTACCTAAATGAGCATAGTATATTATTTTGAGGAAATAAAGCTCTAATAAAAAATGTTATTTGATGTAAAACTGTTGATTCTAAGTCTCGTTAAAAAATTAAAAAACAATATTTTCCAAGTCAATAAAGCATTGATTTACTTAACTTTTTAAATTATTTATTTATAAATAAAATATTTTGGACACAAATACAATATAAAATCCACATAACTATTTAAATCTATTTGATTGTCAGGAAAATTAAAAATTTTTGAATCTTATCATATTGATCTTTTAAATGTTTGAATTTTTATCTTAGTTTAAAAATTCAGACAAAGAAGTTTGATAAAAAAAATCTGTCAATTTTTTCTACACTTTTTAAGGAAATTATTCAAAATGCTACGTCCACAAGTTGAAACACCTCCCTCCCCCTCGTCACACATCGTCACAAATTCGAGAAGCCCCCCCTCCCCCCTAAAATGCTACGTCATTTATGGACGACCCCTAATAGAATCCTCCTCTCCCACTGATCCACATCTGTGGGGTGGACATCGTTTGGAATTTCTATTGAAATCGACACTTTTTGGTAAATAACCGAGAATTTTGAGCTGTATTCTCGAAAACAACTATTTTCTGCATGGTCAGGAAGGTAATTTTAATTTGTACAGTATCACCATGTGTTTTAATCATATTTTGTTCTGAAAAATGACCCTTAGTTGATCCATAACTGTGGGGTCACTGTAAGTAAAGTTTGTAAGGATGCTTAAAATATATCCCCGAGCCCGATTCCATCTTCTAAACTGGTACCGTAAAACGGGGTAACTTTGATAGTTTTTTCGAAGAAAACTTGAATATTTATGCATGCTGTTTCAAAGAATTTCAATTCATATTTTTAAAACAAGTACTGGTATCCTAACTATCAATTCCAGTTGATAGATTTTTAAAAGATTTATTCTTAATGGATATATAATTTTTCATATAATCGAAAGTCGGTTTTCTGTTTTGGGGTAACTTTGATAATGGAGCATCACTCGAACAAAATTGAATGAATTACAGAACATTTGTAGGGCGTTGCATATCTTTAGGCGTTTAACGCTATATGGAAATTTCTGACTTAGATTACAAAAATGGTCCCAGTTTGTAAAAATAGTATTCGCTAAGAGATTTGAGACCGAATTCGAGTTCTACTATAACTAGGCTATCAAGTATAAGTGACGAATTCATTATGACTTCATCAAATAGTGATCGTAGAACAGATTGTTTGAGAGCATTTCAAAATTGCTAAAATCTTATAAATTTTCCATATTTGCATATAAATCCTCAAATGTACTTGATTCCAACAGAAATAGCTTTAACATGAAGTGTCATACTAATACTCTTTACTTTTGCATTCGTTTTGCTTAACAGATTAACAGGAACTTTGTTATTTTGTTTAGTATGTTGAGAGTCTCGCATTATCAAAGTTACCCGCATTATCAAAGTTACCCCGTTTTACGGTACCAATTAGCTCATACGGTTGAAATAATTAAATTTCTGTTGGATATCAGATTTTCCTTAAGAAATTGCCTACATCTAGGCGTTTTTATCACAATTATAGAAATTAACTATTCATTATTTCTTTACATATTGCATTATTAAGCATTTTGCAAGAATATTCGAATTCAGGGAGCTCATATTCATTATGTAGAGTCGTTTCAAAAAATAACAATAATCGCATTGACAAGTGATCAATTTCACCCCGAAATGGGATTTCCCGATTTTCTATTTAAGGATGATTTTTAGCATTAAAACCACATTTGTTATAACATTTTGGCACATGAGCCAAAGAGGTTGACCGTCGTACTTGTATTCAGTTGTTTGGCATTTTCAACATGATTGAAAACAGACACGAAAAACCATGAAAAATGATCAATTTCACTCGAAATTACGGCACATGTAAACTTCAAAACGTCAAAACCTTATAACAGCAAGAAAAATGTGCTTTTCTATGAAAAATAAGACATGCCTCGATATTTACCTATTTTTCAATAGTTTAGTCATGAAAATCAATAGTTTTCATTATTTGAGTAGATTCGTAGAAAGATTTGCAATCGATTGGTGCAAGAATCTTGAAAATTTATGCGGGCGTTAGTAAGTTATTAACAGTCAAAATCTAACCACTTTTCGTGACGCGAGCGATTTTTCGTTTTTCGAAATTGTACCCCAGTATGTTGCCGTAAGACGTTATCCAACGTCAAAAATGTCACTGAAATTATGAGCTGATGATAATGAAATTGAAAACTCATCTTTTCAAAAACAAACAGCATTGATTCTTCATAAGGGTTAATCAGCATTGATCGGTTTCTCTTCATTGTTGCTCTCTTTGCATTATTGCAAAAAACTGAATCACTTTTCGTAACATTTTTTTAAGCTATGGAATAAAGAATCACTACATCTTGAACTTGTTTTATGTACCGTAAAACGGGGTAACTTTGATAGTTTTTTCGAAGAAAACTTGAATATTTTTGCATGCTGTTTCAAAGATTTACAATTTATATTTTTAAAACAAGTACTGGCATCTTAGCAATCGGTTACAGTCGAAAATTGGCAAAAGATTCATTTTGAATGGATATATAATTTTTCATATAATCGAAAGTTGGTTTTCTGTTTTGGGTAACTTTGATAATGGAGTATGATTCGAACAAAATTGAATGAATAATGAACATTTGTAGGGCATTGCATACCTCTAGCCGTTTAACGTTATATGGAAATTTCTGACTTAGATTACAAAAATGGTTCCAGTTTGTGAATATGCTTTTCGCTAAGAGATTTGAGACCGTATTCAAGTTCTATGATAACTAGGCTATCAAAGATAAGTGGCCAACTATTCAAAACAACATCAAATAGTGATCGTAGAACAGATTGTTTGTAAGTGTTTTGAAAATGCTAAAATTGTGTATTTTTTTTAATTTCGTATAAAAAGCCTAAAATGTTCTTGATTCAAATGAAAACCGCTCTTACATGAAGTGTCATACTAATATTCTTTAGTTTTGCATTCGTTTTGCTTAACTGATTAACAGAAATTATGATATTTCATTTAGTATGCGGTGGTTTACGCACTATCAAAGTTACCCGCATTATCAAAGTTACCCCGTTTTACGGTACAATAAATATTTCAAATTTAATAAGGTTGGCGGGAAATCAATTTGTACCAGAAATAAAGCTCTGCAGAGAATTCAAATAAAATTTTGAAAATGATTCTGAACCTCCCTCTCTGGCATAGTACCGTAATTTCGGGTGAAATTGATCACTTTTCACGGTTTTTCTTGTCTGATTTCTATAATGTTGTCAATGCCAAACAACTCAATGCTGGAAACAAGTATGAAGGTGAGCCTCATAGACTCAAGTACCGAAATTTTCTAACAAATGTTATTTTAAGGCTAAAAAATATGTCTAAAATAAAAAATCGGAAGATCTCATTTCGGGGTGAAATTGGGTCCTAAAATGTTTTATGAAACCTTGTTTATATTTAATGACACGAAAGAGAATGTTACTGCAACTATTTTAGCAATTTTTCCCGCTCAAATAACGGCTATATCATATTTAAACTTTAATTTAAAAATTGGGTCCATAAATGAACCTTGACACTTTTGATCATGTTTGACGTTCGCTTAATCGACAAAAACACCACAGGGCTTATAGGAGTTCTGTTTGATCCTTCGACCTTGACGCTTGCTCCTACGGAGGCGAGTGATGAGGGCAGGGTCGAACATGTCGCGCGTCGGTCGGAAAAAAGTGAAAAAAAGTAAGAGGTTGTTTCCGAGATACAATCGCCAAGTTGACGTTGGATAACGTTAGCTTCTTCTATTTCCTGGCTTGAGACCGTCAAGAACTTATGAAAGATTTCTATTGATAAAAATCCAATCATTTTTCATACTATTTGTTGCATGTCAATTCTGACTTATTATGGACATTGTATGATATTGTTTGGTTGGAATCAGAGATAGAATCAGTCGATGGAAGAAGAAGCAGGAGCGGTAACTCTTGCTCCCCAAACAAATATTCCGGTTGAACGTTAGGTCCACGCATGATCCACTAAGATTGGTTGCTTTAGTGGGTTCCGAAGCCAGTATGAGCTGGAGGTACTTCTCCATGAAGTCTGCGAACTCCATGTTCTCTTCATTGCTCAAATCGATGTTAAAGTTGCCAGTCACGATGATTGGCATGATCTTTTTTTGATACTCGCTGAAGTTCCGCACCATGGAGAACTTCTTCTGCTTTGTCGTGGTATTCGGGGAAATGTAGAAGCCAATCTACGATTCCAGCGCTCGGCCATCATGGTCCTGCAGGAAGCGAGTGGCCTAACTGATTGGTTTGTTTAAGGATACCAACCTGTGCACGATCTACGCCAAGCGTGTCATCGTCATGCCGAAGGACATCCAGCTGACTCGTCGTATCCGTGGAGAACGCGCTTAAATTGAATTGCAGCACAATTTCAAACAAAAAGGGCCCTCTTCAGGCCCACAACAATGCATGCGACGTAAAAGAGTTACAACCAGAGACATTATACTATTAATTGTTTATTTATTTATCAATTATAATTTTGGTTGATTAGTTTTCAACGGAGATAAATGGCAAACAAAAATTTACCTAAGTTCCCGTCGCTCGAGTCGGGCGGCGGTAGCATTTTTCCAGTCTTCTCTGTGTGCGTATTCGATTCGATCGACAATTTCTTACCAATTCAAAACATCAACTAAGCTGTTGCTGATTAGTTTTAGCTCTTTGTTTGACAAGTTGATACTCTGATCGCTCTAGCATGCATTTACACGACAACGGCATTATTCAAAGTAAGTAAAGTTTGTAAGGATGCTTAAAATATATCCCCGAGCCCGATATCATCTTCTAAACTCGTACCAATTAGTTCATACGGTTGAAAAAATAAATTTCTGTTAGATATCAGGGATTTCCTTAGGAAATTGCCTACATTTAGGCGTTTTCATCGCAATTTCTTGAAATTAACTATTTATTATTTCTTTGAATATTTTATTAAGAATTTAGCAAGCATATTCGGATTCAGAAAGTTCATATTCATGATGGAGAGTCGTTGCAAAAAAATAACAATAATCTCATTGACAAGTGATCAATTTCACCCCGAAATGGGATTCCCCGATTTTTTATTTAAGGGATGATTTTTAGCACTAAAAACACATCTGTTAGAAAATTTTGGCACATGAGCCAAAGAGGCTGACCGTCGTGCTTGTTTTCCTGCATTCAGTTGTTTGGCATTTTTAACATTATTGAAAACAGACAAGAAAAACAATGAAAAATGATCAATTTCACCCGAAATTACGGTACATGTAAACTTCAAAACGTCAAAACCTTATAACAGCAAGAAAAATGTGCTTTTCTTTGAAAAATAAGACATGCCTTGATATTTACCCATTTATCAATAGTTTAGTAATGAAAATTAATAGTTTTCATTATTGGAGTCGATTCGTAGAAAGATTTCCAATTGATTGGTGCAAGAATCTTGAAAATCTATGGGGGCGTTAGTAAGTTATTAACAGTCAAAATCTAACCACTTTTCGTGACGCGAGCGATTTTTCGTTTTTCTAAATTGTACCCCAGTATGTTGCCGTAAGACGTTATCCAACGTCAAAAGTGAATCGGTCCGCCAGTTCTGTTTGATCCTTCGACCTTGACGCTTGCTCCTACGGGGGCGAGTGATGAGGGCAGGATCAATCGTGTTGCGCGCCGCTCGCTTGGCAAGAAGGAATAGTGTCACGGGTCGCAGAACGCGTTAGTAGTGTTTGATCCTTTGATCTTGTCACTTGCTCCTATGGGGCGAGTGACGAACACTTGATCGGCGTTCAATGCGTTTATTGAGTAATTTCGCGAATCCGATTAGGCGCATTCATTTAAATTATATAATTGATGAAATATCGGCAACGCAGTCTTTTCTGTTAAAAACGAGTTTTATTATTTAACCCGACGTTTCGACGCTGGTATGGCGTCTTCTTCAGGGGAAAAATGATACGTTCGTTTTGTGTCTAGGGTTATGGCTAACTTTAACTGTCAAGACGTCGAAACGTCGGGTTAAATAATAAAACTCGTTTTTAACAGAAAAGACTGCGTTGCCGATATTTCATCAATCATTGAAAATACAGTCGAACTCTCAGCAGAAAAAATTAAATTATATATTTATCGTTTACCAAAACGAATCCCTCTCCCATATCCAAACTCCCAGTGTTTACTTGTGGAAGTGCAGAGGACTCCTCGGCTTCCATAAAGCAAGTAACACGTCAACATTTCCCTCCCATCCCCAAATTGACCTGCATTCGGACGCAGCCGGCGCCGTTATTGTTTATTATAATGAGAGCACCAGTACTTACACATTGAGGATGCTACTGATCCCGATTAGCGTCTGTTGGTTCCCTGTGTAAGTACAGCTGTTCTTGCAATAACGGAGTAGCAACTGCGGGCGGTCAATCATGCTCATACCCATGCTCATGCAAAAACACCACAGGGCTTATAGTTTTAACACTGGGGTTGTTCCTACACGGAAAAACCATTCTACTCAAATTTGGGTTGTTTCAACCCACAATGAGAGTTTGGCCCAATAAGCCAAATTTGAGTTTAAGTGGAAATACCTAATTTTGGGTATATGCCCGATACCATCCGTTAGGTAAATTCGAATGCTTAAATTTAAGTCAAACTTGAGTAAAATATACCTATCTTTGGGTAAAATTTACCAATAAAGAAGAATGCTCTTTTAGTACAAATATTTGGAAATATCTCGGTTTTGGCTATAAATATTGAAAGAATAGGTTTTGAATAGGTCAATAAAAAGATTGTTAACGTATAATAAGCAGTGTTATATACTGCTTCTCGTTGATCCGTTTATTCTGCAATCAATTTTCTGCGTCGCAACTCGATTCCCAATAGTGCGCATTTCACCGTGATGATGCATTATTGAGAATTGAATTGCAACGCAGACAAGTTGAATAAAATTCAATCTTTACACGTTGATTAACTTTTTAAACGTGAAGCAGTATATATGAAAAGGGAGTCTCATAAATATAAGAAAAGTTTATCCATCATGACGTAAAAGATTTAAGAAAGCTCGTAAACCCCCAATAAATAAAATCATATCCTTTTTTAATCTTTTACGTTGTTAGTGGATAAACATTTATTTTCAAATTATATTGTTTGTCATGTTTTTCTTTTATTAACGTAGTTTACATCAGAAAATGTACATTTGTTTCATTGTATTTTTTCTATTATAATATAATAAGCGAAAGTTTGAAGAACTTTTTAATTCTCTTGTAGCATATAAAGATTTGTCTTATGGTACTTTTTTATAAACATAAAATAACAAATGAAAAACAACTCGTTAAGGCCCAAGCAGAAATGGTACAAAAGTCAAAACTGAAAAAGCAGTTTTCTCTTTTTGAATAGACAAATCGAAAAAAATAAAAACACACAGCTATTTTATTTGCCAAATAAAAAGGCTGTGTGTTTTTATTTTCATTAATTTGTTGTTTTAAAAGGAGAAAACTGCTTTTTCAGTTATGACGTTTGTGCCATTTTCTTTTGCGCCTTAAAGTTGCAATAACGAAAATTTTAAGGACTTTTCAATCCTCAGGATTTTTTAAAAATTCTTGGAATCGCAGGCTCAAATCTATTACAGATTTGAATTTACTGCTCGTTTTTGACCGCCAAACATTGGAGGCGATCATCGCATCCAGTTTCCTTAATAGCACCGGTGCTTTAACACCAAAAATATCGAACGACTTGAACAAAATCTCTATGGCTCTAACAGCCGAGTTACCACATGGTATGATAGTTTTGTCGAGTGCTATGTAGTAGTTCCCCTTCTTGAAGTGTTCGGCTGCACAGATGATGTGGGGATCCCCAGCGGGTTGAATCTCCTTCACAGCCAACAGCTCATCGAATCCGGGTTCTCGTGCGGTAAACGGGATCCATCTTATTAGGGGTTCAGCAGCCAGTTCCCCAAGGCTGGCATTTTGCAGGCTGGATGTTCTTTTCACTCCTTTGTTGGAGAGCGCTTTCATCAGCCTCAGCGTACCTCTGAGCACATCTGTGTTTTGAAAAGATAAGATATTTATTAATCAAAGTATTTAATTTTATTTTTTAGTATTTTTTACCATCTTCGACTTGCGACCAGCTAGTTTTGTCACATAATAGCCCTAAACGAAGAAGCGCGCTCAAAGACGGTCCATTATTCGGATGCTCGTGAAGCCGATCAAAAGCCTGAATGATCTGTGAATGACGCAATTGAATAATTATCGTTGTGCGTGGTGACAATATACCATAAGGGTGTCTTTGGGCCACTGTTTATACAGCAAATTAAAACCAGAATGATGAAAACAATGTGGCAAGCTTCAAGAATACGTTATACATAAATAGCCATTAGATGACCATAGAATAATTTTTAACGTTCAAATCAGCCATGAGATATATCGAAAGCGCGATCGGTCACCTCCTAGGCCCAATGTCATCCCGCACGGCGGTATGATTTTACTTACCATCTCACCCTCAAAGGAGAGGAAGTGCGGAAACGTGTCGATGATGCTGTGGAGTCGATTTTCGTCCTTTTTTTGTAAGAGCGATTCATGTAAGTCGTGAGCTTGTGCCATACCATCAGCAATAATCTTGGCATTTCCGGGAGTTGGATTTAGCGCAGAAATATGCGCAGCGGTACTAACTTGATCCTCGGTGACAACAATGCTCTTTATCTTTGCTCGACGAAACTTACGATCCTCGGGTGAAACGTCTTTGCGCATGTTTGCTACTCTTGTTTCGATCAAACCTGTGTGGCATCCTGTGTTCAATCCACCATGAACCCAAAAAAAGTACGACTATAATGAAAAACAAAAAACAAATAATCAATAATTTTCACATATTGTTGTGCTCAACAATACTGTACCTCAACAGGTGCATTTTCCGAAACACGAGTCTGCTCCAAATGGGGAAATTCTTCCAAGATTTGTACAGCCAATTGTTGCTTTTCTTGCCACGTGGGATATCTAAAATTATAGAAAAATATATTATACCAAACATTTCATTTAGCGTATTATTAAAGTAGTCTTTAAACTTCTTCATGTATTCAACTGTAATGCTATATTTTGTTATCAATTTCATTCACAGATGTAGTCTTCATACATTTCATACTTTTACCTACAAATTGACACAAGCCGATGTACGGGTTTATTCTACGAGTTGCGTTGCAATTGGGGGGTTGCAATATTAAAAATCAGTGTTAAAGCGATTTTACATAAAAATAAATTTCAGCATACTGCTTATATTTGGTGAGAGTTAAACTAAAAAATTTACACGACCTCATTTGATTTAATTGAAAGTCTATAGGATTTGAAGAATCCCAACTATGCGAAATCCATTACCCACTTGCCCCACGGTACCTTATGCAAAATCATACCTTTTTCCATGGAACATCATGTCGCCGAAAAAATGTTCAGTAAGAATGCGATTCATCTGAAGCAGCTTCTTGGGATCTGGAACTATTCCGCAGTCAAGTTGTTTGGTCAGAGTCTTTTGAAATTTTCCATATTTTTCCAGGACGGATCGAACTGATTCTTTTCGTGGCTCATGAAGGGACTCGTTTTGTTGTCCGTTATCAACAATATTCTCATCCTGGTTTAAAGCTGACTCTCGGTTTCGTTCAATGAAGTTAAGTATGATCCTACGGGGGCCCACTTCGGTTATATCCATCATGGCGAGATCGTCTGTACTCAAATCCCATAGCGATATGTTATTAACGAGGTGACCTAAAATTATATAAATTATCGATGTTTATTTCTCTTTTAAATGTATTCGAACCCTCTGAGCAGAATCTCAATATAGGATCTAAAAAATAGATTTGAGTGCCTTGTACCTTTTAATTCCGCCCTAATTGCTCATCTTTGATAGTTGACGCGTATTTTGACTACCTCTTGTAGCCCTCTTTAGTGTTAGTTACTCGTATTCATTCGAGTAACTGACACTGAAGAAGACTACAAGTAGTAGTCGAAATACGCGTATTTGTCAAAAATAAGCAATAATGGCAGAATTAAAAGGTACAAGGTACTCAAATCTACTTATTTGATTCTCGATGTTTATTAATTAAACAATATTTAAGGCTAAACACGAATACCGTAACCCGGGGGCAAATTGATCACTGGGGCGAATATGATCAGATCGGTAGCGAAACACGTTTCCTCCCAAGGATACTGAAGGTTTCGTTGCCACCACAGTTATTCCATGTTTTCTAGTTTATAGATGTCTAAAGATGATATTGAATGGTTCTATGCCTACATATTAACTTAAACTTAACTATTGTTGAAATTGATTTGATAATATTTGAATTCTGAAGGATGACACATCAAAAAGTTGTAAAATATTGATCAATTCGCCCCCGGATTACGGTACTATAAAATGGTCTGAAATTTCTTTAGATATGTTGATACATAGTATTGGTCACAGACAAAAAGACGTAGCACTCAACTTACTTCTTATCGCTAACCGTTTCATCAGTTTGTTTAATGATTACATAATTTCAGTACCGCTGCTGCATGACGAAATGCAGTACTTTCAGCCTTGTGCGATAATGATTTTGCGACGATGCTTTCAATATTTATTTTTAAATCTTACATCGTTGCATGTCTGTGGATTGGTTTTAACTGAAGAGGTCTTTCTCACGACAATAAAACAGCTTCCACATGAATGAAACAAAACAGTTCTATTTTGATTTATAACGAATATTGACAGTTCTGTGATATCAATTACTTTTTAATTTTCCATTAGCTGTCATTGTATTTCAAGCTTATATAGTATGAATCAGGATCAATATCGAGTTGCCATAAACTGTAACTTTTTCTGTTCAATAATTTTTCGTACATAATTCTAACAATATTTGTAGATAACAGGCAAACAGTTGTGAATCAAATTGAATGATATTCAATTCCTGAATTAAAAATAAAATCTCGAAGTCTTGTTCAATTGTGGCTAGTAGGATTCCGTAACACTCTGCAGAACACTTTTCAAATTTTACTACGTGACCTGGACAAAACATGACACCATTAATTTCAAGACGACGAATTGTTTTGATATTTGTATGAAGATCGAACAACAATGGAGCCGTATCTAAAAGCTTTTTCTGAATAATCGATGATGATATGATGTTCGGTAGATCAGTTATATATTTATGGTTCAAAATCGAATTAACTTGTTTCAAGTTCAGTCGTCTGGTAAGACTATACGATAAGTTTTTAAAATTTCCACAGGTCTTGCTTTGACTTTTTGACTCCTTAAATTTTGACTCGTACATCATACAACTAAAATGAGCAATCGGGCCGTTTTCCCTGATAACTTGAGGATAATGGGCAATGTGATGGATTTTGTTGATGGCGTTTGTACTGGGAAAGCAACGTTTAAACAGCTGGTGGAATTTCAATATTGATTCTGATAATTCGTTGATCATCTCTAGTTTGAGTTTGTATGAAAAACTAATATAAGTGATTTTAAGCAAAGTGGAAATTATCTCTTGGTGCATGTTGTTAGATAATAATATCTTATGGAACAAAAACGGAAAACTACGTAGCAACAACCAACACTGTGCAGCTGATTGACTGATTCCGTGACTTTTACTTTTTAAACTAATTCTAGTAAAACTCGCGGACGGCTTATCCCTTACTTCCGCATCTCCATAGTCAAAAGATTCTATCATCATATTTATATCTTGCTCTGTAAGTGTTTTACTGCGATAGACAGCAATTTGTAGGATCTTTTTCAACACCATAGGCACCACCCCCTCCAGAAGGTCATGCATTGGATCTAGCGTTTGATTCGTTGGCCATCTGTAAAATTTGAGCTGGTGAAGTGAGCAAAATGTTCTTATTCCATACAATGATGATGGGTTTTGGCTCATTCGATCCGCAACTAATGCGTTCTGTACAGAATCAGCCGTTCTAGTGGGAAAAGTATTGCCTAATTCTCCGGATATTAAATCTTTTCTACTGATTTCACAAATCCTGCAGAACATATTAGCAGATGGCCCCAGCATGCCATATATATCGTGAAGCGCTAATGTATCACCTAGAACATGAACCAAGACTGCTCGCATTATCCAAACTCCAGAATCCGTTTTGATTTGTACACCCTCAAGCGATTCTAGGCGTAGAAGATCGTCGATTAAAGGCTGCAGAATTTTCTCGTACCTGATCATGCGGAATAACGAATGACAACAAAAATACACAACATAAAAATTCAATTAGCACAAAATCATCGTTAAGTGGCCATAATTTTAAGTTTAGGTTCATCTTAACACAAAATGGTCAATAATGAAAAAATAAGTATGTATTGTGCTTTAAAAAGCAATTAATTAATCAAAGCATAAGAGAGAAAAAAAAGGAATTTGTGAAAGACAACTCGATATTTTTTTAGGAAAAATTGACCATTTTTTGCCATGATAGGAGAATTAAGAATTAAATCTTACCCGTATCTTTTAAGTACACTGGACTTCACCATTAGAGCCAAATAAATGCGATCTAAGGATGAATTAATCTTTGGGTCCAAATTTTCAATTTTGAAGCAGATGTTTGTCATTTTGTTCTTGCCTTTCCGTGATCCTAGCGGTTTTCCATATTCGCCCTCATCAATGTGTAACGAAATTCTCAAGCAATTTGCGTGAAGCTGTAGAAAAGGATGTCGTTGAAAGAGCTCTCCGTCTCTGAATGACTCGATAGATTCAGCTGATTCACTCTCTTCATTGTCAACCATTGTTCTTGCCTTGGGGTTGGACATAATCAATTCCAATGTATCCACAATTGATATGTAATGCAATACATCTTTTCTTGTTGAAACTTTGTTGATGTATTCAGATTTTCGAAATTTTTGTTGAAATTTTCTTCCTCTAGACCGAGTGGTTAATACGCGACGAATTTGCTTATACTTCCCCAATAGGACTTCAGTAGGTTCTGGGATTGCGCGCCCAGCTTTTCTGCACAAATATGCAAAATTGAGTTCAGGCGTCTTCACGTTACTTGTTAAGTCTGGAACCTCTAATTCATTTATGAGTTGAATACTGTCAGAATCTGCTAGTAAGTTTTTCGATTCCAAAAATGATTTTACTTTAGATAACGTGTACTGTTGGATCCAATTCGACACCGATAGATATCCTTCCATGAACTTCTCCATTTTCTTTTCCGGCAATGAAACATCACATCTAAGGCCAGTTATTAGCTCTGCCATGTTCGACATTGTCTGCTGTAATGTAACAGGATTGCTGTAGAAATGAGGGTTTTTGATATCCAGTTCCAATGGCTCACTGCCTATTTGAATGGGTTCTTCGGAAACAGGCTCATTTGGCTCAGTTTCAAAGTTTGACAAGGGATGCTCTTTCAGAGCGTGAACCCTGAAACTCGAAAAGTAGGCGTACATTGATCCACATATTGAGCATTTAAATGGAAATTCAGCTTGTATAGTTGTGACCATCCCATGAACAGTTACCAAGTGGTGTTTCAGGTCATCAATGTATCCTTTTATGAGCAAACCGCACTGCTCAACATGGCATTGGAAACCTTCAAAGAGTTTAACAATTTGTTAATATCTCAGGTTGTATGTGATTATAGTATAATTGTGTTTTTAACTCCAATAAGTTTAAACAAAAAATAATATTTTGAACACGTTAAAAAATTGTCTTTTCACATCCATGAATGTACAATATTGTTCACTGGAAACATCAACGGATTCTTCTGGCTATTTCTGATTTTGTTCATAAGAGTAACCTATTACAGTTAAACCTCCATGAGTCGATGTTCCATTACTCGATATCGACTCATGGAATCATACTAAAAATAAAATTTCATGGTTGCTATGATGGTCCCCTCAAACGGCTTTCCTTAGCATTGCTGTTCCATGACTCGATATTTCCATGAGTCGATGGTCCCTTCAATATTGACTCATGGAGGGTTGACTGTATTAAATTTATTACACGTATTTAAGATGCATCGATGCCACATCTCAAATTTTCAAGAGCACAAATCTAGAGAACCTGACAACCGTTCGTGCTGAAAATGTGATCGATTGGTTCCATTAGCGGGTGACCAGTGAGTTAAATTTTCAGCACAAACGATTGTCTGGTCTAGATTTGTGGTGTTAATTAAGTAATTAAACTTCTGCCCAAGATCATACCAGAAATCATTCGAAGCTTTTATTAACAGTTCGCAATTATATAAAAATGAAAACCACTAAAAATCAGTATTAATTAGTTGGACTGACTACACAGGTTGCTATTCCGTGATTGATCGAAGTCAGTGAAAATGCAAAAAGAATCATCTAGAAGTTCGACTGGGATTGGCCAAAATCTTCTTAAGTGTGCATAATTCATTGACTCTATTTATACAGGGTCAATAATGACGCCGGCCACGTCCTTGCAGTTAGGTGCATTTGGGGGAAGGAATGTTAGTGTATAACCTTTGCTATTTGGAGACCGTGTTTGCTACTGCATCGCCAGAAAGGTTACTGGGAGGGATGTTTTTTAATGGGGAGGATCGTTGGGTCACAGGATTTACTTTGGTAAGCGATTAAACAATGATAAATAATTATTTGTGAGATATGAACATGCTTATATGTAAACATAATATTTTCATTTGATATGAACAACTTCTATGTAGAGGAAAATAATGTCGACAGTTCGATTGGCTGGAACATCATAGACCACTCTTATGCCGACACTTACAGTGTCGAACCATTCAAAGTTTTGTTTGAAGTACAAAAATAAAGGTAAAACGAAAGGGGTGTTTTGAAAACAATGGTAAACATGAATAATTTATGAAACAATTAATTTTTTTTATTTTCCGGCTCTGATGGGGGCAGGGGTGTTTGCCAACCTTCCGTGTTTGCGCCACTGTCTCTCAAAAAGGACTCTTTCAAAAATTTTACTATTTTTTTATCTGGATTATTTACAAAACTTACATCAAACTGGATTGTATATGGTCATTCATAACAATTTCACCAAAAACTGCTAAAAATATCGAAGAAATTCTACAGAAATTGTTTCAGGACTTTTCAAGAATTCGATGTCCAAAAATTTTATGTTGCCAAAATTGAATGTTTTTTTTTCATTAAAACTCTTATTACCGTAAACTATTGAACAATCCTCAAAGGAGCCAGGGCCAGAGGAAAATTAAGATCAGTAGGTCACTGACGAAGATAATTGATTAGTATTTAGCAAATGCAAAATTCAAATAATCAATAAAAAAGTTGTTGTCAAAATCGAACGGTTTTGTTGCCTAAATTGAACGATGGTAAAAACAAACCGTGCCAAAATCGAACGTGCACTGTAATGGAATAATCAAACTGGAAAATTTTCGAAGATTTCTTCAGGCCTTCAAGTCTGTCTTTTTTCCGGGTTTAAAATCATTAATCTATAAATATCTCTTAAAACTCCAAAAATTCAACTGCAGGATTCGAACGGAACTTCTCTGAATTTTTCACAAGTTTTTTGCAAAGGATATACTAAAATGTCAGAACAAATATATGGAGGAATTCCTGAAAGATATTCTTGAGTAAGGATTGTTCATTTTATAAAGAGGACATCTTGTTCATGCTATATCTGTTTATTTATTAATGGAATTCTAATAGGTTTTCTGTGCATCATTAAATTACTACTCTATGATGTTATAAAAATATAAGATCTATCAAATGCTAACATTTTTTATTTAGAACAGCTTATCGTTCTTTAAAGTTTAACATTTTTTTTTCGAATTACAAAAATTCTTTTTTTTTCAGTTTGTGCAAGTCAGTCCCATCTACATTTTAATCAAAATTGAGTTGAGTTCAGTTTTCAACATATCTTCCAATGCTCTTTCAGCTGACCTTATGAGATAATATTTGGAAAAAGAAGGTAAACAACACCACGTCAAATTGTCCCATAATAATAAGTAACAGTGTAAGTGTAAGAAAAGTAATAAGTGTTTGTTGAATGATATCATCTTTATATGTTTCTCAGAAAGATATCGCAGTGAAAAGCAAATTGTAAAAGTTTCATTAAGATTTGAACAAGTTCCATTCCTCTGGATTTTTTTGAATATTCGTATGCAAAACGAATTTGGAAACTTCACACCCCATCTTCTCAATGCCTACTTCTTACAGATGGGTTTGACTAGCGAATGAAATCGGTTTGAAGTTTAGCGAATATAATTTCAATTCTATATTATGTTTCCGATTGATTTAATCACATGATTCATTTTTGTATGAACCATTACAATATTACTTTTGTAGCAAAACATTTAATTTATTTTCATATTAGGAATAGCATGTTAAAATACATAAAAATCCATCATGCACCATTCATTAAAAATAGAGCTTTTACGCCCCTCGGTTTTTCGGAATTAGCTTAAGGTTAAGATTAATTGGATTCATAGCTCAAATATTCATGAGCACAAATCTGAAGAACCAAACAACACTCTGCGCTGAAAATTTGATCAATTGAGCACCACAAATTGATCAAATGTTTATCGCAGAATGTCGTTTGGTTCTTCAGATTTATGCTCTTGAAAATTCGAGGTTTAACTGCATCTTCACCTTAAATGTAGAATTCACATTGAAAGTTATTTTAAAAAATCAACCGAACTGTCAGGAGTTTCGGAAAAAAGATCGGATGACCGTAATTAAATTTATTAAAAAGGGAAATTATGGAATTAACAATTACCTGTAAGCTTTGCGTAGGTACCACTATCCAGCTTCTTCGAAAGACGTTCCATATCGCTCGGTGATACTCTTAATCCGGAATCATAAATTTGATTATCAGTTTAAAGTTGTGCGAGTGATACAATATGAAAGGTATTAAAATTAGTAAATAATAAATTAAAAATTTAAATAAAACGCTTACCGGTTGTTTAAAGGGTTGGTACTATTTCACGGTGACAATTAGGGGATCAATGGTGAGGTGGGGGCAGATGAAGCTGTACTAGCTATACTCGGACCAGTCCTATGTTTCAGGATGAATCTGGGTAGAAATTAAATTAGAAACTGGACTTCATTAAAGAACGGAATCATGAATACAAATGTGGGATTACGTTGGACCGGTTTGGTGTCTTCGCCGCACTTATTCGTTATTTCATGCTGAATAAGTTTGGTGAAGACACCAAATCGATCCGTCTTAATTCCGCACTTATAATGTGCGATGTGCGCCAAAATTTGAAAAAAACAAATCGGTGAACCATACTTACAATGAGCTTCTTCAGTTCCCGTATCGTCGCAACACGTCCAGCTCCAACAACAAGACCGAAATCCGGACGCCTGGTCGGAGACGTAGCAGGGATGAATAGCTACCGCCCGGCAGCCCCACAATGATGGAAACCCGACGAATCTGCACTACAGCAAACTGCCGAACACAAATGTCCCAACAACCAGTTATGGTCCACTCCGATGTTAAATGGGGAGCCTGCGGAGAAATAGAATTCAGATTTAATAAATGCCAAAATCATTCGGTCAACCGTACTTACAGCTGGGGTTTTTCCTGGACTAACACCAGAAACGAGGCCGCACAGCAGCCCGGCAGCAGCAACACGACCGGAACCCCGACGTCTGGCCGGACTCGTAGCACGGACGAATAGCTACCGCTCAGCAGCCCCACGATGGCAAACCCGAAGAACCCGCACAACAGCAAACTGCCGAACAGAAATGGCACAACCCGATTCTGCCCGGACTCGCAGCAGGAATGAAGAAGCTGCACAGCAGCACCACAAGCTCTGATTCGGTATTAGAAAAGAAATCCGTCAGCAGCAACACGACCGGAACCCTGACGCCTGGCCAGATTCGTAAAAGCGACGAATAATTATTGCCCAGCAGCCAAGCAAAGATGACAAACCCGACGAATTCGCACACCAACAGCAACTACGGAACACAACTGGCACAAACTCCACAATTACGGTCCACTCCGATGCCACAATCCACCGAACAATTTTTGACGTTGGATAACGTCTTACGGCAACATACTGGGGTACAATTTCGAAAAACGAAAAATCGCTCGCGTCACGAAAAGTGGTTAGATTTTGACTGTTAATAACTTACTAACGCCCGCATAAATTTTCAAGATTCTTGCACCAATCGATTGCAAATCTTTCTACGAATCTACTCAAATAATGAAAACTATTGATTTTCATGACTAAACTATTGAAAAATAGGTAAATATCGAGGCATGTCTTATTTTTCATAGAAAAGCACATTTTTCTTGCTGTTATAAGGTTTTGATGTTTTGAAGTTTACATGTGCCGTAATTTCGAGTGAAATTGATCATTTTTTATGGTTTTTCGTGTCTGTTTTCAATCATGTTGAAAATGCCAAACAACTGAATACAAATACGACGGTCAACCTCTTTAGCTCATGTGCCAAAATGTTATAACAAATGTGGTTTTAGTGCTAAAAATCATCCCTTAAATAGAAAATCGGGGAATCCCATTTCGGGGTGAAATTGATCACTTGTCAATGCGATTATTGTTATTTTTTGAAACGACTCTACATAATGAATATGAGCTCCCTGAATTCGAATATTCTTGCAAAATGCTTAATAATGCAATATGTAAAGAAATAATGAATAGTTAATTTCTATAATTGTGATAAAAACGCCTAGATGTAGGCAATTTCTTAAGGATAAACCTGATATCCAACAGAAATTTAATTATTTCAACCGTATGAGCTAATTGGTACCAGTTTAGAAGATGAAATCGGGCTCGGGGATATATTTTAAGCATCCTTACAAACTTTACTTACAGTGACCCCACAGTTATGGATCAACTAAGGGTCATTTTTCAGAACAAAATATGATTAAAACACATGGTGATACTGTACAAATTAAAATTACCTTCCTGACCATGCAGAAAATAGTTGTTTTCGAGAATACAGCTCAAAATTCTCGGTTATTTACCAAAAAGTGTCGATTTCAATAGAAATTCCAAACGATGTCCACCCCACAGATGTGGATCAGTGGGAGAGGAGGATTCTACACCCGATTCTGTTTTTACACGGATTTTTTTTACACGGCCGTGCAAAAAAAGTTTCCATACATTTTTTTTCACCAAAACCTTATTTTTGCCTGAAACGTCGAGAAATGGTGTTACTTTTTTTGCACGGTTTTTGAAATTTTGAACTGAAAACTTTTTTTGCACGGTACGCATCCCCCGTGCAAAAACAGAATCGGGTGTATTATGGATCAAATCGACTCATATTATGGATCAAAACACTATAACAGCAATTTATCTGCGAAGTAAACGAATGGTGTGTTAGTGAAAGCATACGTTTTGGCGTTTCTTTCGGAATCGTCTTATCTTTGATTCATAACTGTGGTATGGGTTTCAATGCCCCAAAGATATGAATCAACGCTTCTGGGAATACGGTTGACATTTTATTTCATACGGACGGAAAAAATATACTTAAGCATATTATGATTGATTACGATGCTGTACAGATTTATGGTTAACGTAGGTAAAATGTGTTCTGCTAAATTGCACCTGTATTTGATGAGATATTCCCATACTCTGATCCATACCTGTGTGCTATCCATAATTGTGGGGTGACTGTACTTTGAAAAATTCCGTTGTCATCGTCGCTACCTACATGCAAATGCATGCTAGAGCGATCAGAGTATCAATTTGTCAAACAAAGAGCTACAACTAATCAGCAACAGCTAACTAGAAAACTAATCAACCAACATTATAATTGGTAAATAAATTAATAAATCAATTAATAGTTATAGATGAAGTGTCTCTGGTTGTAACTCTTTTACATCGAATGACCCGTTTTGTTGGAAATTGTGCTGCAATTCAATTTAAGCGCGTTCTCCACGGATACGACGAGTCAGTTGGATGTCCTTCGGTATGATGCTGACACGCTTGGCTTGGATCGCGCACAGGTTGATAATCCTAAACAAACCGATCAGATAGGCCATTCGCTTCCTGCAGGACCATGACGGACGAGCTCTGGAATCGCAGATTTGTCTCTACATTTCTCCGGATACCACTACGAAGCAGAAAAAGTTCTTCATGGTGCGGAACTTCTTCGAGTTACCAAACTTACACGACAGATTTTCTGTGCTAACACACAATGTCCACAATAGGACGGAATTGACATGCAACAAATAATATGAAAATTGATTGGATTTTTATCAGTAGAAATCTCTCATAAGTTTGTGCCGGTCTCGAGCCAGGAAATAGATGAAGCTAACGTTATCCAACGTCAACTTGGCGGTTGTATCTCGGAAACAACCTCTTACTTTTTTCTTTAAATTAATTTCGCGGAGAGACTTTTTACATGCGCACGGGCTGAGGGTTGAAACAATAATGGCGTCGATGTTAAATGGCAAAGCCAAAAGCACTGAAAGAAATTTTCAGCCAAAATAAGGTATTTTCTACCTAATCCGGAGAAAAAACCTAAATAGTTGATTTTGGGTAGTTTGGAACTTAAGCATTTAACCATACATTGAATTGATAATATGCTTATAAAATAAATTCGAAATGGCTCCAGATCTCAAACAACAATTTGATTCGCAATCATTCGCACGATCCTAGTGGATGAATGCAAAAGATAAATAATTTGATCATCCTTCAATGTTCAGTATACTGCATATATAGTGATGTAAAATTATTTGAAGTCCATTTTTACCTAAAATTAAGTAAATTTCGATAAACTCAAAAATAGGGTAAAAATGATGTAATCATGAATTTAATTTATACTCAAACAGGGACTATAATCGCTTTACTCAATTTTGGGTATTTTAAACTTATTTTTTGAGTAGAACGGTTTTTCCGTGTATCTGACATTTCGGAAGGGACACGGAAAGCAAAATACACCCAAAATTTGAGTTTAACCCAAGGAGTGTGACATAATCTAAAAAATATGTTTTGTGGACTTAAACAAAAGAAAAACATTAAAAAATTGAGTAAACATGTGTTTTTGGTCTAAACATAAGCGTTTGGCATTATAATTGGGACAGGCCTTTAGGACCCTATTGATCACTTATCAATGACATTATTGTTAGTTTTCAAAACAACTTAACATAATAAATTTGAGCTCCCTGAATCCGAATATGCTTGCCAAATACTTAAAAAATACAATATTTATAGAAATAATGAATTTTCAAATTTCAACAATAACTCAGAAAACGCCTAAATGTATGCAATTTCCTAAGGAATTTCGTGATATATAACAGAAATTCAATTATTTCAACAAAATCAACGAATTGGTACGAGTTTTGGTTATGAAATCTAGTTTGGGGATATATCTGAAGTATCCTCACAAACTTTCAGAATTATACCATGTCCAAATCCTTGTCTAGAACTAGAAGTTTATTGATGTTTGTCAACACTGCATCGTACAAGATTTTGAAATTTTACATTGTTTTCATAGAAATGAACATTTTTGAACGCAAAAAACTTCACAACACACAATTTGGACATACTTAGGACAAACAACGGTCATTCACTGCCGGTTACATTGATATTTGTGCTCCATTAGGAAGAAATAAAATCGAGTGACACAGTGATCAAATTCACCCTACTGATCAATTTCACCCGAAATTACGATACCAATAAGTAACATAGAATATCCAATGTTGAAACATTGGAACAAATGTTAAATAAAATAATTAATAATTTCAGGCAAAAATGCGTTATATATTTAGGTTAAGCTATGTTAAGTAAATTGAAAACGTGTGTTTTTTCTCTTATTAGCAGGTGAAATCAACTCACCTGTAAAAAAACTGAACTGCTACGGCAAATGAAATGTAAAATGTTGTTAACAAAATGTTACTCTTAAATTTGTTTTGCCAAATTAGGATGATAGTGTTGTCTAATAACACAGAACACCTAAATATAAAAAAATGAATGTAATGTTTGGAATATTACTAATAAAGAAATTTAAAAAAAAAATGTATGGGTTTTCAAGTCTATCTCGTAAATACCGTAAATCGGGGTAACTTTGATAGTTTTTTCGAAGAAGACGAATATTTATGCATGCTGTTTCAAAGAATTAAAATTTTTATTTTTAAAACTATTGATTGCAGATGAAAGATTGCCCAAAGATTAAGTTTGAATGGATATATAAATTTTCATATAATCGGTAGACGGTTTTCTGTTTTGGGAATACTTTGCATAAATCGAACAAAATTGAATGAATTACGTAACATTTATAGGGCATTGGATACCTCTAGGCGTTATACGGAAATTTCTGACTCAGATTTTCAAAATGGTCCCAGTTTGTAAAATGGTTTTCGTGAGAGGTTCGATACCATACCGTAATTTCGGGTGTGATGATGATCATTTTTCACGGTTTTTCTAGTCTGTTTTCTATAATGTTAACAATGCCAAACAACTGAATGCAGAAAAACAAACACCGTAAAACGGGGTAACTTTGATAGTGCGAGACCCACAACATATGAAACAATATGACGAAGTTTCTGACAATCAGTTAAGCATAACGAATGCAAAAGTAAAGAGTATGAGTATGACACTTCATGTCAAAGCTATATTCGTTGGAATCAAGGGCATTTGAAGCTTTATATGCAAATATTAAAAATGTATAAGATTTAAGCATTTTTGCAACGCTTACAAACAATCTGTTCTACGATCACTATTTGATGAAGTCATAATGAGTTCGTACTTTTCCTTGATAGCCTAGTTATAGTAGAACATGAATTCGGTCGCAAATCTCTTAGCGAAAACCATTTTTACAAACTGGGATCATTTTTGTAATCTAAATCAGAAATTTCCATATAGCGTTAAACGCCTAGAGGTATGCAACGCCCTATAAATGTTCCGTAATTCATTCAATTCTGTTCGATTTACACTCCATTATCAAAGTTACCCCAAAACATAAAACCGACTTTCGATTATATGAAAAATAATATATCCATTCAAAATAAATCCTTTGGTAATCTATTAAGTGCAATCGATAATCCTAGCTAGTACTTGTTTTGAAAATATAAACTATAATTCTTTGAAACAGAATACATAAATATTCAGGTTTTCTTCGGAAAAACTATCAAAGTTACCCCGTTGAACGGTACGAAGGTGAACCTCATCGACTCATATACCGAAATTTTCTAACAAATGTCATTTTAGTGTTAACAAATATCTCTAAAATCAAATATCAGGGTATCTCATTTCGGGGTGAAATTGATCACTTGTCAATGCCATTATTGTTAGTTTTCAAAACAACTCTACATGATAAATTTGAGCTCCCTGAATCAGGCTTGATAGAAACTCCTCTGCGATGCAAAGAGGAGGCGATTTTGCCGTTTTTCTGAGGAGAAAAAAATAAACTCAAAATTTTTAACACAGATCCTCCAGCGATTCGAGTGCGAGGATTTTTTCAGGCACTCTCTCTCGTGGCGATGCTCACCATGACTCACACTTCAAACCAACTCTCGAATCTGCCGCCCGAACAGACAGTCCTCGGGGAGTTGTGAGAGCACCCTTTTTTGATGGAATTTTACTCGTTTTTTTTTGTGCTGCATCTTCCTCGCTCATTTTTCGTTGCCTCTCTGCTTAGCATTTTTTCGCTCCCTCGCAAAGAGGCAAAGGCAGCACGCTGCTCTATAGTAAGTCACCGAACTCTGATGATGTTGAGAAGAATTATCAAGCCTGCCCTGAATCCGAATATGCTTATCAAATTCATAACAATGCAATATTTATATAAATAACGAATAGTCAAATTTCAAGAATTACGCGCTAAAAGGCCCAAATGTATGCAATTTCCTAAGGAATTCAATAATATCAAACAGAAATTCAATTATTTCAACCATATGAGCTAATTGGTACGAGTTTTGATGATGAAATCTGGTTTAGGGATATATCTCAAGCATGCTCACAAACTTTCAGGTATATACCATGTTCAAATCCTTGCATAGAAATAGAAGTTGATAGGTCATAGGTGTTTGTCAATACTGCAACGTGCATGATTGTGGAATTTTACATTATTTTCGTAGTAATAAACATTCTTTAACGCAAAAAACTTCACAACACACAATGCGACACACAACGTTCATTTACTGCAGCTTACATTGATATTTGTGCTCCATTACACACCTAAAATATTTTACGGATTCCTGTGAAATCTCAACAGCTGAACAGTTCGGTAAAAAATCACCGGAATCCGTTAAATTCCGACGAAGTTACGGTGTTTTATTTCACCGAACTGTTCAGCTGTTGAGATTACGGTGAAATTCCTAGGGACCTGGTATTCACGATATTTTTGGAGGGTTTGCCGTACAGTAAAGATCTGGTCCGTTGTCGATCGGCCGTTAACGAAGCCGGCTTGATAACTTCCCACGAACTCTTTTACTACAGGTGGCCTCTCCGGGCTCATGTTTCTGAGTTCAGCTCCGATACCATCCTTACCAGTAGCTTTATTGTTCTTGAGTTCTTCATAAACATTATTTATCCATTCAAAATAAATCTTTTGGAAATCTATCAACTGCAATCGATAACTAGGATGCCAGTTTTTGTTTTAAAAATATAAATTATAATGCTTTGAAACAGCATGCATAAATATTTAAGTTTTCTTCGAAAAAACTATCCAAGATACCCCGTTTTACGGTACGAAGTTTGCAACATTCGCAACGTATTCTTCGAATAACCTACTAAGGAGTAGTCATAAAAGCCGGTGGTTCTAGAAATGCTTCCGGAAGCATCACCTTCAAGAACCTTGAAGCTCGATACCCAATATTGGTATGGCTGCGAACATGTTTTAAATTGCCCACATCACCCGGAGCCCCTGGAATCTACTATAGAGTGGCCATGGCAGCCTGTGGTTCTGAAATCACTTCCGTCATCTTCAAAATGTTGAAGTTGGATACCCATATTGATGTGGTTTATGTGAAAATTTTTGCCTATCCCCTGTAGGTCGATTCCAAATACCATCTGTTGTATTTTTAAGATTTAACGAGTTATTAATCACCCCTTGAGTAACAGTTGCATAGCTGATATTGAATGGAGAATTCAATTAGTTTCCTAATTTTCATATATTGTTTGTTTTTAAGTTCCAAAATGTCGTACATATTACGTGCATGTCCAAAATACCACATAGTGCCAAGTTATTTTGGGTACCCTATTGAATAATTCATGCCAAGCTATTTGAACATATTCCAGCTGACAAGGTTACGACCGGGTCCCATTCCAGAACGATGTCCACCACTCGACGAATCTACAGAAGGAATGTATCACTTCGAGAACCAATCGGTTAACATCGATAATTGCACCTATTTACAAACGCTTTCCCCATACCTAGGTGCCTGTGCCCTCCAGAAGTCCAGAAGTCAAACGAGTAACATGAACCAACCAAAGTATCAGGCGACGTCCTCTATGGCAACAACGACAACGGTGAGACGTGGCTACAATTAAGAACAAACGATCATCTGCCACCACTGCTGCTGACTCTACCGGTTGTTATTCTGGTTGGCACACTCAAAATTAGCTTCTGGTGACTTCTGTCCTCCGTCCGTACAATATTAGTGCGCAGTCTCCGTGGATGGCAAGTTCAAATTTCAAACACCCAACTACACTTGGCTTCCTCTCCTTTCTCACGATTTTTCGTTCAACATTTAATAAGATTTTAATTAGACTTGATTTCGATTCGATGCTCAATAATTCCCAGATTGTTCAGATCCGGAGATAAATGGGGAATGGGAAATTTTAGATCGAGAGTATTTCGTTTTCATACATACGTAGTTTTAGTTTTGCTGCCCCTGGCGGTTGGCAGTGCGTGGACATTTGGTTGACTTGTTGGAACAGTGCCTACCGTTTGGCTGTCGTGGGGTTTCGATGTGACCGGTAAAAATGCGTACGGTGTTGCAAAGTGAGGATTTTTTCGGAGTACACCATAATTTCAGGCTTCTGCTCAAAATCTCTCAAAACTTCATCATAAATCTTCTCAGGTTTCTGTTAAGGATTCTGCCAGTCAAACATCACATCGAAACTTCCTTAAAAAAAATCACTTAGAAACCTTGAAAAGGATACCTCCAAACGATCTCCTATTAAGTTTTGCGGTCCTTAGGTTAAGAACGACTACCCAAGTAGTCACTAGCTCGCTAATTCGCCTTTTAGGGCTTATAGGGCTATTATACGGCTAATATAAGGCATGTCAGTTATATAATGGCACTATATTAGCACGCAAAGCGATTTTAAGTGCTATTTGATTTCTTGGGTAGGACCTACTAAATTACTCTTGGTCAATGTAGGGGGTAACAATTCCAATTTTGATTAACAGACAAAAAAGTTTAAGCAATACATTTTTTGTGTGGTTAAAAAATAAATTTTAAGTGGTTTCGGAAATTATTTTTTTCACTAAAACATGTTCACTTGACTCTCACAACCAATTTCATGTCGAAAAAACAACATGTCATCGCTTTGAATTTTGAGTTACAGGCAAACGGGTCAAAAAATAGGGTTTTTCGTAATGTTTTGGGTTAAAGAAATTTTGTGTGAAATCAAACATTTCAATTTCTGCTCAAATATGTTCACTACACTCAATCAAGCAAATTAATGTTGAAAAACTAGATGTCATCACTTTGAATTTCGCTTTACTGCTAAATTTGTGAAAAAAAATAGTTTTTTAAAAAAACTAGGAAGTGCCTTTTGCCCAATAACTTTAGGTAGACGCATCTATTTCAAAAACCCAAAGGTGAACATCAATCTTGAATAGTGTCCAGTTCCATTGCTGGAAATTGTTTGAAAATCGCTTCGTAAACCAGAAAGATATGCATGGTCAAAGTTGCACTTCCGACCCTCTTTGGGGGGTTGGGATTACAGGTGGTAACCATTTAAAAACGAGTTCCTCTCAGGAATACTTTCGAAAAATTTTTGTGGGAGCTTTGCAAGAAGTTTCCAAAAACTCCATATATGTAACTTATCAATTACAATTACACGATTCTAAATACTGCAGCAACTATTCCAGCGATTCATTATATTATTTGGTTATCAAGCCATTTTATCATGATTTTTTGAACAATTTATTAAGCAGTTTAAGGTGTTTGAAATTTGTAATTACTGAGCATTGAAATTAGCTATTAAAATATTATAATTATAATTGAAGCAACCGTCAAAAAATGTTTTAAATTCTTCTTTCGTTCTTTTATTCTATGAATATTCTCTTAAAATATTATACAGTGTTTTCTATGAATCCTAATAGAAATAATTCCAGTTGTTACTTAAAAGATCAAGTTTTTCTGTTATTTATAGGTTTTTCTAAAAATTATTTCTGAAATTATTAGGTTTTACAAGGATCTCAGTTTACAGGAATCTCAGCTGCATAATGCCAAGAATCGGAATTATTCGAAAAGTCATAATTCATGTTTTCTTTTAATCAATACGTAACAAGACATCTAATCGCTGTCGAGTTATATCCTTTGATATTAATCTTAATTTTGGGATTAGTTCAAATGGGGCTCTAGCAGTATTTTAATGAAAACCAGAAGAGATTCTTGTTTTAATTAATTATGATCGTGGTTTACGGCTAACCTACTAAGTGGAAGTTTAACAACTACCGAAAAATAAACATTACATATATTTTGCAATTGGATTGCCGTTTTGATTGATATTACAAACAGCTTCAAATTCCGGACACTCTACTTTGTATGGGAAACATTTCACACGAAATGTTTCAATTTTTGCCGTTCAAAAGTTTTCACTTCCGAGACTGCATTAGACGTCTCTTCAGTGGTTCGACGATTTCTATTGATGATTTGACTTTTCTATTGATGATTTTCATGAGCTGTCCGGAATTCAAATCAAAGTGTCCGGAATAAGAGGCAAAAGTGAGAAAGCGTCCGGAATAAGAATCATGAAAAAGCGACACATTTTGATTTATTTAAAATTATTCAGCTTACGGAAACGTATTCTTTACCCATCATTTGAAAGTTAAGGGCTTCCGACGCTCGGTAATGCTAAGAAATCATACAGATTTTTTTTATTTTGTTTGCTCTATGTTGAGTTATACTTCACTGAGGCCTTAAGTGTCCGTAATACGAATCAAAACGGTAAATGGACAAATTAACTTCTGCGTTCATGAATCCTTTCATGGCGTAGGGGTAACGTGACCTATCTAGAGAACAAGGATTCGTGAGTACGATTATCACCGAGAAGACGTGTAACTTTTTCGCAAATTTCATATCAATTTGTTCATTTAACCCAATTGCAAAATATATGTAATGTTCAGTTTGTCAGTAGCTGCTCAAGAGATTCCTTGAAAAATGCTCCTCAAAATATTTCCAGAGACTCTTTCAGAGATTTCTCCGGGAATTATTTCGAAGATTCATCCAGGGGGTTTTGCAAAAAGTTATCCTAGATGATCTATACCGTAATTTCTACAGCGTTTTAACACGCATTCTACGTAGTCTTCTGTCCGGGATTCTTCCAGGAAGAACTTTTGTTCGTCATGAGACATTTTATACCGATTCTGATAGGGCTCCAGGAATACTTTCATCAATTCCTCCAGTAGTTTTCCTAGGGATTCGACAAGAGATTCTTCCAAGAAAATATACCGCTACAGGAATTCCTTTAGAGATTTCGCAAGGATTTCCTGCAGTGACGTCTGAATGATAGCTCCATAGATTGATTCAGTACAATCTTTAGTGGGATTTTCCAAGAATTTCTCCAGGATCTGTTTCAGGAATTCTTCCAGGAATACTCCACAGAATTCTACAAAGATTCTTCCAGGAAAATCTTTACAAGCATTCTTGCAGAAATATCTTCAAGGCATTCTCCCGAAATTACTCCAGGAGTAACACTAGGACAATCTCTTCAACTGTCTAGTGATTTATTCAAAATTTCCTCCGACTAGGATAAGAGAACTAATTTTCAACCCAGTGCTAATTTTCGACTCATTGATAGAACAAACGTTATTTATGTTACTATTTAAAATTTGAAACAATTATATATCACTGAAATATGCCATTACTGTTATACGGTTATACCTGTGATGATCCACATTTCAATTTTCGACTGGTCAAAAAAGCATGCCATGATTTCAACAGGTGATGTGTTTAAGTTTTCGACCCTTCATCAAAAATAAACATCAGTCATAATGGTGGTGCCACTTTTTTAGAGTTAAATTGCTTTCTTCAACGTTTTTTTTAACCAAAATGGTGAAAAATATACTGATCTTGTTTCAATTTCATCAAAAATATATGGATTAGCGCCCAGAACAGTACAGACAAGATATCCAGCAGTAGCATCAGGTAGGTAGTCAACAAGAACTCGATTATTGAATTCCGCAATTTCATATATATATTCAATTTTAGATTTGCAGTTCGTTTTTCGTCCTGAACAGGCCACAATGGAGGAGAAGATAGAATTTGAAGTGTGGATATTCCGCAGTCAGCGACGGGGATGGCCAGTGAAATGTAACTCAATGTTGGAGTATGTTAAAGGTTTTCTTGATGCTGCTGAAAGGCCCATCTATTTTAAAAACAATCATTCAGGTAAATTAGTTGAGCAAGATAAATAAAATCGCGAGATTGTTAGAATGGAGAGGAGGAGAGAATCCAAAATTAAAAAAACAAGTACACGCTGAAGCAAAACGAATCAAGCAATATTTGAATTGAAAAAATAAAACAATGTACCAAATCGGTTCATAAAGTCGACGCTAAAAAAACAGTCAAAATCGAGTGTTAAGATAAGAATTTTAGTTTTTTTTTTGAATTACTAAATAATAAAATGAAATAAATGTTTTGAATAAAATGGTATTACACGAAAATATGCCATTGCTGTACTATATCCCATCGCAACAATAGAATGTAATGTAACTTGTTCCACGTCAAATCGTTTCAATGGTAGAAAAATATATTAGTGTCTATGAATTTCGGTTTTCCTTTGTCATACAGGTTTTACTTTAATCATGATATCGTAGTCCATAACTTATTCTCGCAATACCATTAAACAAAATATTAGATTTATTTATAATGCAATGACGAAACATTTAACATTCAACATGCTTCGTAATTACCTAAATGTAAAATTTATCATGTAAACCACATTGAGATTTTCAAAGGATGTGAGTGGGATACAAAACCAGTATTTATGCCATTCATGAGCCTTCCTTAGCTGTGTCGAATAATAACGGTGGAACTACTTATCAAAAAGTTTGTTACTGAAATGGAAAGCATAATTCGTTCCCATCGGGATGTAATTCTAAGAAGAAAAATAATTGAAGAATATTCAATAATAAAACGATAATTTTCGCAAATAACTTAATGTTTAAAACTTCCCAGTAAACACACGATCGTATATGATGGGATATAAGAGTACAAATGTGGAGGCGATATAAGTACATGCCCCATAAGGCTGCATGCAAGATGTACGTATATCGCCTCCACATTTGTACTCTTATATCCCATCATATACGATCGTGTGTTTACTGGGTTCCCACATTACCTTTAAATGATAAAAGTGCTCTCAAATAGAGAAAAAGTAAATTAGTAGTAAAGAAGTTATAACGTGCTAAAAGAAGCTTTCAGCGACCTCTAGAAGCGTCACTACAAAAAAGTGACACATTAGGCGGCATCCCTAAATTACGTAACACTCTTGGGGGAGGGGAGGAGTAGGATCAAGCATTACAGCTCATACAATAATTTCATTTTTTTCATACAACAAGCGTTACGGACGGGGGGAGGGGGTCAACAATTTTCAATTTTAGCGTTACGTAATAAATGGACGCTGCCTTATGCATTAATGGTCAAAAATAGCCCATAACTTTAAAGCACTCTCAAAAATGCACTTTTTAAAACGATTTCAATTATTCTAGTAGAGTGAAGATCTGGTCGGATGTGCTAAAATTCACAAAAATAAAGACAAAAAAATATTCTTGCTTTATATGAAAACTCTGGAATGTAATGTTAAAACATGTTTCAGAAGGAAATTCAGAAATTTATACGCATGGATGGTGGTACGACGGTTCAAATTTCATGGTTTTCCATTCCGATTCAGAGACAATTAGATTTGCCCAGATTTGATCGAAAAACCAGTTCCGGTTTGGCCAAAAGTACTGTAATCCGGGGTAACATTGATCAGCGGGGTAAAATTGATCGCAATGACCCTCTTCGTAAAAAGCTCGAATCAACATTTGTTGATGAAATATTTTCAATGCATGAGTGGCGATTCTCTTTCTTCTAATCATGAGCTAATAAGCAATAGGGTTTTTGCGAAAATAAAGTTGTGTTCATGCGTAAATTTTTCAATTTTTGTAAACAATGATTTTCATGATTATGGATGACACCATAAAAGAATCATGTCTCACATGAGTTCTGTAAACGATATGAGCAAGAGAAATGCGGTTGTTACTAAAATTGACATCGCCGAAAACGGCTCCGTTGTCAAAATTTTCATAAATATGTTCAATAAACATAATTCACAAATTATTATAAAGCGCGAAGAATTTCCTTAGGAAATTGCATACATTTAGGCGTATTCCACAATTCAAGGTGTTTTAAATTTTAAAATAACTCAACAAGTAAATGACTTATAAGAGTTTGACCTTCATATTCGGCTTCAGGGACCATGATTTTAGTAAGTAATGATATTTTCAATATTACCGATCGATGTTTTCATGGTGTGATCAATGTTACCCCATATCAGCTAAATCAAAAACTCACTTAAAACATTTTTTTAAACATGCTTTAAACTTTCAGAAAACAAAATACAGTACATAAACACGAGCAATAGGTCGCAGTACTTGTTTTAAAAATATAAAATTTGCAACACATGCATTTTCAAATCAAATGTTTAAGAAATATTCAAAAAAATGATCAATGTTACCCCAGGATTACGGTAATGATTTTTTATCCAGATCTTAATAGACACCATGCCAAAAATCAAACATAGAATTATTCTCCTAGCTTCTGGCGTTACGTCCTAACCGGGATAGAGCTTGCTTCTCAACTTAGTGTTCTTATAAGAATTTACACAGTTATTTACTTCCTTTGCTGATTGACCATTTTTGCATGTGTATATCGTGTTACGAAGATACTCCATGCTCTGGTAAGTCGAGAACATTTCCAATCCAAAAAGATCCTTGACCCCTCAGCTTGGTCTTGCTGGAGACATAAATATTAATTTTCCAAAATCTTTACCCGTTAAGGCCAAATTAGAAAAAAAAATATTAGGAATGGGTACCATTCGGCAAGTTATAATTCATGTTTTTTAGCTATAAGTACAAATACATTTTATCGCTGACGTATTATAACTGTAAATCCTACAGGGATTCCTTCAATCCGCTTTAAATATCTCCAAAAACTCATTCAGAGATTTTTCCAGAAGTTCTATCGAAGATTACTCCAGGGATTATACCAGAAACTGCTCCAAGATTAGCTTTTCCGTAATCGCTACAGCGATTTCTTGGGGTTCCACTAGCGGACTTACCAGAGATTCCTCAAGGAAGAACTTGTGTTCGCTATAAGGTTTTTTGGACCGGTTCCGATAGAGCTCCAGCAGATATTCATTCAGTAATATTGCCAGGAGTTCCTCCAGAGATTCCTGCAAGGATTATTCCAGGATTTTTTTCAGCGATATTTCTACAGGGATTCATCTAGCGATTTTGCCAGGAGTTTCTGAAGGAGGGGAATGCCTCCAGTGATTCATTTATAGATTCATCCAATAAAATCTTTACTGGGATTTCTCCAGGAACTCTAGATTCCTCAGAGAACATGCAACTAATGCAGAGTTACTTCAAGGACTCTTCCAGCGATTCTTCAAAAAACCCAATTGACCGTAATGCACAATGAAGGTTATGTGTCCGGATATTGATGCATCACGGTAATTTCTTGAAGAAAAATATATGTCAAATTGATCACATAACATTTTTTTTGACTTCCTATTGTGTGTAACATTTCAAATGATTCATCTCACAATCCTTACTTTGGGCCTTTCTTAGCCGAGTGGTTAGCGTCCGCGGCTACAAAGCAAAGCCATGCTGAAGGTGTCTGGGTTCGATTCCCGGTCGGTCCAGGATCTTTTCGTAATGAAAATTTCCTTGACTTCCCTGGGCATAAAGTATAATCGTACATGCCACACGATATACGAATGCAAAAATGGCAATTTAAGGAAAGAAAGCTCTCAGTTAATAACTGTGGAAGTGCGCTTTGAACACTACGCTGAGTAGCCGGCTCTGTCCCAGTGGGGACGTTAATGCCAAGACGAAGAAAAACTATCCTAACTTTCTTTCTGAAATGGAGACAGCTTGTATTCACGATCCTTATAATACAGTAATAGTCACCTACTAAACCTTCTAATTCTACATAAATCACATATTGACTCGCCGTGCCCTAAGATGAATCAGCGGTATTAATGACAATTTCGCCTTCCGCCTGCTCACAACAGCTTACAGCTCGCAGCTCCCCGGATTTCACTCATTTGAACCAAATGATCTTACCTGTTGCTGTAATTTGAGAGCATGCCCAGAGCAGCCAGTGTACATAACCGAAACAACATTTATTGTGCCATGTTTCCGGAGCTCCCATGTGAGTGTGTCCCAATGTCCCATGCATGTCGTTTCAGGCTGTGCATCGTGCCAAAAGTGGACTAATCTGCAGCTTATCGCGAATCTTTGGCGCGTCCCGCTCCTCTGGATGTCTCTCAGTCCTCGACGCAACTGAGATGGGGTCGAAGGCTATTCTCATCCAATAAGTGTTTGAATAGGGCGGTTCAAAATTCAAATAAGTTTGAAAATCTTATCTGTTATATCTTCTTTACTATCTTTACGATAAATAAAGTTCGATGAAATTTTCGTCTCTTTCGGTGGAGAAAATTTGTATAAAGACATTTTGTATAATGTTCCAAACAATTGAAAACTGTAATACAAGTACAAACTTATCATCTCATTGTGGAAACTATTTTTTTTCCAAATCATAGTAAAGAAAGTTAATATTGAAAAAAAATCTTGTTTGAGCTAATTTTGTATAAGATTTTTGCAGAAGTTTGCCGGTCTATAATCCCACATAGAGCATTCATAATGGCAAACAAATTCATGAATATTACTTCTCATCCGTCGGTTGGATTGCGGTCTTTAGCGTAATATTATGGTTTGAGGAATAAGTTTTCACTATGATATGATAAATTTGTACTTGTTTTTGCATTACTGTACTAACGTGGTAAATCGTCTTTAGACTTTTAAATCACCACCAAAAAGGTAAAAATATCAAAAAACACTATTTCTATCCTAAGGATGGTAAATAGATAAGGAAGAATGGATTTTAAAACATATCTTTGAATGTTTGAACTGCCCTAGCCTGATCCAAGCCAGCCGTGGAATCACCCTCTCCGCAATCTTCATCCGAGGGGAGAAAACCATCTGAGAGCACACCCGGCGCCAACTTGTCGATTCCAGACAAATCCACTCCAGTTTGTCCCACGGCTAGGAAACAAACAGTAGCACATTGTGCCAGCGAGGAGACGAGACCCGTGAGCACACAATCGCCGATAATTCACGACGATACATTGCGCAAAACCAAAACAGAACTTTCGATGGCCTAGTATTCCGCGCAGAAGGGCATCACCAAACACTCCAAGTCGACTCGGGCTTATGTAGAGGCAGGGGAAAATGGTTCAAAGTACCACTCTTAGCGCGAAAGCGTCCTCAGTCATCGGGCAAAATGCTAAAACAAAGAGACGGAATGATAATTACATCCTAACCAAGAAACTTCCAGAATGTAGCTTCTTGGTTAATATATTTATCAAATGTTTTCAGTTGGCACATTTACCTGACAAATGAAAAAATGCCAAGGTTGCACCAATTTTAAAACTGGACAAAAATTATGCAGAAGCTCCTACTTATTATCCAATCAGTTTGCTTTCTTTCGTCAGTAAACTTTTTGGAAAAGTTTCTTTGAACAGAATAATGGTCCACATCAATGAAAATTCATTTATTTTTTGAAGAAAAATTTGGATTCTGACATGGACATTCGACCACTCATCAACTTTTACGCAGAGCATAGCATATACAGGTTGGCCTAGATTATGTGGAGACTCGATTACCCAGGATTCGATTATCCGGAATATTGGACTCGATTATCCGGAGTGTTTATTTTGATGTAGGAACACATTCTTCTTCTTCACAACCCAGAGCGTTACGTTGGCATGACATATTTTAATCGTTTATAATTTTTGCTAGCTTAACGAAATTCCTTGATTAGCACCTCAATCGAAAAACAAAGCATCAAAAGTTCATGTCGTTTACTTACCAAATACCTGTCCAAATAGTTTAATAACTGTCTTAAAAGAGAACGTTGATTTCAAGCAAATCTATAAATAGGGGTGCTTGAGAAAAGTTGACGTCGTTTGCTTTTCACTCTCCGCTTTGATCGCAAACAGGCAACAGATCGGCTTGCTCTGACCGGGCGTGCTTCTCAGGCACAGACATCGATAGTACATTTGAAATAGAGCTTACTCTAGTCCACATTCAAAGTGCGGCTGGGAGATAAATGCCGAACGATGGTGGCAACATGCTCAATGTACGTATCAATGGCAGCAGCAGCATTGTTAGAAAGTTTCTCTCCAGAGATTTTCAGAAACCTGATGTTGTGTCGCCTAATGAAATTGACGACCACGGCTTCCTGTGAAGTTCATATCGTTTTACAACTTTTCGTACAGTTTCGTTGCCAGAACCGTCAATAAATCCTGACTGACAGGAATATGGCCTTCGCGTTTCTGAAGAAACCAGATGTACAGAGCTTCGCCAACGTGAGGATATTTGGCCTTTTTGAAGGTTTTCCGTTTTTCTGTATGAATTTATATAATAACATATGCAATGCTTAAATTTCATAAACTTACCCAACCGAAGATGCTGATGTGCGATCTGCCTGACGATTTTTACCTTATTCCGCTTAAGGTCGTATGCAGTCGATTCAGCAATGTTATACTGTCGTCTCATTTCGATTATAGGTGGCCCTTTGTCAAGATCTTGCACAATTTTTGCTTTTGTGGCAAACGAAACGTCATAAAAATTCTGTTTCTGTTTCCTTTCATTGTTACTTTCGCTCATTTTTTAATTTGAATTATCCGAGAACAGATAAAAACACGGCAAGCACTGAGAAGAAAATGCACATAATGAAAAAAATATTTAATTTTTTTTACATAAACGTAACGTTGCCAACCCAGTGAACACAGGATCACATATGATACGATATAAAAGTACAAATGTTGAGGCGATATGCGTACATTTAGCATGCAGCCTAATTCGAGTGTACGAAGGTACGGTGCTGCCATCTGGGAAAAGTTTGCTCGATGCGTGAAGCGTCGAAAATTTTACCCGGCAAGGTATAGGAAGCGAAATTTCAAATGCTTATATAAAATGAATTCCAATAGTTATTAAAAATCTTTTCAGTATATGTTGATATACTTTTGATGGGCTACATTATAGGCATATAATTTTGAGTTTTATATTTTTTTCTCAGTATGCTGCTGATTCTATAAAGATCAATAGTCTAACCCCGTACACTTAACAGAATTTAATTAAAAAGTGTTTAAAATATTTTAGAAGCATTTGAAAATTGACTTCCTATGCTTTGCCATGTAAAATAAACGGAGCTTCACGCATAGAGTCAACTTCGTAGACGCGAATGGCGCATGTACGTATATCGTCTCCAGATTTGTACTCTTATCCACTATCATATGCGAGCTTGTGTTGACTGGGAAGATAAAAAATGTCATGAAGCATGAAAGAAGCTCACCAGTTGGCAATCCATTCTCAACTGAACACGAATATCTTTTCGCACTGTAACAAATTTGATTCGTCCCAACAAATATGAAGTACCGTAAAACGGGGTAACTTGGGTAATGCGGGTAACTTTGATAGTGCGAGACCTACAACATGCTAAACGAAATAACAAAGTTTCTGTTAATCAATTAAGCAAAACGAATGCAAAAGTAGAGTATTAGTATGACACTTCATGTCAAAGCTATTTTCGTTGGAATCAAGTACATTTGAGGATTTATTTGCAAATATTCAAAAATTATGATATTTTAGCATTTTAGAAACGCTCACAATCTGTTCTACGGTCACTATTTGATCAAGGCATATTGAGTTCGTCACTTATTCTTGACAGCCTAGTTGTAGTAGAACATAGTCTCAAATCTCTTAGCGAAAACCATTTTTACAAACTGGGGCCATTTTTGTAATCTAAGTAAGGAATTTACTTATAACGTTAAACGCCTAGAGGTATGCAACGCCCTATAAATGTTCCGTAATTCATTCAATTTTGTTCGTTTTGTACTCCATTATCAGTTACCTACCCCAAAACAGAAAACCGACTTTCTATTATTTGAAAAATTATAAATCCATTCTGAATAAATATTTTGGCAATCTATCAACTGCAATCGATAGTTAGGATGCCAGTACTTGTTTTAAAAATATATATTATAATTCTTTGAAACAGCAATCATAAATATTAAAGTTTTCTTCGAAGAGCTATCAAAGTTATCCCGTTTTACGGTACAGTCATCCCACAGTTATGGATCAACTAAGCATCATTTTTCAAAACAATATGATTAAAAATCATGGTGACGCTGTACAAAACAAAATTACCTCCCTGGCTCTGCAGAATATATATTTGTTTTGGTGAATACACCTCAAAATTCCCAGTTATTTACGAAAAAGTGTCGATTTCAATAGAAATTTAAAAGCGGGGACGGACCTGGTGTAGTGGTTAGAACACACGCCTATCACGCCGAGGACCTGGGATCGAATCCCATCCCCGAGATAGTCACTGACAAAAAAGTTGTAGTGACGACTTCCTTCGGAAGGGAAGTAAAACCGTTGGTCCCGAGATGAACTATCCCAGGGCTAAAAATCTCGTTAATAAAGATAGAAAAAAAAAAAAAAAAGAAATTTAAAACGATGTCCACCCCACAGATGTGGTTCAGTGCGAGAGAAGGATCCAAATTATGGATCAAATCGACTCATATTATGGATCAAAACACTATAACAGTAATTTATCTGCGAGGTAAACGAATGGTGTGCTTGTGAAAGCATACGTTTCGGCGTTTGTTTCGGAGTCGTCTTATATATATGTATACCGTAATCCGGGGTAACATTGATCATTTTTTTGAATATTTCTTAAATACTTTGTTTGAAAATTCAAATGTTGCAAATTTTATATTTTTAAAACAAGTACTGCCACCCATAGCTCGCGACTATACACCGCATTTTGTTTTCTGTAAGATTTAAGCATGTTTAAAAAAATGTTTTAAGTGCTTTTTTGATTTAGCTAATATGGGGTAACATTGATCACCTATGTAAAAAACGTTCGGTAAAATTGAAAATATCGTTACTAACTTAAATCATGGCCCCCGAAGCCGAATATGAAAGCCAAACACTTACAAGTCATTTACTTTTTGAGTTATTTTAAAATTAAAAACACTTCGAACCACGGAATACGCCTAAAGGTAGGCAATTTCCTAAGGGAATTCTATATTCTTTACAGTAATTCGTTAATGTTGCCTAATTGAGCATACTTATGGAAGTTTTGACAACGGAATCGTTTTCGACGATGCCATTTTTAGTAAGATTGGCATTTTCCTTGCTCATATCGTTTGCAGAACTTATGTGAGACATGAATTTTCGGTAGTGTCATCCTTACCCATTGGAATCATTGTTTCAAAAAGTTGACAAATTTACGCATAATGTAAACGCAATTTTCGCAAAAACCCTCACTTACATTAGCTTATGAATATAAGAAAGAGAAGCACCATTCATGATTTGGAAATGTTCCATCAATAAATGATGATACGAACTTTTTACGAGATGAGTCATTCCGATCAATGTTACCCCGCTGATCAATGATACCCCGGATTACGGTACCGTAATCCGGGGTAACATTGATCATTTTTTTGAATATTTCTTAAATACTTGTTTGAAAATTCAAATGTTGCAAATTTTATATTTTTAAAACAAGTACTGCCACCCATAGCTCGCGACTATACACCGCATTTTGTTTTCTGGAAGATTTAAGCATGTTTAAAAAAATGTTTTAAGTGCTTTTTTGATTTAGCTAATATGGGGTAACATTGATCACCTATGTAAAAAACGTTCGGTAAAATTGAAAATATCGTTACTAACTTAAATCATGGCCCCCGAAGCCGAATATGAAAGCCAAACACTTACAAGTCATTTACTTTTTGAGTTATTTTAAAATTAAAAACACCTCGAACCACGGAATACGCCTAAAGGTAGGCAATTTCCTAAGGGAAATCTATATTCTTTACAGTAATTCGTTATTGTTGACTAATTCAGCATACTTGTGAAAGTTTTGACAACGGAATCGTTTTCGGCGATACCATTTTTAGTAAGAATCGCATTTTCCTTGCTCATATCATTTGCAGAACTTATGTGAGACATGAATCTTTGGTAGTGTCATCCTTACCCATTGAAATCATTGTTTCGAAAAGTTGACATATTTACGCATAATGTAAACGCAATTTTCGCAAAAATCCTCACTTACATTAGCTTATGAATATAAGAAACAGAAGCACCATTCGTGATTTGGAAATGTTCCATCAATAAATGATGATACGAACTTTTTACGAGATTAGTCATTCCGATCAATGTTACCCCGCTGATCAATGATACCCCGGATTACGGTATCCATAACTGTGGTATGGTTTTCAATGCCCCACAGTTATGAATCAACGCTTTTGGGAATATGTTTGATATTTTGTTTCCTACGGATGGAAAAAATATGCTTAAGCATATTATAATTGATTGCAATGCTGTACAGATGTATGGTTCATGTAGGTAAAATGTGTTCTGCGTAATTGCAACTCTATTTGATGAGATATTCCCGTTTTAATCCAACTCTGATCCATATCTGTGTGCTATCCATAACTATGGGGTGACTGTATATTCAATTGGTCAAGACACAGAAAAAGCGTTCGACGCTGTTTAACATAAAAGAATTGATTGTAAAACTAAACATCTTTGATTCTCCAACATACATTGTTGGAATAAGTTATCTGTCAAATCGTTCATTTTAGTTAATTAACCGAACCCCAAGTTTGATAGACTTCGTAAAAAAAATCCACCTTTCGATATATCTTCGTGATCTCAGGGATGTCAAATTTTAAGATGTATTTTCGATAAACATGGGAAATTGTAACGTCCTTTCTTCAATCAATAATTGAGCATGGGAGATTTTTCTGAGGATTTCTCTAAGAAATCGTTTTGAAATTCGTCTTGTAGCACTTCAAGCAATCATTTCAGAGCGTTTTAAGAAGTTTATATAAGATTTACCTAAATGTTTACTAGCTTGTTTTCTATAGCGTTGGTTGGAACTTTCAGAATTATGATACTAAGATACTGTCTGAATCATTGGTGACAGAATATTTAGGAAAATTAGGAAATTATTTCGGAATTGTTGGTGAAAGCTTTAAAGATATCATCAATCAAAATGAGAACACAGCTCATGAAAACTCGACTCATATCTTAATGATGTGCCTGAACCACACTTTTATAAACCGATAAAA